>NC_041382.1:448360326-448426930 GCF_002162155.2 Triticum dicoccoides
CCGGCGCCGGCAACGGCCGGGGAAAGGGGATCTGAGGTCCGGGGGCTAGGGTTTGGGGGGGCCTTCGGATCCACACGCGCGTGCGACCCGAGAGATAGGTAAAAAAATATGACCGGTCAATGATCGGATGATCCGTCTGAACGTATAAGGCGGGTTTGAGAGGTGCGGCTGATCTTACTTTTCTTCCCTGAAACCGTGTAGGAAGAGCAGAAAAAAAAGGCGCCAATTTACTGTAACAGTGGGCCACGCCCCCGCAGTTGTTCGATGATGATAACGCGGTGTGGTAGATTCGGCGCGTGGCGCAGCGTCTCGGCGATGACCACGTAAAAGGCAGGAATGGAATCAGGTGCGCGCTGCGGCGAGAGGTCGCTGGAAACAAACGGCCGAACCCTGCGGCAGCCGGGCCCCACGAGGCTGAGGGTGGGAGGGAGAGGGGGGGCTTTCGTTGGCTCCGCTCCCGGTTTTGTGGAAACCCTCCGCTTTCCAGGAATCCAGCCAGTGCTGCCCCGGTTTTGCCTTTGCCCAAACCATGGGCGGTCATGGCCCTCGCTACTTTCTTTACTCCCGTCCATCCCCCACGCTGCTTCTCCCTGTGGTACCACGTTTCGTACTCTCGAGCCTCTCGTCGCCGTCGCCGTGCTTATCCTGCTTGCCCTCAGGTCAATTAGTCGGTCGTTGTTTAATCATACGCCGTGCCATTGTATTCACAGCGATACAGGTATAGCGCTACATATACCTAGCTAGGCTCTCCTTGTGCTTCTTGCCCGCTACTAGAGCCCTGAAACAAAAGGTTCAGTACACCGATTGCATACATGATACGTACATCGGTGCATACATTGTTTCTAGGTACAGAGGAAGGTGTGCTTTGTACTCCATCTATTGATAAAGCCCTGCCCTGTACGTCCAGATTAAAGTAATGCAATTTGCATGTACCCGACGGCTTGATTAGCTACCCCGTTGGGATCGGTCGATCGAATATTTGGTGTGGAGGGTTTTGTCAGAGCTGGCCACTTCCGGGTCCACGATCAGATTCCTGGTTCGCATGCACGTTCATACTGATGGACGAATCCACGGTTTTGGGAAGCTGGTTTTCCGGTTTCCTTGGAGTGGTACCTGCCTCTCCTGCTTTCCAGCTCCTCCTTCCTTCTCATGCTGTCCTGCTTCCTGGTATTCTCTTTCTCAATGGGAATAATATATTTTCTTTGACAGGATGGACGGTGGATCTTCTCTTCTCAGGTTAATCTATTTCACACGTATATACGGTGGGCTTCTTTTTTTTTTTTAGAATTTGCTATCATTTATTTTACATATATTTAAACTACGAATGGATTATTTCAATCCTATCAAGGGTAAAGAAAACGATAATGGGGGACTGTTTAAACATGAGGTGAACTGGGCGTAGCTCAGATGCTTAGATTCCTTGTGGTGGAACCAATCCATCAGGGTTCAAGCCCTAGACTTGTAATCGGTGGTTGCATTTTTTTGAATTTATTTCCGGCTTTTTAGCACGTGCGTTCAGTGGGAGGATACGTTTTCGTTGACTATGAAAACATATGTGCCTTTATGGCGACTTCATGAATCTAAAAATGATATGATATGTAGGCTCAATCTCTCGAAATGCTTATATGATAGAGTGTACGTGTGTATGTCATAGGAATGAGTGTACTAGCCACTCAGAAAAAAAGAATGAGTGTATTTGTGTTTGTATGAGCATCTCTATCTGTACTGTGTTAAAATTTAAAGAAACTGTTGAAATATCGGAAATTTTAATAATGGGCTGGTGGTAGTAGATTTCTTTTCTGCGCCTTTGACGCATAGCCAAACACATGCACATTGGGCTTTAGAGCTTAAATAAAACTGCAAATCTATTTGGCGAACCACGAGTTTTTGCAATAGATCCGAATTATCTTAGATTTGTCCAATGAGCATCTCACAACCCTGGTCCGTCTCGGCAGTTTCAGTATATGCGAGCGTCTTTGGTGGGCGTGGACAGTGGGCTGCCACTTTAAATTTGACCACGATAACCGCCCAAAAAATCCGGACGGGATTGTCACTTGAATCTTCTTTTTATGAGGAAAAGATCATCATGACTAGCTCTATTAAATCAAATAACCGTTGCATCGTTTGCAAGGTCAGGGATAATCCAAATAGGCGGATCATCGGACCAAATACAAGAAGATTTATTTAAGTAACTATGCCTAGCTAGTCCATGAGCAACATCATTAGCTTCTCTTCTACAATGCTTGAATTTGATCTTCCCAATAAGATTTGCAGTATCTAGATATTGTGCGTAAATAGCAGCCGCTGAGTCACATTGTGTTGCACCTGTGCAAAAATTGACGACTTCCATTGAATCTGATTCTGCCTCCACCACATTGCATCCTAGAGAATTAGCGAGTAGTAAGCCATCTCGCATTGCCATTGCCTCTGTATTACTAACACTGACTGCATGAGATACAAATGAGCACTGGGCCCCTAACAATTTACCTTGGTGATTACGGATGACATGACAACCACTGTAGCCCCATCACACTCATTGACAAAAAATGCAGCGTCCACGTTTAACTTGACTGCTCTTGTCTTTGGTTTAGTACACTTTAGTTCTGGTTCAGACAATTTTTTTCATACAATTTGTTGTATTCACAGTGATTGCCAGAATAGATACGGCACTTCGCCCGAGGTGGTGTGTGATCCCCTCATGAGTAAACTTTCTCCTTAACTGCCATAGGTACCAGCGGGTCACCGCAATTACTTCACGAGTCCCAACAGATGATGCCCCCGACATGTTTGAGCTGTGCCCATGCGTCAGTATTTTAGGCACTTCTGAACCCAAAAGATGAGGTTGATCAGCTACAGTAATCAGGTAATAGATACCCAGTTTAATCCAAAAGTGCACTGCCATGTTTGTAACACCCACAATGTGGCTATATTTTCCACGTGTCGGGGCACGACTTAAAGGCATAGCCGCATGGTAGGCGTGTCGTAAGAGGGGTAATCTTCACACATCCCATGTACTGAATAAAAAAAGGATAAAGAGTTGGCTTACAATCGTCACTTCACACAACTACAAGTTAAACATACATCATCCAAAATACAATCAAGGTCCGACTACGGAAGCAAAATAAAAGAAGAAAAATCCCAAATGCTAGATCCCCGATCGTCCCAACTGGGCTCCACTACTGATCAACAGGAAACGAAACAACACAACGAACAAGATCTTCATCGAGCTCCCACTTGAGCTGGGTTGCGTCACCTGCACTGGTATCATCGGCACCTGCAACTGTTTGGAAGTATCTGTGAGTCACGAGGACTCAGCAATCTCACACTCGCGAGATCAAGACTATTTAAGCTCATGGGTAGGATATGGTAATGAGGTGGAGCTGCAGCAAGCACTAGCATATATGGTGGCTAATATACACAAATAAGAGCGAGAAGAGAAGCAACAAAGCGGTCGTGAAGCTACAAGTGATCAAGAAGTGATACTGAACTACTTACGTTCAAGCATAACACAAGACCGTGTTCACTTCCCGACACTGCCGGAAAGAGACCATCACGGCTACACACGCGGTTGATGCATTTTAATTAAGTTAAGTGTCAAGTTCTCTACAACCGGACATTAACAAATTTCCATCTGCCACATAACCGCGGGCACGGCTTTCGAAAGTTCAAACCCTGCAGGGGTGTTCCAACTTAGCCCATCACAAGCTCTCATGGTCAACGAAGGATATTCCTTCTCCCGGGAAGACCCGATCAGTCTCGGAATCCCGGTTACAAGACATTTTGATAATGGTAAAACAAGACCGGCAAAGCCACCCGATGTGCCAACAATCCCGATAAGAGTCGCACGTATCTCGTTCTCAGGGCAACACCAGATGAGACTGGCTACGAGTAAAACCAAACCTCAAGTTTTCCTGAGGTGGCCCCGCAGGCAGCTCGATTCGAACCAACACTTAGAGAAGCACTGGCCCGGGGGGGGGGGGTTAAAATAAAGATGACCCTTGGGTTGGCCGACCCAAGGGAAGAGTAATAGGTTGTTAGGAAAATGTAAAATCAAGGTTGAGCCTTGCTGAAGGAGTTTTATTCAAAGCGAACTGTCAAGGGGTTCCCATAACACCCAACCGCGTAAGGAACGCAAAATCAAGGAACATAACACCGGTATGACGGAAACTAGGGCGGCAAGAGTAGAACAAAACACCAGGCATAAGGCCGAGCCTTCCATCCTTTGCCAAGTATATAGATGCATTAAAGTAAATACGATATATTGTGATATCCCAAACATATCCATGTTCCAACATGGAACAAACTTCAGCTTCACCTGCAGCTAGCAACGCTATAAGAGGGGCTGAGCAAAAGTGGTAACATAGCCAAACAACGGTTTGCTAGGAAAGGTGGGTTAGAGGCTTGGCATGGCAATATGGGAGGCATGATATAGCAAGTGGTAGGTAGCGCGACATAGCGATAGAACGAACAACTAGAAGCAAAGATAGAAGTGATTTCGAGGGTATGGTCATCTTGCCTGAGATCCCGCAAGGAAGAAGAACGAGTCCATGAAGAAGACAAACAGACGTAGTCGAACGAATCCTCACAACTCGGGAACGAAACCGAAGCTAACGAGAGAAGCAAACAACATAGTAAACAACCATCACATAAGCATGGCATGATGCGCAAACAAGTATGATGCATGTCCGGTTTAAAGAGGCATGGCATGGCAAAGTGCAACAAACAAAACTATAAATTAAGCGGAGCTCAATATGCAACGAGTTGCATATTGACGGAACACCACATCAATTATTTAGTTCACTCCCGGTTAGGTACTCAACAATATTAAAAGTTGTTAAACATGGCAAGAGGTGAAGCATATGAAATCTACCTATCTAGGCAAGTTTAAATGAGGCTGGAACAACAAACAACAAGTCCAAAAAATCCTCATATGCAAATTATGGATTTGGTACTGTTCTGTCCTAAACCATATTTTAGAGTTGTTTAACATGCAAAGTAATGTCACCATGTTAAACTAGGCATTTTTCTACCCCATTTACATATAAAGTTTAATAAATTTGGAGCTACGGTTATTTAGTTATGAAAGAAATCATTTTAACATGGCATTATGCAAAATACACACAAACATCATTTTAGACATTTTAAACATGATTGAAAGTGGCATATTATGAAACTACACAAAATTCTAAGCAACTTTCATATATAGAGTTTTTACAAGTGATGCTTAGTTGGTGAGCTAGGATATGCATGAAACTTAGGGGGTTTTCTGTAAAACAGGCGTCTTCAGATAATTACTAAAATCGCTGGACAGGGGAAAAAACATAACGGTCTGAAATCTTGGATTGACTGGGCTGCTCACCCCGGGCTGAGGCCCAGTTCGGTGGAGAGGCCAAGGCAGGCCGACGGATCTGGCGGCCCACAGCGTAGGCGAAGCAGAGAATGGCTCGCGCGGGTGACGCGACACTCGTCCACGCTGGCGCTGGGACAAGCCAACGAGGGTGCGGCGCTGGCCTTCTCGTTCGAAGCAGAGGATGTGAGCGGACGAGGCCCGGCGATACAGAGGAGGTAGCCGACGGCCGGGCGCGAAGCAGAGGCAACGACAACGACTGGCGGCGGACTTGACACGAGAGAAACCGGGCAGCAGGGCGGCGGTGCTCCTCGAGGAAGGGTCTTGCAGCGAAGAACTCCGGTGAAGAAAGGGAACGGGGCAGCTGCGCCGTTGCGGGCGCCGAACTTTGCGACAGGGACGACGCGGGGACGGCCTGATCCGGGCGGCGGCTTGCGAGGGACTTGGCGCAGGCTTCGGTAGGGACGCAGGGTCGTGGGGCAGCTGGGAATGAAGGGAGGCGGCGCGGGGCGGACCGGACGTGAGGAGGCCGTCGGCCATGGCGTCAGGCGGAGCTAGTACTCGGTTCAGTCAGGAGGGCGCGAGGCAAAGCTCCATGGATGGCAGCGAGGTCGGGCGTCCATGGCGGCGGTCTCCTGCAGAGCCAAAGAACACCACAACGACAAGGGACGATTAGGTGCAGAGGAAGGATGACGACATCGAGAATAGACGAAGAGAGGGAGCGGCGGGGCTCATCTGCACTACGGCGGCGGCGGGACAAGTTGCATTACGCGGAGCTCCAGCCTGCTCCCGAGCGGCACGAGGGAGGAGTCCTTCGAGCGCGGGCAGGAGGGAGGCTGCAGGGGCGCCTGGTCGCGAGGGTTGGGGCTCGGTGCGCAAGGCCGGGGCAAGCGCGCGAAGCAGAGACGCGGGGCTTCATGCGCGAGGATCCCTGGCCGCTGATTGGACTTGGGCAGGCGACGGGGTCGGTCTCCGGTGAAGCAGAGGTGCGGGGACGAGGAGAAGAAGAGGGCATGGCGGAGGAGATTCGCCTGAGCTTCTGCTCGGTTGCCGGACCACAGAAGGAAGGAGGAGGCACTCGGGCACTGTTGCTGGAGATCGAGCTCGCTCGATCTGGAAGCGGTGGGGAGGAACTGCGGGAATGGGTGGATCGAGGGAGAGGAGGCTGGTTGGTTCAGTGGCGAAATCGAGGAGGGGAAGGAGGCGCGGGTTGGCTCAGGATGGATCCCGATGAAGATGTAGCGGCGGCGGGGGTAAGGGACAAATGTCCTAGATACGTGCACAAACAATCAAACAACTTGCAGCCAACGTGATAAAGAGGTTGTCAATCCCTTCACGGTCACTTGCAAAAGTGAGATCTGATAGAGATAGATAAAACTAAACAAAAGATAAAGTAAATATTTTTGTTTTTTTGGTTTATAGATCAGAAAGTAAAAGATTGCAAAATAGTAGATCGGAAACTAATATGATGGAAAAAAGATCCGGGGGCCATAGGTTTCACTAGAGGCGTATCTCAAGATAGCAAATAATACGGTGGGTGAACAAATTACTGTCGAGCAATTGATAGAAAATCGCAAAGTTATGACGATATCTAAGGCAAAGATTATGAAATATAGGCATCACGTCCGTGTCAAGTAGACCGAAACGATTCTGCATCTACTACTATTACTCCACACATCGACCGACTCCTGCCTGCATCTAGAGTATTAAGTTCATGAAGGACAGAGTAATGCATTAAGTAAGATCACATGATGTAGAGGAATAAACTCAAGCAATATGATGTAAACCCCATCTTTTTATCCTTGATGGCAAGAATACAATATGTGCCTTGCTGCCCCTACTGTCACTGGGAAAGGATACCGCAAAATTGAACCCAAAGCTAAGCACTTCTCCCATTGCAAGAAAAACCAATCTAGTTGGCCAAACCAAACCGATAGTTCAAAGAGAATTACAAAGATATCAAATCATGCATAAAATAATTCAGAGAAGATTCATAGATAAGCTGATCATAAATCCACAATTCATCGGATCCTAACAAACACACCACAAAAGAAGAATACATCGGATAGATCTCCAAGAACATCGAGAAGAACATGGTATTGAGAATCAAAGAGAGAGAAGTAGCCATCTAGCTACTAGCTATGGATCCATAGGTCTGAGGTAAACTACTCATGCTTCATCGGAAGGGCAATAGAGTTGACGTAAAAGCCCTCCGTGATCGAATCCCCCTCAGGCAGGATGCCGAGAAAGGCCCCACGATGGGATCTCATGGGAACAGAAGGTTGCGGCGGTGGAAAAGTCTTTTCGTGGATGCTTCAGGTGGTTTGGGAATATATGTGAATATATAAGAGGAAGATCTAGGTTAGGGGGCCATCGAGGGTCCCACAAGGTAGGGGACACACCCTACCCCCCTGGGCGTGCCCTCCACCCTTGTGGCCGCCTCGTGGCTCTTCTGACTTGCACTCTGGGACGCCCTCCATTTGACCGTACCTTAATCATACACGCAAATGTGTACGATCAAGGTCAGGGACTCACGAGAAGATATCACAACACAACTCTAGACACAAATTAAAATAATACAAGCTTTATATTACAAGCCATGGGCCTCGAAGGCTAGAATACAAATGCTCGAAGGCACAAGAGTTAGCGGAAGCAACAATATCTGAGTACAAACATAAGTTAAACAAGTTTGCCTTAAGAAGGCTAGCACAAAATAGCAATGATCGAAAAGGCAAGGCCTCCTGCCTGGGACCTCCTAACTACTCCTCGAAGCCGAACTCCCTGAAGAATCATCCTCGGGATCCTCTGGCTCCTGGACTCCATCATATGATCACAATAACCGGGAAAGGGGAAAAAAGAAGTAGCAAAGCAGCCATGAGTACTCATCCAAAGTACTCGCAAGCAAGGATCTACACTACATATGCATTGGTATCAATGAAATGGGTAGTATCTGTGGACTGAACTACAGAATGCCAGAATAAGAGGGGGATAGCTAGTCCTATCAAGGACTACGCTTCTGGCAGCCTCCATCTTGAAGAAGTAGAAGAGAGTAGATGGTAAGTTAACCAAGTATCAACGCATAGCATAATCCTACCCGGCAATCCTCTCCTCGTCACCCCGTGAGAGAGCAATCACTCGGTTGTATCTGGCACTTGGAAGGGTGTGTTTTATTAAGTATCCGGTTCTAGTTGTCATAAGGTCAAGGTACAACTCCGGGTCATCCTTTTACCGAGGGACACAGCTATTTGAATAGATAAACTTCCCTGCAGGGGTGCACCACATTTCCCAACACGCTCGGTCCCCTTTGGCCGGACACACTTTCTTGGGTCATGCCCAGCCTCGGAAGATCAACACGTCGCAGCCCCACCTAGGCACAACAGAGAGGTCAGCACGCCGATCTAAATCCTATGCGCGCAGGGGTCTGGGCCCATCGCCCATTGCACACCTGCACGTTGAGTACGCGGCCGGTGAGCAGACCTAGCAACCTCCATTACAAAGGAAGTTGCGTTACGCGGTCCAACCCGGCGCGCGCCGCTCAGTCGCTGGCGTCACGAAGGCTTCGGCTGATACCACGACGTCGAGTGCCCATAACTGTTCCCGCGTAATTGGTTAGTGCATATAGGCTAGTGGCCAGACTCAGATCAAATACCCAGATCTCGTTAAGCGTGTTATTTTGAAGTAACCGCGAACGCCGACCAGGGCAAGGCCCACCTCTCTCCTAGGTGGTCTCAACCTGCCCTGTCGCTCTGCCACAAAGTAACAGTTGGGGGCCGTCGGGAACCCAGGCCCACCACTACCTGGATGGGACCACCTGCCCCTTCAACCCCCACATCGGAATCACTTGCGGGTACTCTACGAGCTGACCCGACTTTAGTCACCACCTGTATAGTATGTATGTATGTATGTATGTATGTATGTACCCGTGATCACCTCCCGAGTGATCACGGCCCGATAGTATAGTATGGCAGACGGACAAGGATGTAGGGCCACTGATGAAATACTACCTTCCTATACTAAGCATTTAGGATTGCAGGTAAGGTATCAACAACTGTAGCAACAATGACATGCTATGCAACAGAATAGGATTAACCAAGAGTAGTAACATGCTACACTACTCTAATGCAAGCAGTAGAGAGAAGAATATGTGATATCTGGTGATCAAGGGGGGGGGCTTGCCTGGTTTCTCTGGAGACAAAAACGGACCCTCGAAGGTGAAGTAGTCAATCACAGGTTCAACCGCGGTCTCGGGGTATACCGAAAAGAAGTAACGGATGGTGAACACAATAAATAACAGAACAATCAAAGCATCACAAAGCATAACATGGCAATACGCGGTGCTTGGGGTGATTTAACGCAGTACTAGGTGCTACCAGCGAAGGGGGGAGGTGTAACATCCGGGAAAGTATCCCCGGTGTTTCGCATTTTCGGACAGATAAACCGGAGAGGGAAAGTTACGTGTTCACTATGCTAGGGGTGTGTGGCGGATGAACAGGCTGCGTATGCGGATTCATATCGTTGTTCCGAGTAACTTTCATGTAGAAACTTTTCAATCCGAGCTACAGATTATTTTGTACGAATTTTCAAAGTTTTAATGATTTTCTGGAATACTGGATTATACCTAAATTCGAATTTAAACAGTGTATTACTTTTATACACACATGGAGCTAGCCTATTAGAATGACAGGTGGGGTCCATGGGGGCTGGTCAGCAGCCCAGTCAACAGTCAACAGTTGACTGTTGACTGGACAAACTGACACGCGGGCCCCAGGTGTCATAGACTCAAAGTAATTAACCGAGATTTTAGATGTTTTTAAATAACCTAATTAAGCAGTGGGGCCTACTGTCAGCGACCCAATGGTTTAATTAATTGCTACAGTGGGGGGGCACCAGTCAGTGAGTGTTAGTGGTTGATTTGGCCTACTCTAATTGGGGTTATCCCACTAAGTCAACACGGGAGTCCGTTGTGCACGCACGCATCCACGGCTGGGAGTCAGGCGCGGCGCGGCCGGCCAGCAGAGGCAACGGCGAGCGGCGGGCGGCCACGCCCGAAGGAGAGGGCGAGCAGGGCTGCCGGAGGCGAGCAGCGACAGCCACGCAAGAGCATCAGCAAGCAGCAGCCATGCAGCGTTCGCGAGCGGCAGCGAACAACATCAGCGGCCGCGGCGGCTCGCTGGCGGGAGTACACGCATGGGGGTGGGGGGCGCTGGGCGCGGGCGCACCGGAGCGGAGCCGAGGCACGGCGAACACTGGCGGCGCAAGTGAACAGGGGGTGTGCAGGCGGAGCACTAGGCCGCGGCAACGATGAAGGTCGACGGCGGCGAGCTTCGGTCGGGGCATGGCAGCTACGCCGGCTAGCTAGAGCTCGTAATCAAGCTTGATAGCAAAGGGGAAAGGATGGAGGCTCATAGTGGAGCTCGGGGGCGACTCAGGGAGGACGGGGCGGTGCCGGAGCGGCAGCACGACGGCGAGAGGCGTGCGGTGGCCGGCGGGAAAGGAGGCTCGATCCTGAAGCTTGACGGCTCCCCAGCTCGATTTACTACAGGAGGAAGACAAGGTCGACTGTGACGGCCCTCCAGGACATCTTCGTGCGACGCGGGGATAAGGTGGACTCGGTGACGACGAGGGCATGGCGGCGGCAACACTCTCGGGCGATGAGGAAAACGACGAGGGCAAGTGGGAGGGGAGAAGTGATAAGGTTATGGCGCCCTAGGGTTCAAGGGGTAGGGGCGCCGGGGACTTGTAGGGGAGGGGGAGCCGGGGATGGCTGCCACCGCGACCATGGCATCGTGGATGGCTTCCACGGCCCCCTTCCGTTCCTGTAGCGAGAGGAAAGGGATGGCAGGGGGTGGGCTGGGCCTCCCCAGCCACTTGGGCCAAAGCCCGGTAGATTAGGTTCCTTTTCTTTTTATTAGTATTTTTCCTTTTGTCCTTTCTGTTCAAGTGATTTGCTGTTGAACCACTTAAATAAATCTCAGGGGAATTTTTGGGGAATCCAAATGAGGTTGGCTTCTAGATGATAGATACTTAGGGATTATTCGCAAAATTATGAACTATTTCGTTTGCACTTTTGAAAATGTAAAATTTGACTTGCATTACAAAGTGAATTTTGAATTTGATTTTTGATAAGTGGCAACTTGCTAAGTAATTATGATGACATGGCCACCATTATGGGGAGATTACTGTAGTTGAACTACCGGGGTGTTACAAATCTCCCCCACTACAAGAAATCTCGTCCCGAGATTTAAGAGGTTGAGTAAGGGGGAAAGTTCTGGTTACGAATTTCTACGGATCTTCTCGGTCTTGGTTGCTCTTCCCAAAGTAGTTGATCCTCTTCGTTGACATCTTCATTTCTCTGCTCCAGGTCATCATGATGAAGTCATCACCCTTACTTCGGGTCTTCATCATACTTACGAATAGGTAAGGGGGAGCTCGACAATGATAGAATCCTATGATGGTAATCACCTGGGGTTAACCCATGAATGAACATATGAGTATATCTCGAGTTGGAACTCAGGAAATACATCGAGAGATCTAAAGTAGGCACGAGAATTTTCAAGCGGTAGGAAAATGTTCGATGCCTGAAACAGAGGCTGAGAGGGGTTCAGAGCAACGAAACAAGTATCACGTCTGACACCGGAATAGAATAAGTGAGGGAAGGTGGCTCGTAAAATACTTACGAAGCCAAGTGCAAAGTAATACTTCAGAATCAAGGTTGTACAGGAGATTCAGGTTTCGATCCTGTGGAACTGTGGGTTATGATCCCACCATGCGGGTTAAAATTAGAAAAGGCGCCGACTTCTTGCACAATCGGGATAGCAATGTATGTCAGAGGCTAGCCTGTTAGTCATGTTGGAAACAATTGTTGGTGCCAAGGGCGAGGGACGAAGAGAACCATTTTCCTGCTCATTGAAACGAGGCAAACCAATAGGCAAAGTTCTCGTCCATCGATGGTTACCGGAATGTCATCAATAATAGTAACAGGGTCTTACCGACACGATTGTTCACCTAGGTATTTACATAAGCAGAAGAACATTACTGCTTAGATCATATAGATCACCAGAAAGATTAAACAGAACAATGGAAAGGAAAAGGTGATCATTAGATTAAATAGAATAGTGGAAAGGAAAATGTGTTTACACACATATTTCAGGGGTATACCCTTCCCAAGGACAAGTAGAGCATGACATCCATGACAGGATATAAAGTAGAAAACCCTTTTAGGTAAGGGGAGAGAAATTTAATGACATTACCCATACAAGGTGTTTGGATAATTGATAATGAAAATTTAGCATTGTGCTCTCAAAGTTCTCGTTGATGATCGGAGTATCACAGACATGCTTCGGGATAGCATTGACATGGTCATCAGGTGAAGGTCAGACTTTGGATACACAAAGGATCCATTCAGGGATAACTCATAGAATACGTCTTACAATTTTCCTCATGGAATAATAGATAACCTTGCTAAAAAGGAAACTATAACAATAGGTCCTCCGGCCAGGTGTGCCAGGCACGACATCACCTTACCGGGTCATTTCATACCAATGTTATAACTCTTGGAAATATGTTCCAACCATCATATGATCAAGATTCAGATCTGATTGGTGTCAAGATACCTCAGACTCGGGATGCCTGAGAAGGAAAGGTGCAACACAAATTGACGAGATGACATTGTAAGATTCTCGGGAAATGAACCATGAAAGCGAGTTCCGAACAAGAGTTCATCATTAAACCAAGGAGAAGATGAGGTGGTGGCTGATGGACTCAGCGACATTTCATCGAGATTAACAAAAGATGGATTTCCACAATTATCTGAACAAGGAGGTAACACTTGTCAGACCAAATGATATAATGATGCATGCTTGAGGAAAACATACACAATTAAACATTGATTGAAAGGTGCACCTGAAATATGGGCCTAGGTAGCATGATCAATGCTAGAATGGTGATTCGATAACCATTGGTCTAAGAATGAAATATCGACCATTAACTTGAAAGCAATAGGGTTGCTAGAAGTTTTGAAGGCGCACATCATAGTTCAATTGTCGGTTTTCTGGTTAGAAACAACACAGGGACCAAGGAGTGAACGAATATGGCAAGGGGTATCACCTGTATCTAGAATTCTTAAGAGGTGGTGAAATTCTCATGACATTCTTGACATAAAAGATGGTAATACTCCAAGGTAAAGAACAAATGCTGGATAGCAAGGTTCTCAGGGTATATCACGAAACACGAACAAGTTTGTGTTGAACGGAAGGCAATAAAGTGGTCGATGATAACATGAATCATCGAGGGGAAAGGATGGTATTACCCATCAAGAATTCGATATATATCTTCGAAGAGCTTAGGATGTTGATGAGAATCACGACAAATTTTGTCGAGAGATTCTATGAAGATGTAATCAATCAACGATGACATCAAGTCAAAGGAATGATGAAGCAACAGGTTATTGGAACCACAGGTACAACACAAACTCAGAATCCAGTTTGTGGTTCGAGGTGAAATGATAAGACGAGGAAATCGATGTAAGATTAGTTTATTGTTGAAAGATGTGCACCAATAATAAGGAATGGGTGGCACAGTTAATATTTAGCATGATAATGATATAGCCAATCAGGCTAGGAATGACGTGATGGAGTATCATTCCTAGAAAAAGAATTCACAAGAGGTAGTGCAACAACGAAATATCCTCGATATAACATGGGGCAATTCTTGAAGGTAGATCAGAACAGGGGTTGGACAGGTGAAATGATCTACAAAAGACAAGTACTTTCAACTTGTCTGGGAAAAGGAATCAAGGAGAAATTATGATCGGAACCATGATTGTAAAGGATCAATTTACAGATACAAGATGAACTTATACCAAGGGGAAATTATTTTTACGAGCAGCTTCCATGATAACCTCTACATCGGGTCCACGGGCATGAACACAAAGTTCAAGGTTGACTCCCACTTCTCCAATCATAACTTTTCATTCACTTCTCGTTTTCGAAGAAGTTGTAATATTGAAATTTTATCTGGCAAAATACCAGAAGAGTATGATTTGTGAAAAATCTTGGGTTCACACAGATTAGGGAAGGCATAGGTTCAACCCATCGGGGCATCTTAGGAACATATACCACAAACTTCAGGAGTAAATATCACTAGCTCGAAAGCAGAGCATGGTTGAGAAAAGCAGAGGATACAATTTACCAACAGTATTATATACTTGTGGAAAGGATCATGAGGTTATTGAATATGAAGGACATTGTCGGATGAAGTCCAACAAAGGATCTGATGTGAGTATCGATACTCAACAAAAAGAAGAAAGAATGCAAAGGCATCGGATTATAGATATAACTTGGATAACTTCAAAGCTTGAATACAAAGGAACTATGACTTTCAAATCAGAAGACCTGAAGCAGATGAACTAATCAAAAGATAATTGAGTTGAATCAATACAGATCGACAATCAATCAAGGTTTGATTTGACAAGAACAAGCTCGTGTTTGGAGTGATGTCTCAGCCGGAAGGATGAATGTTAGGATCTGCTTGAGGATTGCGAGCATTCACAACATATTGGATCAAGGGACTCGAAACGATAGTGACAGAGGATGTCGACGGAGATTACTAGAAATCTGGAATTAACCATAATGCAAGCAGGTAAAACTTTCTAGAGCAATATGTTGTTACGGATTTTCAGAAGATTGAATAACATTTCGAAGACATTTGTGAAAAGCATGAACAACTGGGGATGAACGAATCCCCGGTAAGTGTGAGAAATTATCCATAGGGGTATTCATGTGGCAAAGAACTGCAAGGCAGTAGGCACAAAGTATTCTTGGTATATTGGAAAATATTCCGTGGTATCTAGTAATAACAAGAGCATCTTGGAATGAAGGTATGGACGGCGAGTGTATGTATTTATCCATAGGGATATAATGGTGATAGGAAATTTCAAAAAAGATGGGCACAAAGCCTCGAGAGAACATCAGAGGTATCTTCAGAATCTTTTGGTGCAACAGGAGATCATCTGTGATAAGGGGATCCCTGGGAGGAAGTAGTTACGAGAACCTAGAGTCAGAGTTAGTAAATTCATTTTAACCCAAATAGAAGAGAGATCAGAGTCCCAGAGTAAAGATCGAGGACTAAAAGATCCTAATACCACCCAAATGGCGACATGGGCCCGTAAGCCACACAACCATGTTAGCAAAAGTTTCACAATGACTAGACTCGACTTTGGCCAAGGAGTGTGGAAGGGGGATTCCTACAGGCAGTCGGCTCCGATACCAACTTGTGACGCCCTCCATTTAACCGTACACTAATCATACACGCAAATGTGTACGATCAAGATCGGGGACTCACGGGAAGATATCACAACACAACTATAGACACAAATTAGAATAATACAAGCTTTATATTACAAGCCATGGGCCTCGAAGGCTCGAATACAAATGCTCGAAGGCACAAGAGTCAGCGGAAGCAACAATATCTGAGTACAGACATAAGTTAAACAAGTTTGCCTTAAGAAGGCTAGCACGAAAATAGCAACGATCGAAAAGGCAAGGCCTCCTGCCTGGGACCTTCTAACTACTCCTCGAAGCCGAACTCCATGAAGAATCATCCTCGGGATCCTCTGGCTCCTAGACTCCATCATATGATCGCAATAACCGGGAAAGGGGGAAAAAGAAGTAGCAAAGCAACCGTGAGTACTCATCCAAAGTGTAAGTGCATCTAGTGTCGCCCCTAGTTGGTTTCGGAGTATTGACGACAAACCTGGTTGAGGGACTAATGTGTTTGTGAGAATTGTAGGATAACACAGGTAGTAGTCCCTCATTGATTCGGTTTACCTACCGGAGATGACCCCTAAAAATGTGTGAAGACATTGAAGACAATGGTGGTATGTGAAGATATTCATATTGAAGACTATGACATGAGAAGACATCGCATGAAGACTTTGGAGCACGAAGACATAGTTGTTTCGTAGTTTCATTTTCTTCTTCGTTGAGTCATAGGAACCACCGTACTGTTAAGTGGGGTCCAAGTGAACAAAGTCAGAGTGACTAAAGTGATGCTCAACCAAATCCTAAGTCTTCGAGCGAAGACAATGAGAGCAAATCTTATCCAGAGCTGGATAAGTCAGCTTTACTTGTAGCCCAAGTCAAGCTGCCGCGTGTGTTTGAAATGCGACCGTTGGAACACGTGTCAGTTCCTTAGTGACCCAGGGTCATTTCGGACAAATCAGGTCGGGTTGCCTAGTGGCTATAAATAGCCCACCCCTACACCATTAATTGGTGACTGCTCAGAGTTAGTGCACGGCTTTTGTCGCTTGAGAGCAACCCACATTCGAAGCCTTTAAGAGAGAAATCCTTGCGAGGACAAAGCCCTAAACACCCAGGGCCAAAGAGTGTTAGGCATCACTGAAGTCTTTCTGTCTATGTGATCTGAAGACTTGTTACACTTGAGGATTGTGAATCCTCCAGCTGGTTAGGTGTCGCGTTCTGAGCATCCAAGAGTCATTGTGGATCGCCGGTGAACGAAGTCTGTGAAGGTTTGGAAGTCTACCTTGAAGACTTACCTGCGTGATTGGGCGAGGACTGGGTGTCCTTAGCTCAAGGGGAATAAGGTGAAGACACGGTCTTCTGAGTTGAATCTCAGCCTCCCTAACCAGACGTACAGTTGTCACAGCAACTGGAACTGGTCCAACAAATCCTTTGTCTTCACCAAGCAACTGGTTCTATCTCTTCCTTCTCTTTGCTTATAGTTTGTCTTCGTGAAGTCATTGCCTGCTTGCATTATCCTTTTGACTTCACTGTGTGACTGTTTGTTCTGATTGGCTTCATACTATCTTCCATTCTGATCCATACTGCCTAGCTGCTAATAGTCTTCGTGCTTTCACTTTATTGAATACTTGTCTATGGCTTGCCTAGTGTAGTCTACCTTCCGCTGCATGTTAATAGGTTCATTTCTATCATTGTCTTTGAAACATCCATGTTTTGAAGACTTTCATAAAAATCGCCTATTCACCCCCCTATAGTCGATCACTAGCACTTTCAATTGGTATCAGAGCAAGGTACTCCCTTGTTTCGTGTGATTCGGTTTAACCACCTGGAGTTTTAGCTATGTCGACTGCAGGGATAATCAAAGTCTCCGCTGCGTGCCCTGTCTTCGATGGCACTGATTACCCCTACTGGAAGAATAAGATGTGCATGCATCTTGAATCCATTGATGTGGATCTATGGTATGTCATCAAGAACGGCGTTCCCAAGACTGGTGAAGGTGTCACCCTTGCTGATGTCAAGAAGTTCGTTCAACTGGATTCTACTGCCAAGAACATCATCTGTGGTCATCTGACCAAAGGACAGTACGGCCGTGTGAGTGCTCTGGAAACGTCGAAGCTAGTCTGGGACTGGCTCTCCAAGGTCAATGAAGGCGTCTCACCCAGAGAGATCAAAGGATCAGTGTCCTTTGCAACCTCTTCAACCGCTTCAAGAGAAACGACAATGAGAATGTTCAGCTCACATTTGATCGCCTCACTGACATCACAAATGAGCTTCATGCTCTCGACGCTACTGAGATCACCAATCATGAAATCGTCAAGACACTCCTGAGATCACTTGATAGCTCATTTGACACCCAAGCCCTGATGATTCAAGAACGCCCTAATTTCAAGACACTCGATCCGTCTAACATACTTGAGAGGCTCAACACACATGAGTTTCAGCTTTTTGAGAAAAGAGATATCTACGGTCCCAACTACGGCCGAAATCGCGCTTTGAAGGCAAAAGTTGCTTCCTCATCTGAAGAAGAATCTGACTGCAGTTCTGGTGATCCCGAAGACATTGGAAAGGAGCTTGCTATGCTTGTGAAGAAGTTCCAGAAATTCACCAAGAAAAAAGGCTTCAGAAAGTCTTCACGATCCAATTCAAGAAATGATGAAGCTTCTACTCATGACTACAAGAAGAGAACATGCCACAAGTGCAAGAAACCTGGTCACTACATCTCTGAGTGTCCGCAGTGGGACAATGAAAACAACAAGAAGAACAAGAGCAAGGAATATGATTCTGATGACAAGAAGAAGAAGAAACCCTCAAAGTCATCTTCCAAGTCTTCATCAAAGTCTTCATCACACAAGAAGAGCTCATCTGGCAAGGCTCGTGCTTTTGTTGGCAAGGATATGGATTCAGAGGAGGAGTCT
Organism: Triticum dicoccoides; assembly: GCF_002162155.2. Classification (NCBI taxonomy): domain Eukaryota; kingdom Viridiplantae; phylum Streptophyta; class Magnoliopsida; order Poales; family Poaceae; genus Triticum; species Triticum dicoccoides. The sequence continues at coordinate 448,378,848 of NC_041382.1, forward strand.
GCTTCTGAGGAGGCAGAGGTGGAGTCTGAGGAGGAGTCCGACTCTGGCGTTGCAAGTCTGGCTACAGCCTATGTTGCCAAGTCCATCTTCAACAATGAAGACAATGGCTACATCACCTACGCTGATGCTAATGACAAGGACGACTTCGCTCCCACCTACTGCTTCATGGCTCGTGGTGCCAAGGTAAACTCACGTGATTCTTACTTTCAAACATCAAGTGAAGATGACTCTGATTGTGAATCCAAACCTAGCTACAAAACACTTGCTAAAATTGCAACTGAACAACAGAAAGCTATGGAACATATTCAAAAACTGTTAGACAAAAGCGATGACCTGTTAGACGCTGAAATGACTCGATCTCAGTCCTTAATTGAAGACATAAAAAATCTTCATGATAAGTATGAGGAACTTGAAAGTCGTCATGAAACACTCTCAACAACTCATGAAAATCTTTCCTATGATTATCTTCAAAGGAAGCAAGATCTTAAGAAATTGAGAGCAGTTCATGAAGTTCTTTAAAAGGAAAATGAGTCACTTCGCGCTCAACAGATCAGTCCCGCTCAGGAAGGATTTAAACCACCATGTCTAAAATGCCTTGAGTGTGATAACGCTACTTCTATTCCGGAATGTTCTACTGCTGCTACTGTTGCAATATCTTCAGGTGTGGTAACTAACCCCTGTGCTGAGGATGCCACTGCTATTGCTGATGAAAATGCTAGGTTGAAGACATTGCTTGAAACAGGGATGTACAAAAGTCTCAAAGGGCACCAGACACTATGTGATGTCCTCAAAAGGCAGATTCTGAACCGAAACCCTAGGAAAGAGGGTGTTGGGTTCGAAAGGAAAATTAATGTTGATGGCTCTTACTGGAACCCTGAGCAGTACCCCAAAACGACATGGGTTGCTGCAAAGGAATCTTCAGTGGATCCATCCACCCTATATGGCTTTACTTGTGCTAACCCTATTATCATTGATGAATCCTTTGATGCAAACTATAAACTATTTAAGAATCAGAATGGTGAAGTGTTTGCTAGGTATATTGGTGCCAACTACAGGAATGGGCCAGCTATGAAGAAAATCTGGGTGCCCAAAAGGTGTCTGGAGAATCTTCCAGTGAATGTCATCATGACACCACAAGGGAAGAAGACAAACCCCAGACCAAAGGCTTCACATGGTCCAAAGGCTTCATACAGACACAAGACTCACCTGAGTCACCCTAACGCTGATGTTTTGCAGGGATACTATACTCAAGACTATGAATATGAGCGTGTTTCAAACCGCCATGTTCATAAAACCAAGAACTACTCTGCTTATTCTTATGAGTATTATTCACCTCCTGCAAGAATATTTGCTAGGGCTCCAAAGCCAAAGTTCTTAGATGCTGCACTTAGACTCATTGCTTTGAATCCACCCCTAAAAATGGGGGTGGTTAAGAAGACTTAACTCTCTTTTGCAGGGAAAGGTCTCCAGCCGGTAATCAAAGGTGTCAGATGCTATTGCTGGGGACCTAAAACATCTTGTGGGGCGCAATATTGAATGCCCAAATGATCTTATTATGTACTTCGTTCCTAAGTTGCTTGCTATTCATCCTATCAGTCCTAACATCGATCTAAGCTTTCATAATCCACTTGATCGTCAAATGTTTATGCTTCACAATACTCTTCGTGAAGCCTATCCCCTTAATTGCACTGTAGGGTATGACACCAGCTGCTTTAGAATAGATTATTGATAGTGGATGCACTAACCACATGACTGGTGAACGGAGTCTTCTCATGGACTCAACCTTACGTCCATCTGACAAGAGTCACATCACATTTGCTGACACTAGTAAAAGCAAGGTATTCGGCCTAGGTAGAGTTGCAATCTCAAAGGATCAGCACATGGATAAAGTGATGCTTGTTGAATCCCTTGATTTCAACTTAATGTCTGTCTCAATGCTTTATGACTTGAACATGATTGTGATATTTGCAAAATATCGTTGCCTTGTTCTAATGGAATATGACAAGTCTCTAGTCTTTGAAGGGTATCAGAAATATGATTTGTACATGGTAGATTTCTCAGCAGGACCACAGCTTGCCGTATGTCTTCTTGCAAATGCTTCTGAGTGTTGGCTCTGGCATCGAAGGCTAGGGCATGCTGGCATGAGGAACTTGCATACCCTCGCAAAGAAGAAGCATGTCATAGGCATCGAAGGCGTCAAGTTCAAGAAGGATCACTGAGGGAGTCCTAGATTAGGGGGTATCCGGACAGCCAGATTATATCCTTTGGCCGGACTGTTGGACTATGAAGACACAAGATTGAAGACTTCGTCCCGTGTCTGGATGGGACTCTACTTGGCGTGGAAGGCAAGCTAGGCAATACGGATATGTATATCTCCTCCTTTGTAACCGACCTTGTGTAACCCTAGCTGTCGGTGTCAAAACTGGCGGATCTCGGGTAGGGGGTCCCGGACTGTGCGTCTAGGCCGGATGGTAATAGGAGGCAACACGAACTTTTACCCAGGTGCGGGCCCTCTCGATGGAGGTAAAACCCTACGTCCTGCTTGATTAATATTGATGATATGGGTAGTACAAGAGTAGATCTACCACGAGATCAGAGAGGCTAAACCCTAGAAGCTAGCCTATGGTATGATTGTTGATGTGTATGTTGTCCTACGGACTAAAACCCTCTGGTTTATATAGACACCGGATAGGGTTAGGGTTACATAGAGTCGGTTACAATGGTAGGAGATTTGAATATCCGTATCTCCAAGCTTGCCTTCCACGCCAAGGAAAGTCCCTTCCGGACACGGGACGGAGTCTCCAATCTTGTATCTTCATAGTCCTTGAGTCCGGCTGAAGGTATAGTCCGGCCATCCGGACACCCCCTAATCCAGGACTCCCTCAGTAGCCCCCGAACCAGGCTTCAATGACGATGAGTCCGACGTGCAGATTGTCTTCGGCATTGCAAGGCGGGTTCTCCTCCAAATTCCATGTACCTGTTGAATAAAGTCCGGTTTCTTGTAGATGTTGCGCTCCTTGGCTTCTGCGCCCAATAATGGCTGCTCCCCACGTGTCAAATGAATATGAAAGTCCCGAGTGTTTTTACATTCACACCCCTAGCTGTGTAAACAAGCTGACCTATTTAAGGAGACGAGGATTTAGATCCAAACCACACCTTCCCCCTTCGCGAGTGTTCATTAGAGCGCATTCAGCAAAGATCCATTCCACCATGGCCAGTCGTCGCGACTCCTCCTCCCGCCCTTCCAGCCCTAAGCCTGGATATTGGGAAAGATGCTCCATCCTGCATAGCGAGTTAGTGACGCTCCAGACCAAGGGATTTCTCCCCCTGGCCTGTATGATCCCGGTTCGAGCCGGTCTTGCCGTCTATAACGACGGAGAGCAAGCGGAGAGCGCCCCTAATCCCTCCAAAGGAGAGCGGGTGTGCCTCATCCCTTATTTAATAAAGGGGCTCAGATTTCCAATCCATCCATTTCTCTGGGGGCTGCTGGAGTTCTACGGCCTCCAGCTACATCATCTCACGCATGCCTCAGTATTGCATATTGCGGGCTTTGTAGCCCTCTGCGAGCTGTTCTTGGGTGTTGAAGCTCATTTCGTACTGTGGAGGGAGCTATTTTGCCTCGTGCCCCGTTCCAAGAAGGGGTCTTTGTATCAAGTGGGCGGAGCCGAAGTATGGCGCATCGCCGGGACCGTCTATCTGTCCGGAACCCCAAAGAAGGCATGCGAAGACTGGCCCTCGGAATGGTTTTACATAGAAGACGTCCCGCTACCGGATCCTGTCCGGACCGGCCTCCCTGAATTCAACAATGCTCTCTTAAAGAAGCGCCTAAGCTGGCGCCCACGGAGCCCTCAGAGGGAAAGTGACAGGGACGTTGTTTACCTGATGGGCCGGATAAGATTGTTATCTCATTCCGGACTAACCATGATCGGGGTCATGGACGCATGCATCATGCGAGGGGTGCAGCCGCTACAGTATAGAGGCCACCCCATGTGGGATTTCAACGGGGAGGACGACACCACCCGCTACGGCCGTAAGGGGCCGGATTCGGCTGCGGCTCTAATAAAGACCTTGTCCGCTTTGTACAAGGGAGAAGAGGAGGATTTTCTCCGCGTCGACCCAAAGGGTGGATTTTCCATGTACAATCCTCCAAGCTGGGTGAGTGATCACATTTTGCCCATCCGTTTTATATCCCCATTGTTAAGTATTTAATCTTAGTGATTTCGACGCAGGAACTGCACCAAGCTGTTAAAGAAATAAACAACCTTCCTCCACAACCCGAGGACCCAGGACGGTCCCTCGACCCGAACTCGCAAGAGGATCCGGAGCTTTTGGTGGATTTGATTGATGGAGTGTTCCATCAATTGAGCAAGGACAACGCCCTGGTGGCCATTACGACCGATTATCCAGGGCTAATCCCGGCCTCCCAGAAATGGGAGGCCGAACCTGCGACGACAAGCCAACGAGGGGCCGCAGGGCCCCGTGGGTAGAAAAGAGGTACAGTCCGGACCGGGGCGTAAGTGCAAAGGTATGGCGCACCCCCTTATCCCAGGTGTCATACCTTCAGGGCATATTAACACTTGTGCCCTCTTCAGGACAAAGAGACCCCGCCTAACTATATTTGGGAAGACCGCCAATCGCGCCTCCACCAGCCAGGATCCAAAGCCTGGCCCGGAAGCAGGGCCGAACACAAGGCGCGCACCGGATGCTCCTCCAACGGAGGACGTGGACAGGTTGTCTGCCACCAACTCTGAGGTGGAGAGTGCCATGAACCACATGCGTCGCCGGACAATTCTTCGCGGCGCTTGTTTCTCCCAAGAGGCGTTAGATGCCTTTAAGTCTGGAGATGCGTACCTCCGTGCCGCTCAAAATGGTCTAACCAGAGCCACGGAGCAATATGTAAAAGACATACGGGTAAGAAAATTTTGGTAATTATATATATACCAGTAGCCCCCGAGACTTGAAACAGTTAAAATAACTGATTTAAGGATCATTTGTTATGCAGGTTCTTACAGAAAAGAATTCCCTACTGTCCAAGGAGCTGGAAGAGTGCAAAGCCCAACTTGAGGCCGCACTAGCCGCGGCAGGGGAGCCTAAGGAGGCCCCCTCTGGTAATGTACACTTCGAAAGATAAGTATTCTGTGAAGGACGGCTTTGGTGCGAATTTGACAAATGAAATTGCAGATGGCGCCGGATTGGATCCGGAAAGGCAACACCTCCTACGCCAGCTAAAGGCTGGTGAGAGGGTGCTGTTAAAGGTGATGGGGGAGAAGAACGATCTCCGAGATGCCAACACCAAGCTGGGCGTCGAGCTGAAAGATGTTCGTGCCCAGTTGTCAGACTCCGTGAAGGAGAATCAGCGACTTCGGCGTGGCATATTTAGTAAGTGCTTGAACGAACCTTTTGAAAGAAAGTTCGGCGGGGAAGTCGATTAACAGAGCAATGTCTGTAGGTGTGCTGACAGGCCGTCCTGCAGAGGAGATGCCCGGTTCTACTGGTGACCTTCTTCCCGAGCTCTCGCAACTGCTCAATCGAGTTCGGCAGGCGATGCGAGGCGTCGCCCAGGCCCTGTGGCCATCCGTCTCCATGCCCGAAGGTCTTGGAGAGCTTGCGGAGAAGCTAAAAGGAGCACGGTGGCGCTTCCGATTGTGGAAGATATCAACCTGCCGTCAAGGCACTAGGGAGGCCTGGGCCATGGTGAAGACGCGGTACGCAAAGGCTGACCCCAACCACATGGCCGAGGTCGGTCCTATAGGGCCCGATGGGAAGGAGATCCCTGTAAGCTTAGTATACGGCCAAGTAGAGTTGGCCGCAAAGTATTCCCAGCAGGACTGTAAATTAGACAGCCTGTTAGATGGTATTGAAGAGGAATATGATCAGTCAAAATGACTATGTAATTTAATTGACATTTATAATGCCTTCTAGATGGATTGCAGATCATTTGTCATGGCCGACCTTTTCGCTTCAGCCTCGGGACCTGACGGTCCGGAGTGTGTCCGAATTCCCATGCGGTTATATAGGAACCGGGGAATGCATGGAGACCAGGCGTAGGGGTCATTAGTGCGTGAACAGACAAGTGCCTGACTAGTTATGTTATATTACATGGTTAGTAAGAAACATCTTCCAGGGAGAATAGTTCCGTTAGGGGTTCCTTTCCCTGGGAGGCATGCCCTAAGGTGCATGTCCATGCTGCGAAAAGAAACGCAGGAAAAACATCTGGGGGCATAAAAAAATAAAAAAGATCATCTTTAGTTCACCGACCGAATATTCCCTTAAGAACGCTAGCTTTTGGCTTCACCCAGTCTGAGGTACACGTCCGGCTGACCCGGCAGTAACAATCGCAGAGGTGATCCCTTTACCACCTAGCCGAACAATCGGGAATGTAGGGGTAAGCACAGGAGCCAGGCAACCCAGCTTGGCCAAAACTTAAGTCATATCGATGCATATAATGGTGAATAAAAGGTACATGCGGAAGTGTGACGCATGTGTTGGGCATGAAGCCCGTATGAATAAGCTTCTGTTTAAAGAAGCCCCCAGGTTTAATGAGCGCGGATGGCGCGTCACTTTATGAGCCTTTAAGGGCTATAAGAGAGAGAGAGAGAGAGAAGAAGAGAAATGCAAGACAGAAAATATATAAAAAATGGACAGAGGAAGGAGATGAACATAGAGTCCGGCGCTAGGCACAGAATCTTCGGAGACGGGCTGCGTTCCATGGGTTCGGCTCGAGTCGGTTATCCGATGCATCTCGCAGGAGGTACGCTCCACCAGTCAGGACTTGGTCAATTATGATGGGACCTTCCCACTTGGGCTTGAGTTTGTCCTTTTTCTTGTCCGGTAGTCGTAGAACTAATTTGCCAACGTTGTAGTTTTTGGCCCGTACTTCTCTGCTTTGGTATCTTCGAGCCTGCTGTTGATAGAATGCGGAACGGGCTTTTGCCACGTCACGCTCCTCCTCCAATGCGTCTAAGTTGTCCTGCAGATCGAGCTCGGCTTCTCTTTCTTCGTACATGCGCACTCGAGGTGAGTCATGAATTATGTCGCAGGGCAAAACTGCCTCTGCGCCATACACCATAAAGAATGGTGTGTATCCAGTGGTGCGATTCGGTGTGGTCCGCAGCCCCCAGAGTACGGAGTCGAGCTCCTCTACCCAGTGCGTGTTAGATTCCTTGAGGGACCGCACTAATCTAGGTTTAATGCCGCTCATGATGAGACCATTTGCACGTTCGACCTAGCCGTTAGTTTGTGGGTGATAGACGGAAGCATAGTCGAGCTTGATGCCCATGTTTTTGCACCAGAGTTTTACCTCGTCGACCGTGAAGTTCGTGCCGTTATCAGTGATGATGCTGGGGGGGGGGGGAACGCCGTAATGGTGTACGACCCCGGATATAAAGTCTATCACCGGTCCGGATTCGGCCGTCTTAACAGGCTTGGCTTCTATCCATTTGGTGAATTTATACACCATGACCAGTAAGTATTTTTGCTTGTGGGTTCCGCCTTTAAGGGGTCCAACCATGTCAAGCCCCCAGACCGCGAAGGGCCAAGTAATGGGGATGGTTCGGAGGGCGGTGGGTGGCATATGGCTTTGGTTTGCAAAGAGCTGGCAACCGGTGCATCGCTGGACTAAGTCCTGAGCGTCTGCCCGGGCCATCGACCAATAAAAGCCTGTACAGAAGGCCTTGCTTACAAGGGACTGAGCTACAGCGTGATGACCGCCCAGTCCGGCATGAATTCCAGCCAGGAGGTTCCGCCCCTCCTCTTCGAAGATGCACCTTTGAAGGACTCCAGTAGTGCTTTTCTTATAAAGCTCTCCCTCATGGACTCTGTAGGCTTTGGATCGCCGCACTATGCAGCGTGCCTCATTTTGGTCCTCGGGGAGTTTCTGCCTAGTGAGGTAGGCGAGGAATGGTTCTGTCCACGGGGCGATCACGGCCATTATTATGTGGGCTGAAGGTGTTATTTCATCGGCAGAGCCTCCGATTGTGTCAGAATGTTTGGTGTCGGGCAGTGCGGTTGGGTCCGGGGTGTTATTGTTCGGCTCCCCTTCCCATACTACGGATGGCTTGAACAGCCTTTCCAGGAAGATGTTGGGGGGGACTACATCGCGTTTTGCACCGATCCGTGCCAGGACATCTGCCGCCTGATTATTTTCCCGGGCTATATGGTGAAATTCAAGCCCCTCGAACCGAGCTGACATTTTTAGGATGGCGTTGCGGTAAGCTGCCATTTTTGGATCCTTGGCATCGAAGTCTCCATTTATCTGGGATATAGCGAGGTTCGAGTCCCCGCGCACCTCTAGGCGTTGAATGCCCATGGATACTGCCATCCGGAGACCATGTAAAAGGGCCTCATATTCGGCTGCGTTGTTGGAGTCCGTGTACATAATCTGGAGCATGTATTGAACTGTGTCTCCTGTGGGGGACGTCAAAACGACGCCAACCCCCAGTCCGGCCAACATCTTGGAGCCGTCGAAATGCATGATCCAATTTGAATATGTGCCGTACTCTTTAGGGAGTTCGGCCTCCGTCCATTCTGCGACGAAGCCGGCCAAGACTTGCGACTTGATGGCTCGCCGTGGCTTATAAATTATGTTGAACGGGAGGAGCTTAATGGCCCATTTTGCAATCCGGCCCGTTGCGTCACAGTTGTTTATAATATCGTTAAGTGGTACTTCCGAGGCTACTGTTATTGAACACTCTTGAAAGTAGTGTCGTAGCTTCCGGGATGCCATGAATACCGCGTACGTGATCTTTTGATAATGCGGGTACCGTGATTTGCAAGGAGTGAGTGCAGTGGACACATAATAGACCGGCTTTTGAAGGGGGAATCTGTGTCCGTCCGCTTCTCGTTCGATGACGAGCACTGCGCTTACAACCTGATGTGTTGCTGCAATGTATAACAGCATTGGTTCGCCAATATTTGGCGCGGCCAGGACTGGGTTTGTTGCAAGTATGGCTTCTATCTCCTCGAGTCCGACCGTGGCTGCATCCGTCCATTCGAAGTGTTCGGTGCGCCGAAGGAGGCGGTAAAGGGGTAGGGCCTTTTCTCCCAAGCGGGAGATAAAGCGGCTTAGAGCTGCCACGCATCCGGTTAACTTTTGTATTTGTTTGAGGTCCTTTGGGATATCCAGTTGCGACAGAGCTCAGATCTTGGCCGGATTTGCTTCGATTCCTCTACCATATACAATGAAGCCCAAGAGCTTTCTAGCTGGAATGCCGAAAACGCATTTTTCCGGGTTGAGCTTGATGTCGTATGTTCGGAGGTTATCAAATGTGAGCCTCAAGTCGTCTACTAGAGATTCGACATGTCTTGTTTTGATGACCACATCATCTACATATGCCTCCACTGTTTTGCCGGTCTGGCTTGCCAGACATGTCTGAATCATGCGCTGATATGTTGCGCCGACATTTTTGAGCCCGAAGGGCATTGTGTTGAAGCAGAATGGGCCGTATGGTGTGATAAATGCCGTTGCAGATTGGTCAGATTCTGCCATCTTGATTTGATGGTTGCCGGAATATGCGTCGAGGAAACACAACGAATCATGTCCTGCGGTAGCGTCGATAATTTGATCGATGCGGGGGAGGGGGAAGGGATCCTTTGGGCAAGCCTTGTTAAGGTCTTTAAAATCAACGCACAGGCGCCAGGATTTGTCCTTCTTTGGTACCATCACTAGGTTTGCTAGCCAGTCCGGATGTTTTATATCTCTGATGAATCCGGCCTCCAATAGCTTTGCTAGCTCCTCTCCCATAGCCTGTCTCTTAGGTTCGGAAAACCGCCGAAGAGCCTGTTTGACAGGTTTGAATCCTATTTGGATATTTAAGCTATTCTCGGCCAGCCTGCGTGGGATTCCTGGCATGTCTGAAGGGTGCCAGGCGAAAATGTCCCAGTTTTCTCGTAGGAACTCTCGCAGTGCGGCGTCTACATCACGGTTTAATTGTGCCCCGATGGAAGCTGTTTTATTTGGGTCCGTTGGATGGACTTGGAATTTGACTATTTCGTCTGCCGGTTTAAAGGAGGTGGACTTGGATCTTTTGTCAAGTAACACATCGTCCCTATTTACTGTAGAGCGTAGCGCAGTCAGTTCCTCAGCCGCTAGGGCTTCGGATAGTGCCTCAAGGGCCAGTGCGGCTGTCTTGTTTTCGGCGCGGAGTGCTATGTCCGGATCACTAGTGAGAGTGATGATCCTGTTAGGCCCGGGCATCTTGAGCTTCATGTACCCGTAATGGGGTATTGCTTGGAAGATTGTAAACGCTTCCCGCCCTAGCAGAGCGTGATAACCGCTGCTGAACGGAGCCACATGGAACGTGACCTCTTCGGATCTATAATTACCCGGCGTGCCAAACACCACATCTTGTGTGATTTTTCCTGTACAGCGCGCTTCCCGACTGGGGATTATTCCTCTAAAGGTTGTGCTGCTTCGCTCAATGCGGTTCCAGTCTATTTCCATTTTTGAAGGGTTTCCTCGTAAATGAGGTTCAATCCGCTACCGCCGTCCATGAGTACCTTGGTAAGACGAAAGCCGTCCACTATTGGGCAGAGGACCAATGTGGCTGGTGCTCGGGCTGTTTGGAATTTAGGTTCATCACTGGCGTTAAAGGTAATAGCCGTGTCACTCCATGGGTTTATTGTTGCTACTTGGTAGACTTCGGACAGGCTGCGGAGTGTCCTTTTTCGCATATTATTTGATGCGAAAGTCTCGAAGACTGTTAATACCGTATGGATGTCTCTGGGGTGACTTTCTGTGGCCTCCAGAATTAGGAGGTTTTCGCCAATTTTGGCCACCTGCCGGAGTATTCAACATGCTCTAAGGCCGTGAGTTGGTGTGGCGTCCTCTGTACTGTGAATTTTACAGGGTCCGTTAAGCCATCCTTCCAGTACGGTTCCATGCCCTATTGAGGGTTTTTGGTTTTTGGTATTTGAACTGGGTGTCTGGTTATGCTGCACCCTTTTATTTCGGACTGGGTTTGTATTTAGGGCCGGATTATCCCAAAATTTTATTTTGGTTTTCCAGGCGCTTTCCATCGCACAATACTTTTGTACAATGGACACCAAGTCAGCGAAGCGTGTGATATCACGGCGACTTATGGCGTTGAGTATTCCCTTGTCCGTGCAATTATTGCAGAAGATTAAGATTGCGTCTTCCTTGCGGCAGTCCCTTAGCCTGTTCTTAACCAGGAGGAATCTAGCCCAGTAATGATGTACTGTTTCGTCGGGCTCTTGCCTGATTTTTGATAGATCGCTTATGTTGGGGTGGGTGGGTGGAGTTAAATCCGAAGCGTCACCCCGTCTGAGGCTCAGAGGCCAAGGAATTTCTGAACTCGAAAATTTGGATCCCTGGGTGTTGTCCAATGAATCCAGCCCGTCACCTGACTCTAAGTTCAGGTCTTGAGTGATATCCTCCCCTCCGCGGGTATCCGGCTTGGAGGGATCGGGAATCCAGACGTAGCGAGTCCTTAAGATAGACGAAGGGTTGCCGCACTGTCCCTCTACCGCGACAACGTGATGGGTGACTTGGGGAGAGTTAAGCTCTCTCAGATCGGTTTTAGGCCCAATATGGTCGTAATCCATAGCGACTCCCAGGGCGGCGAAGCGATCCAACAGCTCGTTTATGGAGGAAAGCTCCATTGGATCTAACTGCTCGGCGAGTTCCGAACTGACATGAAGATTGTTTTCGATGGCTTGAGAGGTCATTGTCGGCGCAGAAGCCGAACAGGCGGTCATAAGAAAACCACCTAGCCAGAGGGTTTGGCCGATAGCCAAAGCTCCCTTAGCAACGGTGCCGTCTTTAAAGACGGGGCGAGGCATCCTTCCTGATGGCGACGACACAGAGGAACTCTCAAAGAAAGCACCAATGTCGGTGTCAAAACCGGCGGATCTCGGGTAGGGGGTCCCGAACTGTGCGTCTAGGCCGGATGGTAACAGGAGGCAAGGGACACGAAGTTTTACCCAGGGTCGGGCCCTCTCGATGGAGGTAAAACCCTATGTCCTGCTTGATTAATATTGATGATATGGGTAGTACAAGAGTAGATCTACCACGAGATCAGAGAGGCCAAACCCTAGAAGCTAGCCTATGGTACTATTGTTGATGTCTATGTTGTCCTACGGACTAAAACCCTCCGGTTTATATAGACACCGGATAGGGTTAGGTTACATAGATTCGGTTGCAATGGTAGGAGATTTGAATATCCATATCGCCAAGCTTGCCTTCCACGCCAAGGAAAGTCCCTTCCGGACACGGGACGGAGTCTCCAATCTTGTATCTTCATAGTCCTTGAGTCCGGCTGAAGGTATAGTCCGGCCATCCGGACACCCCCTAATCCAGGACTCCCTCACTAGCCCCCTTCGGTGTCTATATAAACCGGAGGGTTTTAGTCCGTAGGACAACATACAATCATACCATAGGCTAGCTTCTAGGGTTTAGCCTCTCCGATCTCGTGGTAGATCAACTCTTGTACTACTCATATTATCAAGAACAATCAAGCAGGACATAGGGTTTTACCTCCATCAAGAGGGTCCGAACCTGGGTAAAACATCGTGTCTCCTGCCTCCTGTTACTATCCGCCTTAGACGCACAGTTCGGGACCCCCTACCCGAGATCCACCGGTTTTGACACCGACATTGGTGCTTTCATTGAGAGTTCCACTATGCCGTCGCCGTAAGGAAGGATGCCTCGTCTCGTTGTTAAAAACAACATTACCGCCGGGGGAGCCCTGGCTGTCGGCCAAACTCTCCGGCTTGGCAGTTTCATCATGACCGCCCGTTCGGCCGCTGCACCGACGATGACCTCTCGGGTCATCAAAAATAGCCTCCACGTCGGCTCGGAATTCGCCGAGCAGATGGATCCAATGGAGCTCTCTTCCCTAAACGAGCTCTTGGATCGTATCGCCGCCTTGGGAGTCGCTACAGACTATGATCGGATTGGGCTTAAACCCAATCAAAGGGAGATTAATTCTCCACCGGTCACCCATCATATTACGATGGTGGAGGAACAATGCGGCGATTCTTCCTCTATCTTGAGGACTAACTATGTCCGGATTTCTGAGCTCTCCGAGCCGGATACCCATTTACAGGAGGACATCACCCAAGACCCGAACATAGAGTCAGGCAACGGGCCAGACTTATCGGGCAACACTCCGGAATCCGAGCTTCCAAGATTGGAAACTCCTCGGGCCCTGAGTCTCAGATCGGGTAGGGGTTCGGACTCAAATCCACCCACACACCCAGACATAAACGATCTTTCCCACATCAGGCAAGAGCCCCATGAAATAGTGCATCATTATTGGACAAGATTCCTCCTTGTGATGAACAAGGTTAAGGACTGTCGCGAGGAAGACGCAGTCTCATTTTTCCGCAATAATTGCATGGACAAGGGAATCCTTAACGCCTTAAGTCGCCGTGACATATCACGCTTCGCTGACTTGGCGTCCATAGTATGAAAGTACTATGCGATGGAAAGCGCCTGGAAAACCGAAACGAAATTTTGGGATTATCCGGCTCGGAATATACACCCAGTCTGACGTAAAAGGGGGCACTACCATAAGACACCCGAGTTAGTTACAAAGAAACAAAAACCCTCTACAGGGCATAGAACCATATTGGAGGGATGGCTTAACAGACCCTGTAAAATTCATAGTACAGCAGATACCATACCAACACATAGCCTTAGAGCATGTTGGATACTCCTGCAGGTGGCCAAAAGTGGTGAAGATCTTCTCATTCCAAATGCCACAGAGCACCATCCCGTGGATAACAATACGTTGTTAACAGTCTTTGAAACCTTCGCATCAAATAATAGGCGCAAGCGAACAATCCGCAGCCTCGCCGAAATTTGCCATGTGGCAGCAATGAATCCATGGAGTGACACGGCTATTACCTTCAATGCCAGTGACGAACCTAAATTCCGAACAGCCCGAGCACTAGCTGCACTGGTCCTCAGTCCAATTGTGGACGGCTTTCGACTCACCAAAGTACTCATGGACGGCGGCAGTTGATTAAACCTCATCTATGAGGAAACTCTTCAAAAAATGGAAATAGACTAGAACTGCATTGAGAAAAGTAGCACAACCTTTAGAGGAATCATCCCCAGTCGGGAAGCACGCTGTGCTGGGAAAATCACACTAGATGTGGTATTCGGCACACCGGAGAACTATAGGTCCGAAGAAATCACATTCCAAGTGGCCCCGTTCAGTAGTGGATACCACGCCCTTTTAGGACGGGAGGCGTTCACGATCTTCCAAGCCATACCCCATTATGGGTACATGAAGCTCAAAGTGCCCGGGCCCAACATAATTATCACTCTCGCTAGTGATCCAGACACAGCACTCCGCGGCGAAAACAAAACAGCCGCATTGGCCCTCAAGGCATTATCCGAAGCCCTTTCGGCCGAGGAATTAACTTCGCTACACTCCATAGTGGACAGGGACGACGTGATACTTGACAAGAGATCCAAGTCCACCTCTTTTAAACCAGCAGATGAAATAGTCAAATTCCAAGTCCACCCAACGGACCCTACAAAAACGGCCTCTATCAGGGCACAATTAAACCCCGTCGTGGACGCCGCACTACGAGAGTTCCTGCGCGAGAATTGGGACATATTCGCCTAGCACCCCTTAGACATGCCAGGAATCCCATGCAGGCTGGCCGAGCACAGCATCAATATCCTAAAGGGATTCAAGCCGGTTAGGCAGGCTCTTCGGTGTTTCTCTGAACCTAAGAGACAGGCTATGGGAGAGGAACTAGCCAAGTTATTGGAGGCCGGATTCATTAGAGAAATAAAACACCCGGACTGGCTAGCAAACCTGGTGATGGTACCAAAGAAGGACAAATCCTGGTGCCTATGTGTCGATTTCAAGGACCTCAACAAGGCTTGCCCAAAGGATCCCTTCCCCCTCCCCCGCATTGATCAAATTATCGATGCTACCGCAGGACACGAGTCATTGTGTTTCCTCGACGCATACTCCGGCTGCCACCAAATCAAGATGGCGGAGTCCGACCAAGCCGCAACGACATTTATCACACCATACGGCCCTTTCTGTTTAAACACAGTGCCTTTTGGGCTCAAAAACGCCGGCGCAACATATCAGCGCATGATTCAGACATGTCTGGAGAAACAGATCAGCAAAACAGTAGAGGCATACGTAGATGATGTGGTCGTTAAAACCAAACACGTCGACTCTCTAATAAATGACTTCAGGCTCACATTCGACAACCTTCGAACATACGACATCAAGCTCAATCCGGAAAAATGTGTTTTCGGCGTACCAGCCGGAAAGCTCCTGGGCCTCATTGTCTCCAGCAGAGGAATTGAAGCTAATCCGGCCAAAATCCGAGCTTTGTCACAGTTGGCTACCCCAACAGACCTCAAACAAATCCAGAAATTAACTGGATGTGTGGCGGCTCTAAGCCGCTTTATCTCCCGCTTAGGAGGAAAGGCATTACCCCTTTATCGCCTCCTTCGGCGCACCGAACACTTTGAGTGGACGGACACTGCCACAGCCGGATTGGCAGAAATAAAAGCCATACTGGCAACCAACCCAATCCTGGCCGCGCCAAACATTGGCGAACCAATGCTGTTATACATTGCGGCAACTCATCAGGTTGTAAGCGCAGTGCTCGTCGTCGAACGAGAAGCGGACAGACATAAATTCCCTCTTCAAAAGCCGGTATATTATGTATCCACTATCCTCACTCCATGCAAATTACGGTACCCACATTATCAAAAAATAGCCTATGCGGTATTCATGGCATCCCGGAAGTTGCAACACTACTTTCAAGAGTGTTCGATTACAGTAGCCTCAGAAGTGCCACTTAATGATATTATAAACAACCGCGACACCACAGGCCGGATTGCCAAATGGGCCATTGAGCTCCTCCCGTTCGACATAACATACAAACCACGGCGAGCCATTAAATCGCAAGTATTGGCCGACTTTGTCGCCGAATGGACGGAAGCCGAACTCCCTAAAGAGTACGGCGCATACTCCAATTGGATCATGCACTTCGACGGCTCCAAAATGCTGGCTGGTCTAGGGGCTGGCGTCGTCTTGATGTCCCCAACCGGAGATACAATTCAGTACGTACTGCAGATACTGTATACAGACTCCAACAACGCAGCCGAATACGAAGCCCTGCTACATGGTCTTCGGATGGCAGTTTCCATGGGCATTCAATGCCTGGAGGTGCGTGGGGATTCGAACCTCGCAATATCCCAAATAAATGGAGACTTCAATGCCAAGGATCCGAAGATGGCGGCCTATCGAAACGCCGTCCTAAAGATGTTAGCTCGGTTCGAGGGGCTCGAATTTCACCATGTGGCTCGGGAAAACAATCAGGCGGCGGATATCCTCGCCCGCATCGGCGCAAAACACGATGCGGTCCCCCAACATCTTTTTGGAGAGGTTGTTTAAGCCATCCGTGGTATGGGAAGGGGACACCAGTAACAATAGTCCGGACCTGGCCAAAATGCCCGATATCAAACACTCTGACATAATCGGAGGCTCTGCCACCGAAATAACACCTTCAGCCCACGTCATAATGGCCATCATTGCCCCGTGGATAGAACCATTCTTGGCCTACCTAACTAGGCAGGAACTTCCCGAGGACCAAAATGAGGCACGCTGCATAGTGCAGCGATCTAAAGCCTACAGGGTCCACGAGGGAGAGCTGTACAAAAAAAGCACTACCGGAGTCCTTTAAAGGTGCATCTCCGAAGAGGAAGGGCGGAAGCTTTTGGCATAAATTCATGCCGGACTCGGCGGCCACCACGCCGCAGCCCGGGCCCTTGTAAGCAAGGCCTTCCGTACTGGTTTTTATTGGCCGACGGCCCGGGCAGACACACATGACTTGGTCCAACGCTGCGTCGGTTGCCAGCCTTTTGCAAACCAAAGCCACATGCTGTCACAGCCCTGGAATTTGTTCGTCATTAGTTGCATTAAGGCATTCATGCATCATGTTTAAAATTCATGAAACTTGAAATGGGGATGACAAACCCTAGCACTAAATAAAATGCAATTAGGATCAAAATAAAAATATTTTCAATAAACCCAGAATGCCCTTTAGAAAAGTTCATTATTTTTGTTAAAGGTGAAAACCCCTGCCATCAATGATGCACATATTTCTAGGCCATTCTGGATTTTTGAATTAAATCCTATTGTATTTGACCTTGGGCATTTAAATACTTTAAATAATTTAAATGTTCAAATAAATGTTGGAAATTGTTAAGGGTCACTGAAATAATTCAGAAAGCACCCATAATTGTTTCCAGGATTTTATAAAATGATTTGATATTTTAAATCAAATCAAAACAAACTACAGAAAATAGAAAACAGAATTAAATAGAAATAAGAGAGAGAGAGAGAGCAGAAGATCTTACCTGGCGCTCACCTGGTAGCCCACCTGGCCCAGCAGCACGGCCCAGCCCGCCACCGCTACCCCCCCTGTCGTCTTCCTCCCCTCGCACCGAAGCAGCTCGGTGGCGGGCGCCGACGCCGCCCTGGCCACCTCCTGCTTGCCACCGAGGCGCCCCGACGCGTCTAGATGGCACCACTCACCTCCCTGCCTCTCTCCCTCACTCTCCCGCGTTCTCACCCCCTTCCCTGGATCTCTTCCTCTCTCGCCCGACCGCTGCCGCCGCCGCCGTCCACTACCACCGCAGCCACCGCCGTCGTTTCGCCCTACCAGAGAGTCCATCGGCTCCGCCTAGTCCCCTGCTACCTCTCCGTTGAGACACGCGTCGTCGGATGCCCTGCTGCCTCGCCAGCGACCCATCTTCTCCACGCACGGCCGCCGGACACCGTCTGTCGATTCGCCGTCTTCGCCGCCTCCCCAAGCTCGCCGTCTGCTCCAACCGACCCCTCGTGAGCTCCTCCACCGTTTCCCCCTCTTCCCCGCTTCTTTTGATCGCCGTAGGCATCGCCCCTGGATGCCCGTAGCACGCTGCCGCCCGAGCTCGTCGTCGACGTAGCTCCGGTGACCATTTGGTCACCCCGGCGAGCCTAACGCGTTCGCAGCGTTCCGTAGAGCATTCCTAGCGCAAGCCCCCTCCCGTTTGCATGCCGCAGCAGCTAACCCGTGGCCACCCGAACTCCGGCCGCCGCCTTGGAGCTCGCCGTCGTCAGCTCCGGCCTCCCCACGACCCAGCAACCGCACCGTTCGACGCGCGGGAGCAAGGGCTCTCCAACGAGCCCAAGCACGGCCTCGCCCGTGCCCTGTAGCGTGTTTCCGACGGCCGCCACTGTCCCGGGCCACGCCGGTGTCGAGACGCCGGCGGGATTGACCCTACTGACCAGGGGTTTGACCTCCCCTGGGTCCATGACAGGTGGACCCCGCCATCAGGTGATTAGCTTAATGCTAATCACCACCTAATCTAACCCCCTGACACTGACATGTGGGCCCTAGTGCCCCTAATCTTTAATTAAACTAAACTAACCCCCCTGTCTAACCTGTGTCACTGACGTGTGGACCCCACACGTCAGGTTTGACCCGAGCTAGCCCAGTTGACCCTGCTGACGTCACTGTGACGTGGTGCTGACGCCATAAATCATTTCTGGATTTATTATTATTTCAGGAATTTCAGAAAATGCCCTAAACTTCAAAAATTCATAGAAATTCAACCGTAACTCCAAATCAAATAATTTATATATGAAAAATTATCAGAAAAATTCAAGGAATCCATCTGTACCATTTTCATGCATGTTTGAACAATGTTTGTCCTCTGTTTTGGACAAAACAAATAAAGGGCATTTAAATAACCATATATGGAGTTGGAATTTGAATCATGTATTCAAACCAACTTCATTTAACTCATAGCTAGGTGCATTAGCCCAAAACACAATTATATTGCCATGTCATAGCATGCATCATATTGTGCATTGCATTGATCGTGTTTCTTCTGTGTTGCCGGTATTTGTCCCCTCTCGATAGACGTGATACCGATGATGTGATCGTTGACACTGATGAAGACTCAATGTTATCTTCAGAAGTGCCAGGCAAGAAAAACCCCCTTGTTCATTCCAATAAAATCCCACTCTCTCGCTCCTGCTCTCTTTTACTGTATTAGGACAACACCGATTCATCTGTTACTTGCTGCGGTAGCTGAACCCCTTTATCCTTTGCATGACCTGTCATTGCCACAGTAAATAGATGAAACCCACTAGCATGAGTAGGAGTTGTTTGAGCCCCGTTGTGCCTACTCATTCATGTTTGTTTGTCATGCCTGCTACTGCTTAGAGTTGAGTCGGGTCTGATTCATCGGGGATGAATCAGAGGTGTGTGAACATGTCCTACTGTTGAGAGCTAAGTGTGTGAACACAATTTGGT
Organism: Triticum dicoccoides; assembly: GCF_002162155.2. Taxonomy (NCBI): domain Eukaryota; kingdom Viridiplantae; phylum Streptophyta; class Magnoliopsida; order Poales; family Poaceae; genus Triticum; species Triticum dicoccoides. The sequence continues at coordinate 448,398,159 of NC_041382.1, forward strand.
AAAGGTAGCGGTGAGAGGCCATGTAGGAGTACATGGTGGGTTGTCTCATTGCAGCCGTCCTCAGGAACTGAGTTCTGTGTTTGTGATCCATGATTCAGCTACAACCACGCATTGGGCCCGAAACCAATGGACCCTCTAGGCTTCTTAATCACCCTTGTCCTCTGTCCAGGAGTTGCAAGTAGTTTCTGGTGTTTGTAGTATGCTGGAGGCCGTGCGCAGCGCTGACCGTAGGGGTGGGCTGTGATGCGGTAGGCACGTGGCACGGTGTACCGGACGCCCGTTTGGTGTCTCGGGAACCCTGTTCACATCGTTTGGGGCTGTGAGCGAAACTCCGGCCGGATCTCCTCATGGATGGAACCCGAAGAGGCGATAAACCTGGACTAGAGACTCGAGTGTTTAGGCAGGCCGTGGCCGACACCCACGTTGGGCTTCCGCTTGAAGGTTGCCGAGTACATGTCGTGTAAACGGCGGTAAGTGGTGAGAGCGTGTGTGAAGAAGTACACCCCTGCAGGGTTAATATGATCTATTCGAATAGCCGTGTCCGCGGAAAAGGACTTCTGGGTTGCTTATATCAGTTCATAGACAAGTGAAAGTGGATACTCTAAAATACGCAAGATAAGCGTGAGTGCTATGGATGGCGTTCTCGTAGGGAGACGGGAGCGAATCCATAGTGGTGTATTGATATGGTGAATATGTGGACTCGTGTGCGCCACCCCAAAAGAGTTACTTGCAGTCGTAGTTCAGGATAGCCACCAAGTTAAAGCTGGCTTGCTGCAGCTAAACCCCACCATCCCTTTGTTGATAATGATGCATATGTAGTTAGTTCTGATGTAAGTCTTGCTGGGTACATTTGTACTCACGTTTGCCTATTTTATGTTTTGCAGAGAGACTTCGGTCTCGCTAGTAGTTCTGCGTGGACTTCGATGTTTAGCTTGTTACCTCAGCTACGATCTTGTGCCCTCGGCAGGATCTGGTAGATAGTCAGGCTTCTCAGCCTTTTTCATTTATAGTTGTCTGTACTCAGACATGTTAAGCTTCCGCTTGTGCTTGACTTGTTTGCTCTGAATGTTGGGTCATGAGACCCATGATTGTAATATCTCGCTCCTCGGAGCCTATTGAATAAATATTTGAGTCGTAGAGTCATGTTGTGATGCCATGTTGTATTTGCACATATCGAGCATATTGTGTGTATGTTATTGAAATGCTTGGTATGTGTGGGATCTGACAACCTAGTTGTTTATCCTTGGTAGCCTCTCTTACCGGGAAATGTCTCCTAGTGTTTCCACTGAGCCATGGTAGCTTGCTACTGCTCCGGAACACTTAGGCTGGCCGGCATGTGTCCTTCTTCGTTCCTGTGTCTGTCCCTTCAGGGAAATGTCACACGATGAATACCGGAGTCCTGCTAGCCTGCTACAGCCCGGTTCACCGGAGTCCTGCTAGCCCAGTGCTACAGCCTGGATTCACTCGCTGTTGACCGACACGTTCGATGCTGGGTCATGGATGCCTGTCCCTGTAAGTTTGTGCCACTTTGGGTTTACGACTAGCCATGTCAGCCCGGGCTCCTTATCATATGGATGCTAGCGACACTATCATATACGTGTGCCAAAAGGCGCAAACGGTCCCGGACAAAGGTAAGGCGACACCCGTGGGAATACCGTGCGTGAGGCCGCAAAGTGATATGAGGTGTTACATGCTAGATCGATATGGCATTGAGTCGGGGTCCTGACAGCATTGGTATCAGAGCTTGACTGCCTGTAGGATTACCAAGCCAAACTGGTAGAAGTTGAGTCTAGAAATTCTTTAGTTATATAAGGGAATTGATTGTGGGTTGGAACGTAAGGCTCTTTTTACTCCTTATACCTCATGGCCTTCTGATCTGAGTCATCATCTTCTCTTCTACGGGGATTAAGAACTAGGCTATCTCTTCTTTCTATTAGGATCACGTGTTACTAATCAGTAGACTTATAAGATTGTTGGATTTAAGTCTCAGTTCAGTTCCTACTACTTCCGTATGTTAATTGTTGATCTCGGAACCTTGATATTGTGCTTCTGAGTGGTTATGCCACCATTTTGTAGTATGTCTCAAATCTTTTCTGAGCATTTACAACCGTTATGCTGTCCGAGTCATCCCAGGTTTCTAAATAGTCGGATGCATTTGCAAATCCCTTCCTCCTGTTTCCGATGTGCCTTTGGTCAGATTAATCACACAAATCAGTGAGTTGAGGTACTTTATTGCCTTGACATATATGTTGGAGCTACTATTATGACCCTAGGTGTTTTAGGGAGTCACCTAGTAATCTAGCAATGTTTTGTGTTCCCAGTGTGAAAATTCTGGCCATCATTCTCGTAAGCATCCCGTGATGCCATTTAGTTAGTAGGCATTCTATTTCTGGGTTTTGAACCCGAGATTCACTCTACTTACTCATGTTGATAGTGTTTGCTCGTTCCTTTAGGTTATTAGTAACCTTTGCGATAGTCCTTGAAGTCTGTGGTATCTTCTTCTTCCAAATACCATGAACTACTTATGGCAGAAGTTCCTCGTTGAACTGAACGATCACAACCAGAGTGCCCTTGATGAGTTCTCCATGCTATATTGTGACTCTGTCAGTTCTACCTTTCTGCATGGGTTATCCGGAAGAAATATGTTGAACTTCGTTCGACATGCTAAACCATGCATCCACAACTCAGAAAATCATATGTTCTTTTGAGTTGTCCCCCTTTAGTTGTCTGTTGACCGTCGTCTATCAATTGATAGTCAAGAGTGTGCGTGCGTTCATTCATCGATGCCTATCACTCTTGTGGTCCGTCAAGCCATTCTATTCCGGAATGACTAGGAGAAACAAACTCCAGTACCTCATCCATATCTAGGATTGGGTCAAAGCAATTGTGCTCCGCAGATCAAAATGCCAGCCCAGCTTTTGTTCTGCTCTACCTTGGAGTATTACCATCTTTTATATCAAGAATATCATAAGAATTGCACACTATCCTATGAACTCTTGGTACAGTGATACTTCTTGCCATCATTGTTCATTCCTCGGTTCCTGTGTTATTGTAACCAGAATGCCGACAAGTGAATCGTGGCGTGTGAAATCAATACTGCTAGCAACCCTGTTGCTTGGTAGTTAAATGGACGATAACCTCATTCTTAGCGTATTGATTATTGAATCGTCACCCTAAGACTGATCGTGCTACCTAGTCCTTATTTCGGTGCACCCTTCGATTGATAAGTTAGGATCTTGTCAAGTCCTCACTCATTTGATCATATCGTCTTGCCCTCAAAAGCGAGATTGTTCTCGAGCTTAGTAACATACCGGTGGTTCGTGATTTTCCGAATATCTTCTCGGAAGTATTACCAGGTTGTCCCCTGACTGCTATGTTGAGCTCGTGATCAATTCGGTTTCTCGTGAACCACCCTTTCTCCAAGAATCTGTGTTGGATATCCCGGAGCTAGTTGGTTAAGCTAGACAACAACTTGGAGAGTTGGAAGATAAAAGCTTGCCTAACTTAATTCATTTTTCAAAAGGGATATCTTGTGTTTGTGTGTGTTGAAGAAAGATGATATCTTCATCGATTGGTCCCTGTGATCAGTTGCTGGACCTATTGTCTTATCAATCCTTTGATTTGAGTGTAGGCTATCGTCAAATCAAATTAGTACCAACGATATTCGTAATGTTGTCTTACTCGTGGTTGATCCCTCGAGCATACACCATTATATCTTTTTGGTCTGACCAATGCTATCACCTTGTTCACATAGTTATGGAATTCCATCTCCATGGGAAGCTGGATGAATTGTTGTTGAGCCCATCGACAACATCCTTGTCTTCTCCATAATTTTGTTGAACATTAAGCTAGTGTTGGAAACTTGTGTAAGCATTTTCTTCATGCCCCGTTCGTGAAGCATATGTTTGGATGAAAAGAAGTGACTTCCTCCAGTTCATGTGCATTTGATGCAAGTTGCCGCCGTGGATTCGAGAAAGTCAATGTTGTTTCCTTTGGAATCATCCCAAATCAGTCATGCATACGTGCGAAGTATTCTGTGGTCTGGAGACTTGCAACCTCCATTCTATATGTGTCCCTAGCACACCAAGCCACTGATTGATTTGTTCAAGGTTAATAAGTTCTAAGTGCTAGTCCCGAAGGTACCAGACGGATTTGTACAAAACTTTGATATCCTCGATGATGGTTCCCCCTCCTGAACTCGGTAGTGTTTTATTATAAGACTACTTTGTGGTCATGTTTGTCTTGGACAACATGTTCACATGTTGTAGCAGAACCGGCTCGTGTTTTGGAGCTTGCTATCATAGTTCGTTTCCCGAGAATCTCGCAATGTCATCTCATCGATTTGTGTTGCAAACTTTCGTTTTTCTTCCTAGACTCGATGAGTCTGGAATATCCTGACACCAACCAGATCTGAATCTCAGGCAGATATGATGGTTTGGAACATTTCCCAAAAACTATAATATTGGTCCCTCGGAAACCGGTAAAGTGGATGTCGTGGCCAACACACCCAGCCGGAAGACCTGTTATTATAATGTCTTGATTGAGGAAGTTGGCCACCTCCCCATAAGGATCTCGTAGGACTTATTCTAGTAGTTGTTCCTTATGGATTTTGTGCTCCCGAAGTCTGACCTTTTTACTTGATGTTCTAGATATCAAACCATATCTATGGGTGGATTACGCTAGCACATCAAGGAGAACATTAGAAGCGGAGTGCTAAATGTCTCTCGGTCGATCATCCAGATTTCGTCCCCTTGGCCTCGCTAAGGTGAAATCTGAGAAGGTGTTATCTCCCTTTGCATCTGCATCCTCCATCACCATTCATCATGGTAGCAAGTTGTGTTGCTAGGATCCTTGAAACGGATATTGGTAGAACCTTGATGATTATGGAAATGCTCAAGTTCTTGAGAGCATGCACAAGCGCTACGAGTTATCATCGGCACTAACTGGGATTCCTCTCAGTTTCCTCGGCAATGCTATGACCTTTTCAAACAGTGAATTCACTCTCTATTGTTGGGTTCTTCCCCAGTTACCAGAATCATTCCCAGCATTTTGTTCCCAGCTTGCACCGCCAATGGGCCATTCTACCATGGGTCTCTTCCATTTCCGGTGGTAAGCAAGTTCATCCATTATGTTGTCTTCAACAAGGTAATCCACATCATCCAAGTCCGAGTATGCCATTCTACCGACCCCCTCCAAATGATCGCTCGAGAATTGCCTTAGGCTGGTATAAAGAGTTTCAATGATCTTTGAATCAAAGGTAATTCTTTTTGCCACTTAAGGGGATAATCTACGAATCACCCTCCTCCAGGATGTTTCGTTGTGGTATCATGGCAACTCAACTCCTCGCTACGTTGACAATCGTTTACCACCTTCTTAGGTGTGGAATTGTTGTCTACCTAGTGAGCCCTCGTCATCTGTCTCACTCCATTTCCTCAAATGTATGCTTCGTGTCTCAGCTCGAGAGATGTGACAATGTCTCATCCCATGAGTTGATCCTGAGTTGTTCGACCTTCGAGAAGAACGATTCTTTTAGGGTCTTTCCTTCCTCTCGTTGTCATGATAGCTGGAGTTCTCAGAGCAAGACTTCGAGACAATGATGGTGGACGAATCAACGTCCATTTGAAGTGCAACTGGATCGTGAAGATTGTGCTAGTTTGCGTTCCCCCTTCACCTTACCCTACGCTTGAATCTCGGGACGAGATTTTTGTTTAGTGGGGGTGAGTTGTCACAGCCCTGGAATTTGTTCGTCATTAGTTGCATTAAGGCATTCATGCATCATGTTTAAAATTCATGAAACTTGAAATGGGGATGACAAACCCTAGCACTAAATAAAATGCAATTAGGATCAAAATAAAAATATTTTCAATAAACCCAGAATGCCCTTTAGAAAAGTTCATTATTTTTGTTAAAGGTGAAAACCCCTGCCATCAATGATGCACATATTTCTAGGCCATTCTGGATTTTTGAATTAAATCCTATTGTATTTGACCTTGGGCATTTAAATATTTTACATAATTTAAATGTTCAAATAAATGTTGGAAATTGTTAAGGGTCACTGAAATAATTCAGAAAGCACCCATAATTGTTTCCAGGATTTTATAAAACGATTTGATATTTTAAATCAAATCAAAACAAACTACAGAAAATAGAAAACAGAATTAAATAGAAATAAGAGAGAGAGAGCAGAAGATCTTACCTGGCGCTCACCTGGTAGCCCACCTGGCCCAGCAGCACGGCCCAGCCCGCCACCGCTACCCCCCCTGTCGTCTTCCTCCCCTCGCACCGAAGCAGCTCGGTGGCGGGCGCCGACGCCGCCCTGGCCACCTCCTGCTTGCCACCGAGGCGCCCCGACGCGTCTAGATGGCGCCACTCACCTCCCTGCCTCTCTCCCTCACTCTCCCGCGTTCTCACCCCCTTCCCTGGATCTCTCCCTCTCTCGCCCGACCGCTGCCGCCGCCGCCGTCCACTACCACCGCAGCCACCGCCGTCGTTTCGCCCTACCAGAGAGTCCATCGGCTCCGCCTAGTCCCCTGCTACCTCTCCGTTGAGACACGCGTCGTCGGATGCCCTGCTGCCTCGCCAGCGACCCGTCTTCTCCACGCACGGCCGCCGGACACCGTCTGTCGATTCGCCGTCTTCGCCGCCTCCCCGAGCTCGCCGCCTGCTCCAACCGACCCCCCGTGAGCTCCTCCACCGTTTCCCCCTCTTCCCCGCTTCTTTTGATCGCCGTAGGCATCGCCCCTGGATGCCCGTAGCACGCCGCCACCCGAGCTCGTCGTCGACGTAGCTCCGGTGACCATTTGGTCACCCCGGCGAGCCTAACGCGTTCGCAGCGTTCCGTAGAGCATTCCTAGCGCAAGCCCCCTCCCGTTTGCATGCCGCAGCAGCTAACCCGTGGCCACCCGAACTCCGGCCGCCGCCTTGGAGCTCGCCGTCGTCAGCTCCGGCCTCCCCACGACCCAACAACCGCACCGTTCGACGCGCGGGAGCAAGGGCTCTCCAACGAGCCCAAGCACGGCCTCGCCCGTGCCCTATAGCGTGTTTCCGACGGCCGCCACCGTCCCGGGCCTCGCCGGCGTCGAGACGCCGGCGGGATTGACCCTACTGACCAGGGGTTTGACCTCCCCTGGGTCCATGACAGGTGGACCCCGCCATCAGGTGATTAGCTTAATGCTAATCACCACCTAATATAACCCCCTGACACTGACATGTGGGCCCTAGTGCCCCTAATCTTTAATTAAACTAAACTAACCCCCCTGTCTAACCTGTGTCACTGACGTGTGGACCCCACACGTCAGGTTTGACCCGAGCCAGCCCAGTTGACCCTGCTGACGTCACCGTGACGTGGTGCTGACGCCATAAATCATTTCTGGATTTATTATTATTTCAGGAATTTCAGAAAATGCCCTAAACTTCAAAAATTCATAGAAATTCAACCGTAACTCCAAATCAAATAATTTATATATGAAAAATTATCAGAAAAATTCAAGGAATCCATCTGTACCATTTTCATGCATGTTTGAACAACGTTTGTCCTCTGTTTTGGACAAAACAAATAAAGGGCATTTAAATAACCATATATGGAGTTGGAATCGGGGGCAGTTCCCCCGATCCAGATCGGGGGGAGGAGAAAGCAAACGTGGGGGTGATGCGAGTGCGTGGGCTAGGGTTTCGGTTGCCTAGGGGTTAGTAGTGGGGGGATGCCATCTAGGCCAGGGACGCGCGGGATGGGCTCGCTGGTTGCGACCAGCTGGGCCAAGAGGCCCACTGGGGAGGCGGGTTCTATTTTTTTTAGCAGCAGGCTTTTGCAATTAAACTAGCCAACAAATGACTTAGCAAAATTGTGTGCCTGGCCAAAACAATTACTAGGGAATAATGTGCTCTGCCATAACAAGTATGGACAAGTTTTGATTCCATTTGGGATTTTCAATAATGGAAAAGGCATTAATAGTGCTATTTTGGCACTGTTTAAAATGCTTAGGACCATTTTGTAGTATATGGTGATGTTGTTTTCCTTAACAATCATTCGTTATGGAATTTTTGACAAATGACGAACATTTTTGCAGCAATATTCGAGCAACTTCAAATTCCACTTGCATTTGAATTTGAACTCAGATAAGGATTTTGAAATAAGATGTTTCACCACTGTGATCAAGCATTGCAATGATGATGACTTATCATGATTGAGAGGAGATCACTGTAGGGTGATGCTGGGGATGTTACAATAGCCATTCCGAGATATATTGACATGCAACTTTCCACCATTCCGTTTATCATGACACATTCATCATTGTCATATTGTTTAGCATGATCATATAGTTGACATAGTATTTGTGGCAAAGCCACCGTTCATAATTCTTTCATACATGTCACTCTTGGTTCATTGCATATCCCGGTACACCGCCGGAGGCATTCATATAGAGTCATACCTTGTTCTAGTATCGAGTTGTAATCATTGAGTTGTAAATAAATAGAAGTGTGATGATCATCATTTAATAGAGCATTGTCCCAATAAAAAAGAGAAAGGCCAAAAAAGGCCAAAAAAGAGAAATGAAAAGGGACAATGCTACTATCTTTTTTGCCACACTTGTGCTTCAAAGTAGCACCATGATCTTCATGATAGAGAATCTCTAGTTTTTTCACTTTCATATACTAGTGGGAATTTTTCATTATAGAACTTGGCTTGTATATTCCAACAATGGGCCTCCTCAAGTGCCCTAGGTCTTCATGAGCAAGCAAGTTGGAAGCACACCCACTAGTTTCTTTTGTTGAGCTTTCATACATTTATAGCTCTAGTGCATCTGTTGCATGGCAATCCATACTCCTTGCATTAACATCAATTGATGGGCATCTCCATAGCCCATTGATTAGCCTTGTTGATTTGAGACTTTCTCCTTTTTTGTCTTCTCCACATAACCCCCATCATTACATTCTATTCCACCCATAGTGCTATATCCATGGCTCACGCTCATGTATTGCGTGAAGGTTTATAAAGTTTGAGATTACTAAAGTATGAAACAATTGATTGGCTTGCCATCGGGGTTGTGCATGATGAGAGCATTCTTGTGTGACGAAAATGGAGCATGACTAAACTATATGATTTTGTAGGGATGAACTTTCTTTGGCCATGTTATTTTGAGAAGACATAATTGCTTAGTTAGTATGCTTGAAGTATTATTATTTCTATGTCAATATTAAACTTTTATCTTGAATCTTTCTGATCTGAATATTCATGCCACAATTAAGAAGAATTGCATTAAAATTATACCTAGTAGCATTCCACATCAAAAATTCTGTTTTTATCATTTACCTACTCGAGGACGAGCAGAAATTAAGCTTGGGGATGCTTGATACGTCTCCAACGTATCTATAATTTTTGATTGCTCCATGCTATATTATGTTCTGTTTTGGACATTATTGGGATTTATTATTCACTTTTATATTATTTTTGGGATTAACCAATTAAACGGAGGCCCGGCCCAGAATTGATGTGTTTTGCCTATTTCAGAGTTTCGCAGAAAAAGAATATCAAACGGAGTCCAAACGGAATGAAACCTTCGGGGAACGTGATTTCTGGAACGAACAAGATCCAGGAGATTTGGACCCTATGTCAAGCAACCAACAGGAAAGCCATGAGGTAGGGGGCGCGCCTACCCCCCAGGCGCGCCCTCCACCCTCGTGGCCCCCTGTTGCTCCACCGACGTACTCCTTCCTCCTATATATACCTACGTACCCCCAAACGATCAAAAACGGAGCCAAAACCCTAATTCCACCGCCGTAACTTTCTGTATCCATGAGATCCCATCTTGGGGCCTGTTCCGGAGCTCCGCCGGAGCGGGCATCGATCACTGAGGGCTTCTACATCAACACCATAGCCCTTCCGGTGAAGTGTGAATAGTTTATCTCAGACCTTCGGGTCCATAGTTATTAGCTAGATGGCTTCTTCTCTCTTTTTGGATCTCAATACAATGATCCCCCCTCTCTTGTGGAGATCTATTCGATGTAATCTTCTTTTGCGGTGTGTTTGTTGAGACCGATGAATTGTGGGTTTATGATCAAGTTTATCTATGAACAATATTTGAATCTTCTCTGAATTCTTTTATGTATGATTGGTTATCTTTGCAAGTCTCTTCGAATTATCAGTTTGGTTTGGCCTACTAGATTGATCTTTCTTGCAGTGGGAGAAGTGCTTAGCTTTGGGTTCAATCTTGTGGTGTCCTTTCCCAGTGACAGTAGGGGCAGCAAGGCACATATTGTATTGTTGCCATCGAGGATAACAAGATGGTTTTTTTATATCATATTGCATGAATTTATCCCTCTACATCATGTCATCTTGCTTAAGGCGTTACTCTGTTCTTATGAACTTAATACTCTAGATGCATGTTGGATAGCGGTCGATGTGTGGAGTAATAGTAGTAGATGCAGGCAGGAGTCGGTCTACTTGTCTCGGACATGATGCCTATATACATGATCATACCTAAATATTCTCATAACTATGCTCAATTCTGTCAATTGCTCAACAGTAATTTGTTCACCCACCGTAAAATACTTATGCTCTTGAGAGAAGCCACTAGTGAAACCTATGGCCCCCGGGTCTATCTTCCATCATATTAATCTTCCAACACTTAGTTATTTTCATTGCCTTTTATTTTACTTTGCATCTTTATCATAAAAATAGCAAAAATATTATCTTATCATATCTACCAGATCTCACTCTCGTAAGTGACCGTGTAGGGATTGACAACCCCTTATCGCGTTGGTTGCGAGGATTTATTTGTTTTGTGTAGGTACGAGGGACTCGCGCGTAGCCTCCTACTGGATTGATACATTGGTTCTAAAAAACTAAGGGAAATACTTATGCTACTTTGTTGCATCACCCTTTCCTCTTCCAGGGAAAATCAACGCAGTGCTTAAGAGGTAGCAAGAAGGATTTCTGGCGCCGTTGCCGGGGAGGTCTACGCAAAAGTCAACATACCAAGTACCCATCACAAACCCTTATCTCCCGCATTACATTATTTGACATTTTCCTCTCATTTTCCTCTCCCCCACTTCACCCTTGCCGTTTTATTCGCCCTCTCTCTCTCTATCGCTACTAGGAAAAGGGCTATAGATGATATGGCCACTAATGGCGCACCAGACATGTGGTGCGCCACTACTATATAGCAGTGGCGCACCATGAGTTGGTGCGCCATTAGTGTGATAGACACTAATGGCACACCAGACACATGGTGCGCCACTAGTAACATTTTTTTTAGTTTTCCAAAAATACTAATGGCGCACCAGGGCACAGTGCGCCATTACTAGTTTAACTAGTAATGGCACACCTGCCACACAGTGCGCCACTACTATATTTTTTTTCAAAACTACTAATGGCGCACCTCAAGCTGGTGCGCCATTAGTAACCAGGGTTACTAATGGCACATATGTGGGTGGTGCACCATTAGTAACCTGGGACCAGCTAGATATTTTGGACAACCACACCTACACACTCACTTTCCCCACTTCATTCTCTCCACCTCCTCCTCCAAGCTTGTGTCAGCTGCCTCCTCCTCCTCACCTAATTTGCACCATAGATTCATCCAAATTAAGTGGTTAAATTACCTTTTTTGATAGGTATGTAAGGGGAAAGCTATCTTTGTGTTGTAGATCTACGTTTTTTCTCCCTCCAACAACGTGCACATGCACTTTTTATGGCCTAGCTAGATATATGTATGTTTGTGGTGTTGCATATGTTTGTGGTATTGCATATATGTTTGTGTTTGCAGGTACCGGTATTTGAAATGCGATAGTTGCCAATATTTTCCCGGAATGTTGATTCATTTCCGTTTCGGCGAGAATTTTGGCACTATGCATTCTTTTTGGTCCTATTTTTAGGGAAAGTCATGCCAAATTTTTTCTTGGTTCTAAAATATCGTTTTGCTCTACCCCGCAGGCGACCATGGTCCGCACGATGACCGAAGGCATCGTGAATAGGTTTTTGAGCTCCGCAAAGGCCGAGATGCTTCAAAAGAACGAGACGAAGATAAGATGTCCGTGTCGAAGATGCAAGCTGAAGAGCCTTATTGCGGACCCAGATTCCGGGCGAGTGCGGGACCACCTGCTCTTGCGTGGTTTCATGGATGGCTATCGGTGGCAAGGTGATGAAGATGACTATGAAGTCGTCCATGGGGGCCGGGCAAGAAATGAGGAAGGGCAGCAAGACAACCACCGCGATGAGGGCGGGCGAGAAGATGAAGAATCTCCAGGACATGATCACGACGGTGATGCTGTACACAGTCATCATGTAGAAGATGCCGGACATGATGATGAGGAAGATCAAGACGAAGGGCATGATCATGAAGATGAAGATGCCGGAGCAGACGACGATGGAGGCTGGGTGCAGGACCCTCATATTCAAGAGCTGCTTCTCAAGCAGACAGATAACGCAAGAGCTGCCGCCCAAGAGAAAGCCAAGCTGGATCAACTGGAGATAGACGCAGTTACTCCATTGTATGAAGGATGCAGGCCCGAGGATACCCGCCTGAAAGTAACACTCATGGCTCTGGAGATGAAGGTAAAACACAAAATGACCGACGCATGCTTCGACAAGAACATGTCATTCTGGCACGAACGTCTTCCCAAGGGGAATAGGTGCCCGACCAGTTTCGAGGAGGCGAAGAAAATTGTGTGTCCGCTGGATTTAACGCACGTGAAATACCATGTGTGCATGAACAATTGCATCATTTATCGGGACGAGCACGCGGAGTCTACCATATGTCCAGTGTGTGGCATCACTCGATACAAGAAGAGGAAGAAAGCTCCTCGAAAAGTTGTGTGGTACTTTCCGATCACTCCTCGTCTGCAGCGGTATTTCACGGACCCTAGGCTAGCAAAGCTCCTGCGTTGGCACGCGGATAGGGAGGAGAAGAAGCGAGAAGATAACGGAAATGATCCGGAGATAAATAAAAAAGACAAGATGCTGAGTCACCCTAAGGATGCGAGCCAGTGGCAAGCGTTGAACTTCGAACACCCAGAATTTGGGGACGATCCAAGGAACATCGTGCTGGGCGCGAGCACCGATGGAGTCAATCCGTTTGGCAGCCAGAGAAGCACACATAGCACCTGGCCTGTGTTTGTGTGGATGTACAACCTTCCCCCCTGGTTGTGCATGAAGAGGAAGTACATTCACATGAGTATGCTAATTGAAGGGCCGAAACAACCAGGGAACGACATTAATCTGTATATGGGGCTGCTGAAAGAGGATCTAGACACGCTCTGGAAAACACCAGCCAATACATGGGATGCCGCAGAGAAAGAATATTTCCCTATGAGAGCCGCACTGCTCACGACGGTGCACGACTATCTCGGTTACGGATATCTCGCAAGGCAGGTGGTCCATGGATTTTCTGGATGCGTCAGGTGCATGGATGACACAACGTATCGCCAGCTAGATAGAGATCCCGGGTCTTCGAAAACCGTGTTCATTGGACATCGAAGGTAGGTTCGCAATGATGACCCATGGAGAAAACGCAAGGATCTGTTAGATGGTGAAACCGAACCCCGAAGATGCTCGCGTACGATGAGCGGCGAGGAAATAGACGAGCTGTTGAAAAATTGGAAAGATTGCCCACTGCCGAGAAAGAAGTAAAAGGCGCCATAACCAGGAAAGAAGTGAAAGGCGCCAGAGCCACTGCTGAAGGTATGGAAAACAAGGTCTGTTTTCTGGGACTTGCCGTACTGGAAGATCCACCGTGTGCCTCACAGCCTTGATGTCATGCATATTATGAATAACGTGTGCGAGAGTCTGCTTGGTACCCTGCTCAACATGCCAGAGAGGACCAAAGATGGGTCGAAAGAAAGGGAAAACTTGAAATCAATGGGCATCAGGGAGGAGCATCACGCTAATGATGATGATGATGAGGCGAAGCAGGACACAAAAAGTCGTCGCAAAGGCAAAAAGGCCAAGAAGACCGGAAATGACTACCCTCCCGCGTGCTTCACTCTAAGTCAGGAGGAGATCGAGCAGTTTTTCACCTGCCTCGTAGGAGTAAAACTTCCTTACGGTTACGCGGGGAAGATAAGAAGATACCTAGACCCAGCGAAGCAGAAGTTCAGCGGGATGAAGTCTCACGACTGTCACGTGCTGATGACGCAGATACTTCCAGTTGCAATCCGTGGGATCATGGACGTGCACGTCCGTGAAACGCTATTTGGCCTATGCAAATTTTTCGACATCATCTCTCGGAAGTCGGTTGGCGTGAGGCAACTCAGAAGGCTACAGGAAGAGATTGTGGTGATACTATGCGAGCTTGAGATGTACTTCCCGCCCGCATTCTTCGACGTTATGGTGCATCTGCTGGTCCATATCGTGGAGGATATCATCCAACTCGGGCCGACGTTCCTGCACAGCATGATGCCGTCCGAAAGGATGAATGGTGTCATCAAAGGATATGTTTGCAACATGTCACGTCCAGAGGGAAGCATAGCCAGGGGCTTTCTAACCGAAGAGTGCATCTCCTACTGCACGAATTATCTAGGCATCGAAAACCCCGTTGGTCTGCCCGTAAACAGGCACCTCGGTAGGCTCACTGGATGGGGTCACCGCGAGGGTCGCCGCGAAATGCATGTCGACTTCGAGGGTCGACTCGCCGACTTTGAAAGAGCAAACCTAGTCGCGCTACAACACATAGACGTGCTCGATCCTTGGGTGGTAGAGCACAAAACCTTTATTGAGAAGACGTACAATGACCGAGGCCAATAGAGGACGGACGGAGATATAATCAAAGAGCACAAATCATGTTTCACGCATTGGTTCAAGCAGAAGCTTCTGTCATACCCTTTACATGAGGATTCTTCCGCGGAAGAACAACTCATATTCGCCTTGTCACAGGGCGCCGAGCACAACCTGATGACCTATGAGGCGTACGATATCAACGACTACACATTCTAGACCAAGGACAAGGACATGAAGAGCGATGGTTATCAGAACTCCGGGGTAACGGTGGAATCCTACACCGGTAACAACAAGGACAGATACTATAGAAGGATCGAGGAGATCTGGTAGCTGAGCTATGCTGGAGAGAAGGTCCCGATGTTCCGTGTCAGATGGGCCAAGAGCGTCCTAAAAGAAGACCGGTATTTCACCACCATGTTTATACCCGAAAACAAATCCAAGACCGCGGGCGCAAACGTCACCGCGAAAAATGAGCCATGGGTACTAGCTTCCCAAGTGGACCAATGCTTCTTCATTACCGACCCGTCAAAGCCCAGTTGTGTTGTCGTGAGGAGAGGCAAAAGGAAGATCATCGGAATGGATGGAGTCGCCAATGAGCAAGACTTCGACAAGTACGGTGACCCGAAGAAGGAACATGACGACGACGATGAAGTAGCAGCATACACCACAAGAAGAAGCAGGACCACCCTACCTAAAGGACGTCCGTTCCATAGAAGAACTCCATTTGCGAAAAAGAAGGGCAAGAAGATTGTGAACATATAGCTAGCTAAGATCGATTGTATTTAAATTGTAGCCTTCATTTCTCGATTGTATTTCATGGGCACTTTTTGAACTCATGAATATTTTTAAATTTCATGGGCACTTTTTGAATTCATGAATATTTTTTCAAATTTGATGATATTTTTCATATTCAATATGAAAAAATATTGAATATTCATGAGGACACTCGATCTCGATCCTCCTCCATCTCGATCGCTATCCCCCCTCGCCAGATCCCCCTCGCCACCGAGCACCCCCCGCACCCTCCCCGCTCCACCGCCGCTGACGACTCCCCGCACCCTCCCCCGCTCCACAGTCACAAATGAATGCAACTAAAAATCCAAAAAAAACAAATTTGATTATATTTTCAAATAACAAATTTGATGATATTTTCAAATAACAAATTTAATGATATTTTTTTATATTCATAAATTTTTTCAAATAACAAATTTGATGATATTTTTAAAAAAATTATTACTGTTTTTATAAAAATTTATTACTGTTTCATATTCGTATTCATTTTCTAAAAAATTATTAGATGCAACAAAAAATAAAAAAATTACTTATGGCGCACTGCTAGCTGGTGCGCCATTGCTATTTAAAAAAAGATTACTTATGGCGCACCGTCCCGGGGGTGCGCCATTGCTACCAAAAAAACATACTAATGGCGCACCGCCAGGGGGTGCGCCATTAGTAATCTTACCCCCTATAGCTAGTCGTCGGATCCCTTCGTCCCTCCCTCGCCAGATCCACTCCCCCCTCGCCACACCCTCACGCCCCTCCTTCCGCCGCTCCACACTCGCTCCGACGACCCCCGCGCCACGCCTCGCCGTCTCGGTCCTCGCTACTGACGGCCTGCCCCGCTCCTATGTCCACCACCACGACACAACCAGGCTGCTCAAGGCCTTCAGCCCCACCGTCGAGCCATGCAACTTCAGCATCGGCCTCGTCGCCGGCTTCCTCCTCGTCACCTGCGCATACTTCTCCGTCGCCAAGTTCGAAGCCATCCACATTGCACCCCTCGGTAAGCCACGCCCCTCTCCTTCTCCTCCCCTCCCTCCGCGCATCTGCATTCGCCTCTCGCTTCGTCCCTCCCCTCGTCGGCCGCGGCTCTGACTGACCAATCTCGATGTGTGTGTTTGTGTGTGCAGTCAGCCCCTTGGAGACCCGGATTGGCTCGCCGGTGACCGCCGCCGCCGCCGGCTCCAAGAGCCAATTAGGTGCTTAATCCACCGCCCGCGCCAACATTTCGCCCGAATCCGCTGCGCCAATCGACAAGTTTGACTCACTGACTGACGCCGTGTTCGTTCCCCACTCTTCTTCTTGTCTTCAGATTTGGACGTGCCGGGGCTGGACGCGGCATCATCCAGGGAGGGGAGCAAGGCCGAGGTGCTGGACACGACCACATCCCCCTCCTCCTCCTCGGCGCAAGGTACTGCAAGCTTATATTGCAAGAAAGTTTAAAATTCAATATAAAACTCAATCTAAAATTCAGCTAAAGTGATCTGAATATAAAAACCCTTGGAGTAAAAATTCAGTCTAAAAGTCAGTTAAAGTTTCAGTTTTAGAGTAATTTTCAGTTTGTAAAACTGAGAAGTGTATTTTTCTATTTTGAAACTTAGTGTAACTATTTTCAATTTTGATGGAAAATCAGTCTAAAAGTCAGTTTAGACTGCATTTAATCAGAAAATGTTGCATCATCATGCAGACATGTATCCCCTACTTCATGGTCCAATCTTTAGTTAGGTAGCAGCACAACTGGCCCAATTTGGTCATGGTTTTAGACCTAACTATTGCAGCTGGATCCATTCACCACATGTGTGCTAAAACCAAACTAGATTGATTAAATAAGCTAGGCATTCTGTTGTAAGTAAGCTAAGATAAACAAAGTGTTTACTTTAAGTAATTATTTACAACAAGAATTTTGTAGGAAAATGCCATGCATGCTGTAACATGAACTTGAAGAACTCCTTAGATAGTTTTTTAGTCTCCTTATACAAAGCAAGTTGTAGTTTGAAACCTATTTCTCCTAAGCAGACACTGAAAAATTGCAGATAAGTAGACACTGAAAATTGCAGCCATGTCAAAGTGTCATTTCATTTGGGAGCAGTAACGAACAAGGTCCACCCTTCACTTGACCTCCTTTAGATGCAAGGAGTTAGGAGAACCGAGTGCTAATATTCAGTCTACTTTAGCTAAGCTGTATATACACACCTACTAACTGCAGCTCATAAAATTACTACTTGCTAGCTTAGTAATTGTTTCTATTGCGCACAATCATTTCAGCTTATTTCTCTACGGCAAGGGAGATTTATTAAGATAATAGAATTAGCCTCCAACCATAAAGCAACAACAGCTGCCTTCCAAGTGTAATTGTGCAGTTGATTTGGTGAACTATAAGAAAAGGAAGTGAGTTGAATTACAAAAAAATGGAAGGTGAAATGAAAATAACATTGCTCTATGTGAAAACTGTATGTGCAATCTACAAATGTGAAAAACTGTATGTGTTGTCATAGGTGATGTGCTGTCAAAAATTGTATGTGCAATCTCCAGAACAATTATGCTTATGTGAAAATTGTATGTGCAATCTCCAAATGTATCATCATAATGTAGGTGATGTGTTGTGTGATTCTTCATGCTGAGAACTTTAGCTTTTTCAACTTGCTGGACTATATGTTCATTGGTACTACTTGTGATGATTTTGCTGTACTACTTGGGAATTTTGTCAACTTGTGATGCTGCTGCTGTACCCCGAGAGGCCCTTGAGTTTGCCGGAATGCCGATTAACTTCCGTTCCGGCAATTCGGGTACTCCATATGTCCTATTTTCAGGGAAGGTCATGCTGAAATTTTCCGTGAATTTTAGCATGAGTTTGCTAAAAATAGGACATATGGGGTACTTGCGACTAATGCATGGCCCGGGGTATCTTAGTACTTAATTAAGTAGGATCAACTGCCCCTTTATTCTTGCTGCATTAAACACATATGATGAATTCATGTGTGGACAGACGAAAAAGGAACTGCCATAGGTGGCAATAGAGCCAAGTGATTAGGCCCAACTTAGAAATTCTCCTTCCCTTTTTTTGATAGGGTATATTATTAGAAGATACCCATATATATATCAGTCAACCTAGGATACCTCGGCATCGATAAACCCTAAATGATGAAAACTTAACTTAGCATTTAGGGTGCCTCAGCATCGACAAACCCTAAATGATAAAACCTTGGCTTTTAGGGTGCCTCGGTGTCGATCAGAACCTAAATGATGAAAGCTTAGGCTTTTAGGGTGCCTCGGCGTCGACAAACCCTAAATGATAAAACCTTAGCTTTTAGGATGCCTCGAGTGTCGACAAACCCTAAATGATGAGACCATGATAATTCCTCACAAACCCTAAATGATGAGATCTTGTTCCTTGACAATAACCAACTTTTTGACCAAACTTTTTTCCTATTTAGAGCGAAACATGGCCCACAACGATGAGGCCGGCGGTTCGGGTTCTGGGAGCTGTCCCAGGAGATGGAGGAAGAACCTCACCGCTATGAGGACGCCACGGAAGACACTGATCCTGACTACGCAACCCCTAGTGGCGTCGGGGATGACACCACTGATGGTGCCGCCGAGGATGCCACCACTGATGATGGCAGCACACGCACAGATGGAAGCCAACCGAAGAGGCAATGGAAGGACCGGAGCCCGAATGTGCTCCGCACCGTCAAGGAGGAATTTACGGAAGTGCACTCCAACGGGCATCCAATGGCGCCCAAAGAAATAGTCAAGGGGTACTCGGTTCAGCTCGGGTGCATTCTCCGGAGCACCGTCTCGATCAACACCAAGAACCTAAGGCATAAGGACCGAGGGAATTTGCGCAACCTCCTCTTCACAAAGCTGCATGAACGATACAAGTTCCCCGTTGAATTTGAAAACACACGCCTCTCAGGGAATAAAGTGAACAGTGCCGCCCTCACGACGATGAGCACGGCCCTATCTACTTGGAGAAGCGCGGTGAAGAGAATGATTGACGAAGGTGATAGTTATGAGAAGATCAAGGCGAAAAATCCTTCAATCAGCGAAGATGACTACAAGGAGTTCAAGATCAGGTGCGAGAGCAGCGCAACCTCCGAATCAAGTCAGTGGGGGAAAGAAATGCGGGAGTTGAACTTAGGGGAACACAAACTCGGTCCCGGTGGTTACAGAGTGGCGGAGCCTGTATGGGACAAGGAGGACGCGGAGCATGCCGAGCAAAGCCTACCGCCCCGCTTCAAGAAATACCATGACAAGCAGACTAGGAACTATGTCAGGGTCTGGTACAAGGAGGACCCGGTAACAAAGGAGCTTACCACGGATCCGAAGACCAGGGCGCTGGAGCTTGTTCTGGTAAGGAATACACCCCTGCGTAATAGCTCCATATGGTTGCATTCTAATTAATGAAGCCAAATTTCTAAATGGTTCACATTCCTTCCGCAGGAGACTGAAAGCAGTAGCGCGGGGTCGTCTCAGAGCACCCCTTGGGACAGCACTCTAAATAGGGCGTTGAACATAATGAAAAACAAGGATAAGCTCAGTAAGCCATTGTCAGCTGGTCGTGTGGCCGGCAAAGGCTTGTCCACAAAATGGTCGTCATACTATAACTCTGGTGGGCGAAAGGAGAGAAAGACCAGCTCGGAAATCCAGTCGCACGAGGTTCAAGAACTCAAGGCACAAGTGGCGCGGATTCCGGAGATTGTCCAAGAGCAAGTGCAACAACAACTAGGATGGACGCTCACCGCCATTGTGCCTACCTTGATCCAGGGGCTGACGACGTGGATTGCGGGCGGCTAACAGGGGCCGCCCCTGTTCCCAGCTCCACGGCTAGCAACTCGCACAACACGCAGGCGGTGCCATTGGTGTCTCCGGCGGAGGCGGTATTGGTCTCTCCGACGCTGGCACGGGCATTGGAGCTTAATGCACTAGGGTGTACGCCGACCGGCACCTCGGCAGCAAGCGGCCCCTCCGTCAGTTGCACGCCCGCCATTGGCAGTGCCTCGACATTAGCCGAGCTCGACGCCATCACTGTAACTAGTTAAGCCTCTTAGCCGATGACTTCATCTCCTTGCCTTTGACTGGGCATCCCTGACGCCCTATATGTTTTCGCAGGGCGCCGCCGACGTTCCATGCACTCTCCTGCACTTCGTGGGCGGTGAGTTGATCGATGTTGCCAAGCGCAAAATCGTTCAACCGGGCAACCCCGTGTTCCACGATAATCCGATGCCACCCACGGTGTATAGGGTTGAACTGGTTCGGGTGCTGCCAGGCTTCGACGTGTTGTTACCTCCGATTCAACCCGCTGGGGCCGACGAAGATGATGTGATGACCCTTAGTGCCTGCGTAAGCTGGCCCCTGCTTTGGCCAAAGAGCCAGATTCGTTTGGGGGCGAGGGACACCACCCCACAGACAACACCGCCAGTCGTGCCGGCGCCAAGCCATGGCAAGACCGCCGCAACGCTACCGGACATGCCGGACATCCCTATGGCACAGGATCCGAACATGCATATGGCACAGGATCCGGACGACAACGACAACAACGACGGTACATTTACCAACGTCGATAAGTACTTTGCCGAACATGGGTACGGTGACAAATTCTTCGGGCCTCCTTCTCAAGAACCCAACCCTAAAAAAGACGACCGCGATCATGCTGGTACCGTGGAGAAACCAAATTGCAACAGGCGTCGTCTAGCGTTCAGTTCTCAGGAGACGCCTCTAGCTGCCGCCTTCACCGAGCCTCAGATAGCCGGGGTGCCAAATATTATCAGCCCCAACACACTCAAGAAGGCGTTCTGTGAGCAGAACTCGATCCCATTACAGCAGAAGAAGAAGGGACGGAAAAGAAAGAGTAACAAGGGTGCCAGCCAGCCGGCACCGAGTACGATTCGTGCTCAGGACGGTCCACCTTCACCTAAGGATATCTCGAGGAGGGTGCATGTGGCGGGTAGGCCGATGCTACAGACTAATCTGCTCAATGCTGCAACCGGTGCTATGCGGAGTCTGCATGACAGTGTTCTTTCTTTGGAGAAGCGGCGTCTCTCCGAGAATGATGTGGCATACCCGGTTTTCGTGGCCAAGGTGCCAGAGGGCAAGGGCTTTGTGGATAACGCCATCAGGGGTACAATCATCCTGCGGTTTGATGACATCTTCGCTATGTTTAACCTTCATCCGCTACACTACACCTTCGGTCGGCTATTTTCGCTGAGTATGGAGATGCGGATCATTAGAGACAAGACCCCGGACATTGTGATAGTCGACCCCTTCTACATGCATGCCAAGATCTTGGGCAGCGCTGGGGACCGGCAAGTCACGAGTTCTTACCTCGAAGGCGTCATTCTGGCAAACCCAGATAAGGATAACTTCCTCGTGCCTTACTTTCCTGAGTAAGTCATCCCCTCACCGCCCCGTAACATATGATTTCTTAGATTTCGATCATTCTTTTTTTTCTAACATTCTGTATTTTGTGCAGTGACACACATTGCACACTCATCCTCTTAAGCCCAAAATATTCCATGGCCATGTATTTCGACTCAGACCGTCAGTCAAAGAAAGACTACACAAATATCAAGAAAGTTCTTGTTGATGTTCTCCCCGGCTACGGTAGATCTGGAGGCACCTTCACCAGGCTAGTTCGTAGGTATGGCCAGCACGTGTTCGCCCACACTACGACGTTCCCCTGCGTCAAGCAGCCGCCTGGCAGTCATAAGGATGCCTACTACGCCCTCCATCACATGCGGGTGATCGTACGGGGCCATAATCACCTTCTGCTACCAAATAATCTCAAAGATTGGGCCGCAAGATTGTCGGTAATCCAAGACGCGGACATCAGACAAGAATTCTTTCGCATCTAGTCAGAGTTTGCAGAAACCATCCATCAAGATGTCCTTCATACCTCGGGGCAGTTCTACCTCAGATATCAACCGTCCAACAGTGAGATAGACACAACGCTACAAATGCAGGCTGACAACGCCCGCGATTTCATGACCATCACGAGAGATGGCGGCTTCATCCACGCTCCGGCCCCTGAGTCGAGTCAAAAGTAGTGATGCTATGTGTAGTTCTGAAACATCGATTAGCTCATGTTGTAATTAAACTTTAATGAACTTGTATGTCTCTTTGGTTTGGACAGTCGTTGAACTTATATGTAATCGATGCTATTTATTAGTAGGACCATGAATCCTACTATTAATGTGTTGCTTTTCTCTTTCGATACTTTTGTTGCATACTTATATATTGCTTATGTATTGTCTGTGAATTGTTACTAACGTTTTGTTTGGCTAGTGCATAGAGATGTCGTCGCATGTCGTGTACAACGGTAAGGTTCCCGGAGTCTACGATGACTGGGAGGAGTGTCGGAGACAGGTTCACCATTTCAGCGGTAACAGTTACAAAGGGTACACCACTAGGGCAGAGGCGGAAGTTAGATACGCGCACTATCTAGTGGGAGAGAGGAGAGAGCGGAGGAGGAACCGGATGAAGACCAGTTTCATCGCGATGATGCTAATCATTCATGACCGCAGCTCTCTTCTATGTGATGGTAGTTTAGATGATCGATATCGACTTGTAATGTGAAGACAAACTCGCCACTCGCGGTTTCGAGACTTGTAATGTTCTAACTTTGTTCAGTATTTTAAATTCGGAGACTAATATGATGAATTGTATTCGGAGACTAATCTTCTATTGTATTCGATAAATCTGTTGTTTATATGTTGTGATCTCTATATTCTATCCAATAATATATTTTGTAACCTGTGAAAATATCAGAAACGAAAAAAAATCCCTAATATTCATACTAGTGGCGCACCACTCAGAACACTAATGGCACACTTCAAAAAGGACTCTAATGGCGCATCATGCACTAGTGCGCCATTAGTATGCCAAAGCACATGGGTAAATATGGCCCCCTGTGAGGCATACTAATGGCGCACCGTGGGCTATACTAATGGCGCATTGCATGGTGCGCCATTAGTATACCAGATACTAATGGCGCACCAGTGGTGTGCCATTACTAAAAAAAATCTAATGGCATGGTGCTAGTGGCGCACCTGTAGTGCGCCATTAGTAGGCAAAACAGGTGCGCCACTAGTAGGCCTTTTCCTAGTAGTGATATCCTCCCTCTCTTTCTCTATTTGCCTCTTTTTGCCCGTTCCTCATTTGCTTGTGTGTTGGATTGCTTGATTGTCACGATGGCTCAAGATAACACTAAATTGTGTGACTTTACTAATACGAACAACAATGATTTTATTAGCACTCCGATTGCTCCTCTTACCGATGCTCAATCTTGTGAAATTAATGCTGCCTTGCTGAATCTTGTCATGAAAGATCCATTTTCCGGCCTTTCTAGTGAAGATGCCGCTACCCATCTAAATAGCTTCGTTGATTTGTGTGATATGCAAAAGAAGAAAGATGTGGACAATGATATTGTTAAATTGAAGCTATTTCCTTTTTCGCTTAGAGATCATGCTAAAGCTTGGTTTTCGTCTTTGCCTAAAAATAGTATTGATTCTTGGAATAAGTGCAAAGATGCTTTTATCTCTAAGTATTTTCCTCCCGCTAAGATCATCTCTCTTAGAAACGATATTATGAATTTTAAGCAACTTGATCATGAACATGTTGCACAAGCTTGGGAGAGGATGAAATTAATGATACGTAATTGCCCTACGCATGGTTTGAATTTGTGGATGATTATACAAAAATTTTATGCCGGATTGAATTTTGCTTCTAGAAATCTTTTATATTCGGCCGCGGGAGGCACTTTTATGGAAATCACTTTAGGAGAAGCTACTAAACTCCTAGATAATATTATGGTTAATTATTCTCAATGGCATACTGAAAGATCTACTAATAAGAAAGTGCATGCGATAGAAGAAATTAATGTTTTGAGTAGAAAGATGGATGAAATTATGAAATTATTTGCTAATAAAAATGTTTCTTCTGATCCTAACGATATGCCTTTGTCTACTTTGATTGAGAATAATAATGAATCTATGGATGTGAATTTTTTTTGGTAGGAATTTTTTTGGTAACAACGCGTATAGAGGAAACTTTAATCCTAGGCCTTATCGTAGCAATTCCTCTAATAATTATGATAATTCCTATAACAATTCTTATGCAAATTATAATAAGATGCCCTCTGATTTTGAATCTAATATTAAATAATTTATTACTTTGCGAAACAATTTCAATGCTTTGCTTGAAGAGAAATTGCTTAAAGTTGATGATTTGGCTAGGAACGTTGATAGAATTTCTCTTGATGTTGATTCTTTAAAACTTAGATCTATTCCTCCTAAGCATGATATCAATGAGTCTCTCAAAGCCATGAGCGCTAGGATGCGTGCTAAGAAAGATTCCTTTATAAGAGCGTGTTCTTCTAGTTTCCATGATAATAAAGATGAAGATCTAAAAGTTATTGATGTGTCCCCTATTAAATCTTTGTTTTGAAATATGAATCTTGATAATGATGGGACTGAATATGATCCACCTTTACCTAGAAGGCGTTCCAAAAAAATCGGAGTTTTTAGATCTTGATGCTAAATTTGATAAAAGTGGGATTGAAGAGATCAAAACTCTAGATGTTAATGAACCCTACTATTTTGGATTTCAAGGAATTTAATTATGATAATTGATCTTTGATAGATTGTATTTCCTTGTTGCAATACGTGCTAAATTCTCCCCATGCTTATAGTCAAAATAAAGCTTTTACCAAACATATTGTTGATGCTTTGATGCAATCTTATGAAGAAAAACTTGAGATGGAAGTTTCTATCCCTAGAAAACTTTATGATGAGTGGGAACCAACTATTAAAATTAAAATTAAAGATCATGAATGCTATGCTTTGTTTGATTTGGGTGCTAGTATTTCCATGATTCCAAAAGACTTTGTGTGATTCCGTGATTTTGATGATTGCTCTCTAAACTTGCACCTGGCGGATTCCACTCTTAAGAAACCTATGGGAAGAATTAATGATGTTCTTATTGTTGCAAATAGGAACTATGTGCCTGTAGATTTTATTGTTCTTGACATAGATTGCAATCCTTCATGTCCTATTATTCTTGGTAGACATTTCCTTAGAACGATTGGTGCAATTATTGATATGAAGGAAGGAAATATTTGATTCCAATTTTCGTTAAGGAAAGACATGGAACACTTCACTATAAAGAAAATTAAATTACCTTATGAATCTATTTTCAGAGCCATATGGATTGCCTACCAAAGATGGCAATACCTAGATTTATCCTTGCTTTTTATGCCTAGCTAGGGGCGTTAAATGATAGCGCTTGTTGGGAGGCAACCCAATTTTATTTTTATTCCTTGCTTTTTGATCCTGTTTAGTAATAAATAATTTATCTAGCATCTGTTTTGGTTGTGGTTTTTTTTGCGTTTAATTAGTGTTTATACCAAGTAGAACCGTTGGGAAGACTTGGGGAAAGTCTTGTTAATCTTGCTGTAAATGTAAAAAAAAGAAACTTTAGCGCTCACGAGAACTGCTGCAATTTTTATTTGGAAAGTGATATTTAGTTAATTAATTTTGAAGATGATTAATATATAAATTACTTACGTACAGCAATTTATTTTAGAATTTTTGGGGTTCCAGATCATGCGCTAGATACAGATTACTACAGACTGTTATGTTTTTGACAGATTCTGTTTTTCATGTGTTGTTTGCTTATTTTGATGAATTTATGGCTAGTAAAATAATTTATAAACCATAGAGAAGTTGGAATATAGTAGGTTTAACACCAATATAAATAAATAATGAGTTCATTACAGTACCTTGAAGTGGTCTTTTGTTTTCTTTCGCTAACGGAGCTCACAGTATTTTCTACTTTAAGTTTTGTGTTGTGAAGTTTTCAAGTTTTGGGTAAGGATTTGATGGATTAGGGAACAAGGAGTGGCAAGAGCCTAAGCTTGGGGATGCCCATGGCACCCCCAAGATAATCTAAGGACGCCAAAAAGCCAAAGCTTGGGGATTCCCCGGAAGGCATCCCCTCTTTCGTCTACTTCCATCAGTAACTTTACTTGTATGATTTGAGTATTTGATTCTTAGTTTACCACAATCATCTTTGCTGTACACACCTTTTGAGAGAGAGACACATGATTCAGAAATTATTAGTATACTCTATGTGCTTCACTTATATCTTTTGTTATATAGTTTTGCTCTAGTACTTCACTTATATCGTTTAGAGCACGGCGGTGGATTTGTTTTATAGAAACTATTGATCTCTCATGCTTCACTTAGATTATTTTGAGAGTCTTAAATAGCATGGTAATTTTCTTAAATAATCCTAATATGCTAGGTATTCAAGATTAGTAAAAACTTTCTTATGAGTGTTTTGAATGCTAAGAGAAGTTGGATGCTTGATGATTGTTTTGAGATATGGAGGTAGTGATATTAAAGTTGTGCTAGTTGAGTATTTGTGAATTTGAGAAATACTTGTGTTGAAGTTTGCAAGTCCCGTATCATGCACGTATGGTAAACGTTATGTAACAAATTTGAAACATGAGGTGTTCTTTGATTGTCGTCCTTATGAGTGGCGGTCGGGGACGAGCGATGGTCTTTTCCTACCAATCTATCCCCCTAGGAGCATGCGCGTAGTGCTTGGTTTTTGATGACTTGTAGATTTTTGCAATAAGTATGTGAGTTCTTTATGACTAATGTTGAGTCCATGGATTATACGCACTCACACGTTTCCATCATTGCTAGCCTCTTCGGTACCGTGCATTGCCCTTTCTCACATTGAGAGTTGGTGCAAACTTCACAGGTGCATCCAAACCCCGTGATATGATACGCTCTGTCACACATAAACCTCCTTATATCTTTCTCAAAATAGCCACCATACCTACCTATTATGGCATTTCCATAGCCATTCCGAGATATATTGCCATGCAACTTTCCACCATCCCGTTTATCATGACACATTCATCATTGTCATATTGTTTAGCATGATCATGTAGTTGACATAGTATTTGTGGCAAAGCCACCGTTCATAATTCTTTCATACATGTCACTCTTGGTTCATTGCATATCCCGGTACACCGCCGGAGACATTCATATAGAGTCATACCTTGTTCTAGTATCGAGTTGTAATCATTGAGTTGTAAATAAATAGAAGTGTGATGATCATCATTTAATAGAGCATTGTCCCAATAAAAAAAGAAGAGAAAGGCCAAAAAAAGAGAAATGAAAAGGGACAATGCTACTATCTTTTTTCCACACTTGTGCTTCAAAGTAGCACCATGATCTTCACGATAGAGAGTCTCTTGTTTTGTCACTTTCATATAATAGTGGGAATTTTTCATTATAGAACTCGGCTTGTATATTCCCACAATGGGCCTCCTCAAGTGCCCTAGGTCTTCGTGAGCAAGCAATTTGGATGCACACCCACTAGTTTCTTTTGTTGAGCTTTCATACATTTATAGCTCTAGTGCATCCATTGCATGGCAATCCCTACTCCATGCATTAAAATCAATCGACGGGCATCTCCATGGCCCATTGATTAGCCTCGTTGATTTGAGACTTTCTCCTTTTTTGTCTTCTCCACATAACCCCCATCATTACACTCTATTCCACCCATAGTGCTATATACATGGCTCACGCTCATGTATTGCGTGAAGGTTTATAAAGTTTGAGATTACTAAAGTATGAAACAATTGCTTGGCTTGTCATCAGGGATGTGCATGATGAGAGCATTCCTGTGTGACAAAAATGGAGCATGACTAAACTATATGATTTTCTAGGGATGAACTTTCTTTGGCCATGTTATTTTGAGAAGACATAATTGCTTAGTTAGTATGCTTGAAGTATTATTATATCTATGTCAATATTAAACTTTTATCTTGAATCTTTCGGATCTGAATATTCATGCCACATTTAAGAAGAATTACATTGAAATTATGCCTAGTAGCATTCCACATCAAAAATTCTCTTTTTACCATTTACCTACTCAAGGACGAGCAGGAATTAAGCTTGGGGATGCTTGATACGTCTCCAACGTATCTATAATTTTTGATTGCTCCATGCTATATTATCTTATGTTTTGGACATTATTGGCCTTTATTATTCACTTTTATATTATTTTTGGGACTAACCTATTAACCGGATGCCAAGCCCAAAATTGTTGGTTTTTGCCTATTTCAGAGTTTCGCAGAAAAAGAATATCAAACGGAGTCCAAACGGAATGAAACCTTCGGGAACGTGATTTTTGGAACGAACAAGATCCAGGAGACTTGGACCCTACGTCAAGGAACCAACAGGGAAGCCACGAGGTAGGGGGC
>NC_041382.1:448427484-448565818 GCF_002162155.2 Triticum dicoccoides
CGTGGGCCCCCTGTTGCTCCACCGACGTACTCCTTCCTCCTATATGTACCTATGTTCCCCCAAACGATCAAAAACGGAGCCAAGACCCTAATTCCACCGCCTAACTTTCTGTATCCATGAGATCCCATCTTGGGGCCTGTTCCGGAGCTCCGCCGGAGCGGGCATCGATCACGGAGGGCTTCTACATCAACACCATAGCCCTTCCGATGAAGTGTGAGTAGTTTACCTAAGACCTTCGAGTCCATAGTTATTAGCTAGATGGCTTCTTCTCTCTTTTTGGATCTCAATACAATGATCTCCCCCTCTCTTATGGAGATATTCGATGTAATCTTATTTTGCGGTGTGTTTATTGAGACCGATGAATTGTGGGTTTATGATCAAGTTATCTATGAACAATATTTGAATCTTCTCTGAATTCTTTTATGTATGATTGGTTATCTTTGCAAGTCTCTTCGAATTATCAGTTTGGTTTGGCCACTAGATTGATCTTTCTTGCAATGGGAGAAGTGCTTAGCTTTGGGTTCAATCTTGCGGTGTCCTTTCCCAGTGACAGTAGAGGCAGCAAGACACGTATTGTATTGTTGCTATCGAGGATAACAAGATGGGTTTTTTATCATATTGCATGAATTTATCCCTCTACATCATGTCATCTTGCTTAAGGCGTCACTCTGTTCTTATGAACTTAATACTCTAGATGCATGCTGGATAGCGGTTGATGTGTGGAGTAATAGTAGTAGATGCAGGCAGGAGTCGGTCTACTTGTCTCGGATGTGATGCCTATATACATGATCATACCTAGATATTCTCATAACTACGCTCAATTCTGTCAATTGCTCAACAGTAATTTGTTCACCCACCGTAAAATACTTATGCTCTTGAGAGAAGCCACTAGTGAAACCTATGGCCCGCGGGTCTATCTTCCATCATATTAATCTTCCAACACTTAGTTATTTTCATTGCCTTTTATTTTACTTTACATCTTTATCGTAAAAATACCAAAAACATTATCTTATCATATCTATCAGATCTCACTATCATAAGTGACCGTGTAGGGATTGACAACCCCTTATCACGTTGGTTGCGAGGATTTATTAGTTTTGTGTAGGTACGAGGGACTCGCGCGTAGCCTCCTACTGGATTGATACCTTGGTTCTCAAAAACTGAGGGAAATACTTACGCTACTTTGCAACATCACCCTTTCCTCTTCAAGGGAAAACCAACGCAATGCTCAAGACGTAGCAATAAGCTCTTAGGTTTTCTGGTGTCCAGGGGCATCGAGGCTAATCCGGAGAAGATCAAGGCCATCACTTCTCTGACTAAACCGGCGTGTATCAATGACTTTCAACGTCTGGCGGTTCGTATTGCGGTGCTGAGCCGGTTCATAAGCCGGTTAGGAGAGAAGGTATCCCTCCATATCAGATGATGAAGAAGACAAATAATTTTGTCTTGAGTGATGCTGCTAATGCGGCATTTGATGATTTGAAAAAACAGTTGGAAGAACCGCCGGTTCTTGAAAAAACAGATAAAGAGCCATTGTTGTTATATGTGGATGCCAATGCCCGGGTTGTCATTGTAGCTATTGTGGTGGAACGGAAAGAGACATGCAAGGAATATCTGGTTCAACGGCCGGTTTATTACATCAGTGAGGTGCTTATTGAGTCCAAACAGAGATATCTGCACTGGCAGAAGCTTGCATACGGGGTTTTTATGGCCAGCCGAAAGCTTAAACATTATTTCCAGGGTCATCCCATCACCATGGTTAGCTCCGCTCCTTTGGGAGATATCATCCAAAACAGGGAAGCAACTGGCCGGATCGCTAAGTGGGCTATTGAGCTTGGACCTCATGGTTTAAAGTATGTACCTCATATGGCTCTCAAGTCCCAAGCACTGGTAGATTTCATCAATGATTGGATAGAGTTGCAAGTGCCGGAGGAAAAGCCAGATAACACGTATTGAACTATTCACTTTGATGGGTCCAGGCAATTGGAGGGATCGGGGGCTGGAGTTGTGCTTGCTTCTCCTCGAGGTGATAAATTTTGCTATGTTCTCCGTTTAATGTTCCTTTGCACTAACAATGCAGTTGAATATGAGGCCTTGCTTCACGGTCTTCGGATGGCTAAGGAGATGAACTTAAGCTGGGTAAGGTGCTTTGCTGACTCAGATTTGGTGGCTCAACAGGTCTCTGGTACTTGGGATTCCAAGGATCCACTCATGGCGGCTTATCAACTAGAAGTGGATGTTATTGCTGGTCACTTCAAGGGTTATCAAGTTGAGCATGTTGACCATAGAAATAATGAACCAGCTGACACTTTAAGCCATTTGGGTTCTCAACGTAAACCGGTGCCCCATAATGTTTTTCTTGACGTCCTTCATAACCCGTCGTTCAAGTTATCCACAGAGGAGGATTTGGCTATTCCTGACCCGGAGGCTCAGTTGGTAGCGGCTCTTCATGTTATCCCTGATTGGACAATTCCCTATTTGGCATATATGACCCGGGGCGAGTTACCTGAGGATGAGATTTTGGCCAGGCAAGTAATCCGGTGGTCCAAGTCAATGACTATTGTCAACAGAGAGTTGCATCATTCCAGTGTCACAGGGGCGTTTCAGCGCTGCATGTCTCCTGAAGAAGGTTGTGAGATTCTACATGAGATCCACGAAGGAGATTGTGGTCATCATGCCGGTTCAAAATATTTGGTAGCCAAAGGTTCTCGTCACGGTTTTTACTGGCCGATGGCTCATGTTGATGCTGAGGACTTGGTCAGAAGGTGTGACGGTTGTCAGAAGTTTGCACGTCGAGCTCATGTTCCAGCTCAGGAGTCGACGATGATTCCAATTACTTGGCCGTTCGCAATTTAGGGGCTTGATATGGTTGGGCCCTTTAAGATATCCAAGGACAAGAAGACTCACCTCTTGGTGGCAGTTGACAAGTTTACTAAATGGGTAGGTGCATAGCCAGTGAGTAAGTGTGATGCAGCAACAGCGGTGCAATTCATGAAGAGGGTGATCTTCCGCTTTGGCTTTCCACATGGCATTATAGAAGACAATGGCACTAACCTCTCCAAGGGAGCTATGGAAGATATTTGTCAACATGAGCATATCCAGCTTGATGTATCATCAGTGGCTTACCCCCAGTCTAACGGTCAAGCTGAGAGAGCCAATCAAGAGATTTTGAGAGGTATCAAACCCCAGCTTATGGTTCCCCTCCAGAGGATGCTGGGTTGTTGGGTAGAGGAGTTACCTTCCGTGTTATGGAGTATTAATACCACCCCAACGGGTCTACGGGTTACACGCCTTTCTTCATGGTTTATGGAGCAGATGCGGTTCTCCCTAGTGACACCCGTCATGACTCGCCCCGCGTGGCGGCTTATGTTGAAGATGACAATGAAAAAGCTCGTCAGGAAGCACTTGACCTATTAGATGAAGAGCGTGACATCGCAGCGGCTCGTTCTACGATTTACCAGCAAGATCTACGCCGTTACCACAGCCGCCGCGTTAAAACCAGAACCTTTCCAGAAGGCGATCTGGTGCTCCGGCTCATCCAGGATCAGACTGATATGCACAAGTTATCCTCACCTTGGGAAGGACCCTTTGTGGTTAGCAAGAATATAAACAACGGGTCATATTACCTTATTGATGTTTGAGACCACAAGGACTCACGCATGTCGGAGGAGGAGACCCGCTGGCCCTGGAATATTGCTCAGCTTAGGCCATACTACACTTGAGCCATAGGCTATCCTTATGTACATATTTAGACAATGTATATATTATGATTGATATAATAAACCGGCATCCTTGCTAAAGCGGGGCTTCTGTCATTCTCATATATGAGTTTTTGGTTACCAGGGGCTTCCGGCTTAGGCATGAAGTTATGATTTCCCCTTGAACCGGCTATAAGCCAATAAAAAAACTTAGGGGCTTGTTAACCAAGTTAAAGGGACCAAAGAGAGTCTGTTGTCAAGACACAGCTCAAACATAGGTACCCCTTGGGCACAGCCCACATAATCACTTGGGGGCTTGGTCGTATTCGAACCATAGCTAACACCTCTTGATTGGCGTAAGGCCACCAGGGAAATCACTTGGGGGCTTGGTCGTATTCAAACCATAGCTAACACCTCTTGATTGGCGTAAGGCCACTAGGGAAATCACTTGGGGGCTTGGTCATATTCGAACCATAGCTAACACCTCTTGATTGGCGTAAGGCAACCAGGAAAGTCACTTGGGGGCTTGGTCGTATTCGAACCATAGCTTATACCCTCTTGATCGGCGCAAAGCCACATTCATGACTACTTAACCCCCCTTGATTTTTTTGGTTTGTTGCATGCGGCTTATCATACTTTATGATTATAATGAACCGGAGTTTATTAGCCCGACCCAGTTTATTTCGTAAACCGGCAACATAACTACCAATGTTCAACAACTATGATCAAAATATCACAAGTATACCACATGCTCAATTTTACGGTTATTCTTAAGTCCGGCCTTGGTTATAAACTATGTTATTGGACATGATAACCTGTCTAGCGGTAAACCTCCAAGACACCCTTTTTTCTAAATTATTGTATGCAGGAGCAGATTTCATATTGCCAAACACCATGAGCAAATATAAGCACAGCTTGACATGACAGATTACCCGTGTCCTGCAACAACTATATGCACGATGGCATAGAAGATAAAGAGTTTTCACTAGCCTATTAGAAGGCAGTTTGATGCCCATAAGAATAATTGTTTTCAAAACAAGTCATGCAGAAGGAAGAAGCTAAATCGGCTACCGGTTTATGAATCTGGCCCGGGTTGGCTTGAAGGTTGTGGATCATCTTGCGCCGGTTCACCTTCTTCTTCTCTACCCAGTTGCTGGAAGTCAGTGGTTGACCAATCGATCCCAGTTAAGGCATTGAATACAGCTTCATCACTTATAAGTGAGGAGGGATCAACGCCAGGAGCATAAGTATGCTTACGGATTGGCAGAATAAGATTCGGAGCATTGCAACTTGGCGGATTAACTTTCTTGTTGTTGGCATCATAAATCGACGGATAATGTGACAAATCAGTTTCATCAGCTAATTTGCTAGCCAATGGACGCATTTCCCTTGTCAAAGCTCTAAGGTCATCATTATCAAAATCTGACTCGTCTTCTTTTATGCTCGGCAAGCCATTTCCAATATCGGCCGGGTCAAGATCAGATATCCAGGGTTTGGCCCGAGTTAAAGCCGTAAGAGCACCCGCCCTGGCAGCTGATTTCTTTAGTTCCTCAATCCGAGCAGGCATCACAGCTAGCCTTACCAACGTATCCTTGATCAAGGTTGGGGCGGTTTATTATGGGAGGCCGTGCAGATGACCCGTTGTACGCCGGTATATAGTTGTTCTATAAATGTATAGGCAGCTTTCAAGCTTTGATGCATGTCCGAGCCAAGATGAGCAACGCGACTCCCTGCACGGTTAGAAAACATTGGTAAACCGACAGTGTATTTAAGAATACATGTTTATGGTTTGTGAAGGTGAATATTTACCAAAGACATCAGTAGTCATGGCAATTATTTGCCGTTTCAATCCAGTTAACTCCTCTATTACCGGGTTAAGGGCCACTTCAGCGTCTTCAGCCCTCTTCAACAGAGTGGTTTTCTCTGTATCCCAGCTTGCCCGTTCACTCTTAAAGCTCTCCTTCAGTTTTTCCATGGCTGCTAAAGCGTTGGTCAGCTTTTCTTTGGCTTTGGAAGTCTCGACATGTTGAGTTTTGATATTTTCGTGAAGGTCGGTGACTTGGGTTTCTTTTTTGCTAAGCTCAGCCTGCAAGAGATATGCAATTTGTGAGTTGGCAGTATATATTTGAAGTCCCAAGCGCATGACAATTCATACACTTGCCACTTGGGGGCTAATGTGTATTTCTTCTTCTCCAAAATTATTACAAAGTCCCAAGCACATGACAAGTCATATACTTGGCACTTGGGGACTAATGCATATTTGCTCAAGTTAAGGACTATGGATTTTTCTTCTATCAATTAGTATGGTGGTTCATCGATTTACAAAAGTGTTCAATGAATTCTTGAGGCTTATAGTATAAAGGCCCGGTTCATCTTGAAAGATAAACCGGCCCTTGGAGGCTACACAGGCAAAGTTGAAGTATTCTCAAAAAGTACCGGTTCATGTATTAATATTATAAACCGGCCCTTGGGGGCTACTGGAGTTGGTATCCTAAACCGGTCATAAGAGAAGAGTAAGTATGCAGAGATCAGCAGCGTTTACCTCATATCGCTCCTTCATCATGTTCAGTAAACCGGCTTCATAATCACGACTGGTGTAGAGTCGGTTTAAGAACCCAGAATGAATATCTTGGGCATTGAGATGGGCATAACTTTCCAGATCCACCTTCCACTTGCCCTTATCTATAGCAGAAAATTCTTCCTTGGCGCTATGTTTTGATAGAGCAGTGGGGTTTCCTGGAGCCGTATAGCTGACACTAGTAACGACAACATCGTCCGTTTTATCGTCAGCAGCTTTGGTTGGGCTTGGCGGTTTATCATCATGAGCCATCGGATCAATTTCC
Source organism: Triticum dicoccoides (assembly GCF_002162155.2). Lineage (NCBI taxonomy): Eukaryota > Viridiplantae > Streptophyta > Magnoliopsida > Poales > Poaceae > Triticum > Triticum dicoccoides. The sequence continues at coordinate 448,434,026 of NC_041382.1, forward strand.
ACTTGCTCAACAAAGGTTTCATGATCTTGTGGTGGCGGATCATCAAGAAAAGCATCAGTATTTGGTTCAGATGGTTCTGGGGTTTTTTCCGGATCAGCTGTCGTGTCATCATCAGCCAGTTTATTCAACTTGGCCTTTTTGCTAGGTCTAGCCATGGCTCTGAAAGGGGTGAACATAAAGGTTAGTAAGCAAACATAAGGTGTAAAGGGTCAGTTTAATATACTCACCCAGGAACAATTTTGAGAGGTGGAAGTTGTGTCCCCGTGGACTCACCAGAAGATGAATGAGAGGTTTCCTGATAATTTGAATCAGACGGATTAAGAGGTAGACAGAAATAACCCGCCTTGGGATAAGATGTGTCAGAAATAGGAGAGACCTCTAGGCGGCATTTACGAACCGGTGTGTTCGGTAAACCGGACGAAGTGACCACATGACCGCTATGCCGGGTTCTGCAATGAGCTTCATGTTTCTGTTTCTTCAAAATAAAGTTCGGATCCAAGTGAGCTAGGGGGTGAGAAAATTTTACTTTCCGGATTGCTTGTCGGGTTCTCTGCATGGGCAGAGAGTCTGAACCGGATGAGAGAGTAATTACCTCAACATCACTCGCATGGCTGGCTTCCACGTCATCCTGATAACAGCCATTGTCAATGAGGTGCATGAATAAAGAGCCAAGTGAATCAAGTTCTACCTATGACTCCGGATCATCATTGTTAATGATTAAATCGGAAGAGTCGGCCGTCTTCTTCTTGGCAGATTTCTTCGTGACCTTGGTCTTGGCGCGGGGCGTTTTAGCCGCTTTATCTTGAGTTTTCCTCTTCCAGAATGGATCATCGCCCTGTGAAAAATCAGAAAAGGTCATAAGGGACTATTAAAAATACAGATTAAGACAGGAGTTAAGTCATTCTTACAGCTGGCGGTTTATTTGTAACACAGAAAGGATTAAGTCCCGTTTTACTATAGTCAGCTACCGGTTCATCCAACATCTTCTTGACAGATTCAATAATTTCAGCATCAGTTAGCTGAATATCAATGTGCCGTTGAGGGTCTTTTACGTCCCCTGTGTACTCGCACATTAAACCGGGGCGATGACTTAAGGGTAAAATGCTCCAAGAAACCCAGCAACGAACAAAATCAATGCCTATCAAACCGTTTGCCACAAAGGCTCTGAGCTTCGAAAGCTGTGGGGCATATTTCGCCCGTTCCTTTGCGCTGCATATTTGAGGGAGTGGGTGTGTACTGGTGAGACGATGAGAACGGAAACCTGGTAGAGGATTTTCATCAGCAGGTGAGGTGTCTTTGCAATAGAACCAAGTATGATTCCAATCCTTGGGGTGACTGTGATGCTTGGCGTGAGGAAAGCTGACATCTTTTCTTTTCTAAATTGACACCCCACCAAGTTCAGAATTGGGCCCATAAGTAAACTTAGTACGGCGGTTTAAGTAGAAGAAATCTCTAAATAGCTCGATTGTGGGCTCTTCTTGCAAGTAAGCTTCGCAAAAAACTTGAAAGTTGCAAATATTGGACACAGAGTTAGGTCTGATATCTTGAGGGTGGAGTTGGAAATAATGAAGTACATCACGGAATTTTTTTGATCTGGGAGGTTTAAACCCGCGGCTCAGATGATCAACAAACACAATCACTTCACCATCCTTGGGCTTAGGAGGATTTTCTGGACCGGGGGCCCTCCAATGGATCTCATTCTTTTTTGATAAAGCGCCAGTTGCAACACGTCTGTTCAGTTCTTCTTATGTAATCCAGGACGGAACCCCGTTTCTAGCATAAAACGACTTGGCCATTTTTTCGGCAACCTGAATGAAGATTTGTGCCGGTTTAAGATTTATGGTTAATCCGTCAAAGGTTAAAGGGCAGAAATTGTTCAAGCATGCAAGTACGGTAAACCGGAGACTGAGGTTATCAATTTACAGAAATGAGCAAGTGGCATTTTAGAGGGGACTAATGGCATATGATAGGTTATTTTCTAAAAGATAAACCGCCTACACGGACAATGAGAGTATAGATCTGAAGCCAAGAAATGACTAAGTGATGAAGAACAAGTTTCACATTATAATTTCGGATCTACTGCATGTCAGGAAAAGGAAAATATTTAGACCTAAAGGTTGGTACTTGAGAAGTTCATGAAGTTCCAGATCGGGCTTTTATACACAAAAGAGATGATCTGATGGCAAAAGAAGGACTATCATTGCTACCGCATAAGGATACATCAAGTTTGGAATCTATCATGTATACTATGGTGAAGAACAGTGGAAGAACATCACGGAACTTCCATGAGCCCGTGCGAACCCTAAACGGATCTATAAAGGAGAGGAAGAAGAACTAACCGAAACTGTTGAATGGCGGAGGTGCGTGAGCAAGGTCTGCTTTGAACAGGTCGATGCAGAGGCGAAGTTCAATGGCGGCGGTGGAGCTCGAGCGCTGGGGCGACGCGAGGAGGACGATGAGACGAATAGGCATGGGGGAGGAAAATGAAAGGGACCCCCTGTCCTATTTATAAGGAAAATGGATAAGTGGCAAGCACGGGAATCGAGGAGGTCAAAAAATGGATCTGCTGATGTATAGACGCCTCGATTTTCGGAGTTTCATTAAAAGAAAAGGAGGCATATCAAAGGATTTGGGCTCTGTATAAAGGTAGTGGCAGGTGACGTCACAACGGATTACCAAGATTCAAGAAGATGACATCATGGCGAGTTACAAGTTAGGGAAGGTAATGAAGAAGGGATTTTTTCTAAGTATTGAAGATTGATATGAACAGGTTTGAATCAAACTGGGGCCTAATGTTGGGGATATAACTATTGAGTATAAACCTCCCTGGAGGGGCCGGGTTATGCCCATAGTGAAGCACCTGTATTGAATCCCATGAAGACATAAAGGGTGGCGCTTTAATAAGGAAACGTAATAACAAGACCCAGGGCCCAAAGACAGGTTAGAGCCCATAGATGTAAACCGCCATAAGGTGTATGACTTGTATTGTACGTTAGACTAGGCTTTTACCTTCATTGTAAGGGGCCGAACCAGTATAAACTCCTCGTGTCCTTTGTCCTGATTAACCCCTTTAAGTTAACCTCAATGTGATGGCTCCACGACTAAGCCCTCACACTAGGACATCTGCCGTGACAATCCCACGATAGTGGGGCGCGCCTCCCTACCTCGTGGCCTCCTCGCTTCTTTCTTGACGTAAACTACAAGTCTCCTGGATCACATTTATTCCAAAAATAACTCACTCAAAGGTTTCATTCCGTTTGATATTCCTTTTCTGCGAAACACTGAAATAGGAAAAAAACAGCAATTTGCACTGGGCCTTTGGTTAGTAGGCTAGTCCCAAAAATAATATAAAAAGATATAATAAAGCCCATTAAGCATCCAAAACAGGTAATATAATAGCATGGAACAATAAAAAATTATAGATACATTGGAGACGTATCAAGCATCCCCAAGCTTAATTCTTGCTCGTCCTCGAGTAGGTAAATGATAAAACAGAATTTTTGATGTGGAATTCTACCTAGCATAATTTTCAATGTAATTTTCTTTATTGTGGCATGAATGTTCAGATCTGAAAGATTCAATACAAAAGTTTAATATTGACATAAAAATAAAAATACTTCAAGCATACTAACAAAGCAATCATGTCTTCTCAAAATAACATGGCCAAAGAGAGTTACCCTAGAAAATCATATAGTCAGGCTATGCTCCATCTTCACCACACAAAATATTTAAATCATGCACAACCCTGATGACAAGCCAAGCAATTGTTTCATACTTTTGATGTTCTCAAACTTTTTCAATCTTCACGCAATACATGAGCGTGAGCCATGGACATAACACTATAGGTGGAATAGAATGGTGGTTGTGGAGAAGACAAAAAGGAGAAGATAGTCTCACGTCAACTAGGCGTATCAACGGGCTATGGAGATGCCCATCAATAGATATCAATGTGAGTGAGTAGGGATTGCCATGCAACGGATGCACTAGAGCTATAAGTGTATGAAAGCTCAACAAAAGAACTAAGTGGGTCTGCATCCAACTTGCTTACTCACGAAGACCTAGGGCATTCTCAGGAAGCCCATCATTCGAATATACAAGCCAAGTTCTATAATGTAAAATCCCACTAGTATATGCAAGTGACAACATAGAAGACTCTCTATCATGAAGATCATGGTGCTACTTTGAAGCACAAGTGTGGTAAAAGCATAGTAGCATTGTCCCTTCTCTCTTTTTCTCTCATTTTTTTCTTTTTTTGGGGCCTTCTCTTTTTTATGGCCTTTCTCCTTTTTTCCATCCGGAGTCTCATCCCGACTTGTGGGGGAATCATAGTCTCTATCATCCTTTCCTCACATGGGACAATGCTCTAATAATGATGATCATCACACTTTTATTTACTTACAACTCGATACTTAGAACAAAATATGACTCTATGTGAATGCCTCCGGCGGTGTACTGGGATGTGCAATGACTCATGAGTGACATGTATGAAAGAATTATAAAGGTGGCTTTGCCACAAATACGATGTCAACTACATGATCATGCAAAGCAAAATGACAATGATGAAGCGTGTCATAACAAACGGAACGATGGTAAGTTGCAAGGTAATATATCTCGGAATGGCTATGGAAATGCCATAATAGGTAGGTATGGTGGCTGTTTTGAGGAAGGTATATGATGGGTTTATGGTACCGGCGAAAGTTGTGCGGTACTATAGAGGCTAGCAATGGTGGAAGGGTGAGAGTGCGCATAATCCATGGACTCAACATTAGTCATAAAGAACTCACATAATTATTGCAAAAATCTATTAGTTATTGAAACAAAGTACTATGCACATGATCCTAGGGGGATAAATTAGTTGGAAAAGACCATCGCTCGTCCCCGACCGCCACTCATAAAGAAGACAATCAATAAATAAATCATGCTCCGACTTCTTCACATAACGGTTCACCATACGTGCATGCTACGGGAATCACAAACTTTAGAACAAGTATTTCTCAAATTCACAACTACTCAACTAGCATGACTCAAATATCACCATCTTCATATCTCAAAACAATCATCAAGAATCAAACTTCTCATAGTATTCAACGCACTTTTTATGATAGTTTTTATTATACCCATCTTGGATGCCTATTATATTAGGACTAATTTTATAGCCAAAGCAAATTACATGTTGTTCTAGAGGACTCTCAAAATGATATAAGTGAAGCATGAGAGATCAATAATTTCTATAAAATAAAACCACCACCATGCTCTTAATGATAAAGTGAAGCACTAGAGCAAAATTATCTTGCTCAAAAGATATAAGTGAAGCACATAGAGTATTCTAATAAATTTCAATTCATGTGTGTCTCTCCAAAAGGTGTGTACAGCAAGGATGATTGTGGTAAACTAAAAATCAAAGACTCAAATCATACAAGACGCTCCAAGCAAAACACATATCATGTGGTGAATAAAAATATAGCCTCAAGTAAAGTTACCGATAGACGAAGACGAAAGAGGGGATGCCTTCCAGGGCATCCCCAAGCTTAGGCTTTTAGTTGTCCTTGCATTTTACCTTGGGGTGCCTTGGGAATACCCAAGCTTAGGCTCTTGCCACTCCTTATTCCAAAATCCATCAAATCTTTACCCAAAACTTGAAAACTTCACAAAACTCAACAGAAAATCTTATGAACTCCGTTAGTATAAGAAAACAAACCACCACTTCAAGGTACTGTAATGAAATCATTCTTTATTTATATTGGTGTTAAAGCTACGGTATTCCAACTTATCTATGGTTCATACCCCCCGATACTAGCCATAGATTCATCAAAATAAGCAAACAACATACGAAAAACAGAATCTGTCAAAAACAGAACAGTCTGTAGTAATCTGTAGGTTTCGAATACTTCTCTAACACCAAAAAATCTGTATAAATTGGTGGAAGTGAGGAATTTGTCGATTAATCATCTTCAATAATTAACCTAATCGCACTCTCCAGTAAAAAATGGCAGCAAATCTCGTGAGCGCTAAAGTTTCTGTTTCTTACAGCAAGATCACATAAACTTCCCCCAAGTCTTCCCAAAGGTTCTTCTTGGCACAAACACTAATTAAAAGAATAAAACCACATCTAAACAGAATCTAGATGAATTATTTATTACTAAACAGAACCAAAAGGAAAGAAACAAAAATAAAATTGGGTTGCCTCCCAACAAGCGCTATCGTTTAACGCCCCTAGCTAGGCACAAAAACAAGAATAGATGTAGGTATTGTCATGATAATGATAAGGCAAATCGCAAAAACTCATCTCATACTCCCTACGTTCAGCGGCAAGTTTTCTTTGTGGCAAGAAAAAGTAATTAAAAGGGCTAAATTAAATGGGACAAAAGTCCCCAAGATCAAGCTCGGGAGGTATTGATTCCTCCTTTGGCCACTCATATTGCACAACCAATTCATCATTATAAGCATTCTTTTGGAAAAAAGTCATGAGCTTTTGTTCAAGAGAAAAACCTAACCCATTGTTCTGGATAGCAAAATTATTGTTAAGTTTAGAAATCCTTTCAACTAGAACGTTGGTAGGGACCTTTCTTCTAAGGTTTTCATTAAAAGCAACATGATAGATCATAAACACATTATGTCTTCTTGATAAAAAGGGATTGCTTCTATGGGGGGACGGCCGGCGTCCACCCTATAATGCGCAAAAAATTCATTGGCTTCTCTTATTATAGATCTGAAATCATGAGCTAAAAAGATGGTTGCTACTGGCTTAACAGAAGAATGCTCAATATTGGAAAATTCTAAAAAAATCCTTTGGATGCAAGGGTGCATATGAATAAATTGTCTTTCAAGTACAACTATGAGCAAAGATATAGCATCTGCAAAACTACTAGTTCTATGAATAATAGACCCTCCCATAGTGGGTAAAGCACCGGCACAAGTAAAGAAATCTTGAATAATTCCTTTTCCAATAATATTACCACTACCGATCCGAAACTTTTTAGTATGAAAAATAGTTGGTTTTTCATGAGGATAATCAAAAGCATCAACGTTTTCCATGTTATTACCACTATCCTTATCAACGATAACCTCCCCAATTTCAGACATGATGGCAAAAAATTGCACAAAGAATAGGCAAAAAGAGGGCGAATAAAACGGCAAGGGTGAAGTGGGGGAGAGGAAAACGAGAGGCAAATGGCAAATAATGCAATGCGAGGGATAAGAGTTTGTGATGGGTACTTGGTATGTCTTGACTTGTGCGTAGATCTCCCCGACAACGTCGCCGGAAATGGCTAGTTGTCGGGAGATTAAATCTCGACTTGACTTGGTGCAAATATCCCCGACAACGGCGCCAGAAATCCTTCTTGCTACCTCTTGAGCTTGCGTTGGTTTTCCCTTGAAGAGGAAAGGGTGATGCGGCACAGTAGCGTAAGTATTTCGCTCAGTTTTTGAGAACCAGGTATCAATCCAGTAGGAGACTACACGCAAGTCCCTCGTACCTGCACAAACAAACAAGAACCTCGCAACCAACGCGATAAAGGGGTTGTCAATCCCTTCACGGTCACTTACGAGAGTGAGATCTGATATAGATAATAAGATAAATATTTTTGGTATTTTTGTTGTATAGATTGGAAAATAAAGATTGCAAAATAAACGGTAATAGAAGTAGCAAGTTGATAATAAAATAATATGATGGAGAATAGACCCGGGGGCCATAGGTTTCACTAGTGGCTTCTTTCAAGATAGCAAATTCTACGGTGGGTGAACAAATTACTGTCGACCAATTGATAGAAAAGCGCATAGTTATGAGAATATCTAGGCATGATCGTGTATATAGGCAGCACGTCCGCGACAAGTAGACCGAAACAATTCTGCATCTACTACTATTACTCCACACATCGACCGCTGTCTAGCATGCATCTAGAGTATTAAGTTCATAAGAACAGAGTAACACATTAGGCAAGATGACATGATGTAGAGGGATAAACTCAAGCAATATGATATAAACCCCATCTTTTTATCCTCGATGGCAACAATACAATATGTGCCTTGCTGCCCCTGTTGTCACTGGGAAAGGACACCGCAAGATTGAACCCAAAGCTAAGAGCTTCTCCCATTGAAAGAAAGATCAATCTAGTATGCCAAACCAAATTGATAATTCGAAGAGACTTGCAAAGATATTTAAATCATGCATAAAAGATTTCAGAGAAGAATCAAATATTATTCATAGATAATCTTGATCATAAACCCACAATTCATCGGATCTCGACAAACACACCGCAAAAAGAATTACATCGAATAGATCTCCAAGAGAATCGAGGATAACTTTGTATTGAGATCCAAAGAGAGATAAGAAGCCATCTAGCTAATAACTATGGACCCGAAGGTCTGTGGTAAAGTACTCACACATCATCGGAGAGGCTATGGTGTTGATTTAGAAGCCCTCCGTGATCGATTCCCCCTCCGGCAGAGTGCCGGAAAAGGCCCCAAGATGGGATCTCACGGGTACAGAAGGTTGCGGCGGTGGAAATAGGGTTTTGTGGTGCTCCTGGATGTTTTCGGGGTATATGGGTATATATAGGAGGAAGAAGTACGTCGGTGGAGCTGCGAGGGGCCCACGAGGGTGGGGGCGCACCTACCCCCCTGGGCGTGCCTCCCTGCCTTGTGGCCTCCTCGCTTCTTTCTTGACATAAACTCCAAGTCTCCTGTATCACATTTGTTCCAAAAATAACTCTCCCGAAGGTTTCATTCCGTTTGGATTCCGTTTGATATTCCTTTTTTGCGGAACACTGAAATAGGCAAAAAAAACAGCAATTTGCACTAGGCCTTTGGTTAGTAGGTTAGTCCCAAAAATAAAATAAAAAGGTTTATTAAAGCCCATTAAACATCCAAAATAGGTAATATAATAGCATGGAACAATAAAAAATTATATATACATTGGAGACGTATCAGCCCCCTATGCCTACAAGTATTTAGATGTGAGTTGCAAATGCCACACATTACCACAAATTCAAATAAAATGTGAGATTGTTCTATATATAGTATGGTTTAGATTGTTTGATATTTAGTTGTGAGCTGCAAATGCCACACATTATCACAAATTCAAATAAAATGTGAGATTGTTCGATGTATAGTATGGTTTAGATTGTTCGATATTTAGCTGTGAGTTGCAAACACCACGCATGATCACATTATGGTATAATATGTCCAAAACCATAGCATGCGTATAACCGCTATATTCATGCATGCATATGTTTATAACACGATGATCTCCTATTCAAATATATGAATCCACTTTCATATCGAATTACATTCTTTGTTAGTCTCTTACACCCACACAATCCTCTAACCTTTGTAGCTAGCACTAGCTTCCTCTCTTGCATGCACACGCCCTCCTCGCCCTCCCCCTCCCTCAGCATTCTATCGATCGCGCACATTCATTTTTTTCTTTAGGTCGTTCTCCCACGGTCTCCATAACTCCTTTCCGTGTCAGGACCCCGATTCCAAGTCACATCGATCTAGTCGGTAACACCTCATATCACTTGCGGCCTCACGCACGGTATCCCCACGGGTGTCGCCTTACCATGGCCCGGGACCGTTTGCGCCTTTTGGCTCACGTATATGATAGTGCCGCTAGCATCCATATGATAGAGAACCCGGGCCGACATGGCTAGTCGTGAACCCAAAGCGGCACTAACATATGGGGACAGGCATACATGAATCACATCGAGCATGTCGGTCATCAGTGTGTGAATCCAGGCTGTAGCACTGGGCTAACAGGACTCCGGGAACCTGGGCTGTAGCAGGCTAGGCAGGACTCCGGATGTCACCGCGTGACATTTCCTCGAAGGGACAGACACAGGAACGAAGTGAAACACATGCCGGCCAGTCAAGTGTCCTGAGCAGTAGTGCTGGGCTAGCAGGACTCCGGTGAACCGGGCTGTAGCGGACTACTATGGCTCATGGAGGCACTAGACTACATTTCCCCATAAGAGAGGCTGCCAAGGATAAACAACTAGATTGTCGGATCCCACACATACCAAGCATTTCAATCATACACACAATATGCTCGATATGTGTAAATACAACATGGCATCACAACAAAACTCTACAACTCAAGTACTTTATTTCAAGGCTCCGGAGAGCCATACATAACATGTTCACACAGGTAGGGGTCACATGACCCGACACTCAAGTCATACAAGCACATGCGGAAGCAAATAAGTCTGAGTACAGACACTAGAAAGAAAGAAGGCTTGACGAAGCCTGCTATCTACAACGGGCCCTCCATGGCCAGAATCACCACCTAGGTGGCAAGTCACTCATCAACGTCGAGGTCTACGTAAAACCCATCGGAGGGGGCGGTGTTGTCGTCTAAAAACAGTAATTAAAGCAACATGAGTACAAAGGTACTCAAAAAGTCTTACAACAGATCCTACTATACATGCTCATTCTCAAGAAGGTGGTGGAGTTATTGCAGCAAGCCAGCTTTGACTCTTGGCTAAGATTTCCTACGAGACACCACTAGTAAAATAGTTTTCGCACACGAGTCCACTAATCACCAACACAATACTCCATCGAGGATCCTCCCTCGTCATCCTACGAGAGGGCCATCCTCGGTACTCACACTTACCTTGAGTCTTTTAGTAGTAACCATTAACTTGTCTATGAACTGTATACGCAACCAAGTAGTCCTTTACCGCGGACGCGGCTATTCGAATAGATGATGTTAACCCTACAGGGGTGTACTTCACACACGCTCTCACCACTTACCGCCGTTTACACGACATGTACTCGGCAACCTTCAAGCGGAAGCCCAACGAGGGTGTCGGCCACGGCCTACCTAAACACTCAAGTCTCTAGTTTGGCCGAGGTTTCCACATACGGCCCCGAACGATGTGAACAGGGTTCCCGAGACACCAAACGGGTGACTCGGTACACCGTGCCATGGTGTATCTACCACATCATAGCCCAGCCCTAGGGTCAGCGCTAGGCACAGCCACCAACACATAACCTACAAACACCAGAAACTAGTTGCAACTCCTGGACATAGTACTAGAGTGGTTAAGAAGCCGAGAGGGTCAATTAAGGATCCCAATGCATGGTAGTAACTGATTCTTAAATCACACATACAGATCTCAGTTCTTAGGGACGGCCTCAATGAAACAACCCACCATGTACTCCTACATGGCCTCTCATCGATACCTTTACCAAATCATGTTCAACACATCCCTCACATTACCGATAATCATTTCACTCTAGCCCATCACCCAGATGAACCAGACCTGACACAACTCTAAGCATAGCAGGCATAGCAAGGTAGGAAACACATATGTGGCTCAATCAACTCCTACACATGCTAGTGGGTTTCATCTAGTTACTGTGGCAATGACAGGTCATGCAGAGGATAAGGGTTCAACTACCACAGCACACAGCAGTTTGAAACGTTGTTGTCTTAATGCAGTAAATGAGAGCAGGAGCGAGAACATGGGATTGTATCGATATGATCAATGGGGATGCTTGCCTGATGGAGTAGTAGTAGGGTACTGCCCTTCAGTTGGATACTCGAGAATATCCTCGAAGGCAGAACCTACCATGAAAGATATCACAGAACACAATCATCACATGGCAATATGCAACAATATGATGCATGCTATGACATGGCAATATGAGGTGTCCTGGCTAATGCATTGTGAAACAAGTTGGTTTGAATCTATTTGAATCAAGGATTCGAATGGAAGCTTATGTTCTTAAGCCATATAAGTGCATTAGCTTGTTTCACCTAATCAGCAAGGTTAAAGTGTTTTGTCATGCATGAAACCATTACAGATGGAAAGATTGAATTTTTCTGATCAAATTTCATATATAAATCTTTGCATTTGCAGTTACAGATTAAAAGTTATGAACTTTTGAAGTTTGTAATATTTTCTAGAATTTCCTGTATAAGAATAATTCCAGTAATTGAATTATTGCGTCAGCATTGCGTTAGGGTGACATCAGCGGTCAACAGAGCCGGTCTAGGTCAAATCTGACCAGTGGGACCCGCGTGTCAGTAGTTAATTAACTAACTAAATTTAGTTAGTGCTAATCTAAGTTAATTAGCATAGCGGTCCCACTTGTCATAGACTCAGGGGGAGTCAACCTGGGCCCACACGGGGTCAACCAGGGTCAAATGAAGTCAAACTCGCCAGTGTTTAGCCACCGGCGAGGCCAGACGCGGCGGAGCGGTGCGGGTTTCATGCTCTGGCGACCAAAACGACGGCGGAGCACATCTACGTGATGCGAGGAGTGAGCCGCGTCGAGTGGTGGCAGTGGGTGGAGCTGGGGTGGCCAGAAACGTCGCCGGCGATGACCTTGGCGGTCGCCGGAGTTCGGGCGAGGTCGAAACCGTCGCTATGAGGCACGGCGAGGCGCGTGGGGAGGTGCTATGGCTTCTGCGAGTGCGGTGAAGACGATGGCGTGCTCAGAATCAAGCCAACATGTTGTGGCCACAACAGCGACGTGCGGTGGCGGCGTCGGGTGCGGCCGAGCTCGGTGTAGTCGCTGTGGTGCTCGAGAGCGAGAATGGGAAGGGGGAGGAGGTAGCTGGGCTCACGGCGATCACAACGAGGCAAACGGAGAGGTCGGGGACGAGCTGGTGCGGCGGTGACGGCGAAGGGGATCTCTGGCGGCGTTCGGTGAAGACGAGGTTGAAGAAGACGAATTAGAGCGTGCGAGCGCTCGGGGCTCGGCTAGCTCCACGAAGCAGACAACGGTGGAGCTTGTGGACACGGCAGCGCGGCGCGGGGACGATGATGGATGCGAGTTTCACGGTGGCGCGGGCGCGGCAGCGTCGGCCATGGTGGGAGAGGGCGAGGGAGAGAGGCAGAGGAGTGAGCGAGGTGTCTGCGAGGTCGGGGCGGCGACGTGGAGCTCGCCCAGGTGTCCAGGGGCGAGGGCGGCAAGCAGCTGACGCGCTGGTGAGCTCACGCACGCCGGCGTCACCTCCCTGCCTGCCTGGCGGGGACGAAGCAGCTGGCTGGCACGGGCCAACACAGTGCTGGGCCGCCAGATGGGCCGGCTAGTGGCTTTGCCAGGTAAGTTTGTTTCCCTTTTATTTTTCTGTTTTCTTTATTTCTGCAAGTTTGTGGCTTTTCTAATAATACTTAGGCATTTCAAAAAATCACCAAATTGCACATGCCCACTGTTTAGAACATATCCAACATGGAACATTTCAGTTTGGGATTATGTGGACATTTAAAATATTTAGTAGCATTTAAATGTCCAAATGCAAATAGCATATGGTTTAATCCAATGACCTTATGATGTCCTAGAAAAGTGTGCACCATTTTTGTCAAAGGTTCTAGACCAAGGCAAAGATGATGAACATTTTAGAAGGGCATTTCAGGTTCATTGAAAAAGATTTTAGTAAACCCTAGTTGGTTTTGAGGGGGGTGCTGGGGGTTTCTGCCATCCCCAATTCAGTTTTCTGGGAAAATAAACATGATGCAACACTCTAATGCATGAACTAGCTAGGGTGTGACAACTCACCCCCACTCAAAAGAATCTCGTCCCGAGATTTAGGATCCGTTGGGAAGAAGGTGGGGTACTCAAGTCAAAGACGATCCTCCCTTTCCCAAGTGGCTTCTTTCTCAGAATGGTGTGACCATTGAACCTTGAGAAACTTGATGTTATGGCGTCGAGTGGTACGCTCGGCTTGATCAAGGATACGAACAGGATATTCCCAATATATGAGATTATCTTGTAGATCAAGCGTTTCGTGGTCCACTCCACTGATAGGATCCACAAAGCAACGCCTGAGTTGAGAAACGTGGAAGACATCGTGAACTCTGGAAAGATGCAGAGGTAGTTCCAGCTGGTAGGCAACTTCTCCTCGTTTGGCAAGAATGCGAAAGGGTCCAATGTAACAAGGAGCCAATTTGCCTTCAATACCGAAATGACGGGTTCCCTTTAAAGGAGTAACCCGAAGGTAAGCCTTCTCGCCGACTTCACAAGTCATGAGCTTATGTTTACGGTCATATTGGCTCTTTTGACGAGATTGGGCTGTTTTCAATTTCTCACGAATAACGTGAACCTGCTCTTCTGCTTCTTGAATCATATCCGGGCCAAAGAGTTGTCTTTCCTCAGTTTCTGACTAGTTAAGAGGCGTTCGACATTTTCGTCCATAGAGAACTTCGAAAGGAGCTTTGCCCAAGCTAGCTTGATAACTATTGTTATAAGCGAACTCCGCGAATGGAAGGCATTTCTCCCAATCCATTCCGAATGAGATGACAGAAGCTCGGAGCATATCCTCCAGAATTTGATTTACTCGCTCTACTTGACCACTTGATTGGGGGTGGAAGGCAGTGCTAAAGGAGAGACGAGTTCCCATAGCATTTTGGAAACTTTCCCAAAATCAAGAGGTAAAGAGACTCCCACGGTTTGAGTTAATTTCCAATGTGACACCATGAAGACACTATTCGGGAGATGTATAAGTCAGCTAGCTGGCTAGCGGTTATACTCTCACGAACAGGTAGGAAGTGGGCTACTTTGGAAAGACGGTCGACAACGACGAAGATAGCATTATTCCCTTTCTTGGTCCTGGGAAACCCAGTAATGAAATCCATACTGATTTTATCACATTTCCATTCAGGAATAGCCAAAGGTTGAAGGGTGCCAGCAGGCCGTTGATGCTCTGCTTTAACACGACGACAGACGTCGCAACTAGTAATGTATTGAGCAATTTCTCTCTTCATTCTAGTCCACCAAAACCTCTGGCGTAGGTCTTGATACATCTTAGTACTACCGGGATGAATGGTGAGAGGGGATTCATGAGCTTCCTTAAGGATCAGTTGCCGTAGTTGTTGTTTCTTGGGAACCACCAGGCGGTTCTCAAAGAAGACAACACCTTGATCGTTCACAGAGAAACACGTAGCAGCTCCGCTAGCAATGTTCTGCTTGATCAGAGATATCCCCTTGTCATACCGCTAGGCGGTTATGATCTGATCCATAAGGGTCGGTTTCACCGCCAAGGTAGATAGGAATCCCTGAGGAACAATGTGAAGATTAAGCTTCCAAAATTCCTCATGGAGAAGTGGTTGACCTTGTTGTAACATCAGGTTGCTACAATAGGATTTACGACTTAGTGCATCAGCCATAACATTAGCTTTTCCGGGGGTGTAGGTTATCCCTGAGTCATAATCTGAGATCAACTCGACCCAACGTCTTTGCCTGAGATTTAAATCCGGTTGGGTGAAGATACATTTCAAACTTTGGTGATCAGTGAAGATCTCGCAACGATTATCGAGAAGGTAATGTCGCCATGTTTTAAGTGCATGGACTACAGCTGCAAGCTCTAGATCATGTGTGGGATAGTTTTCCTCATGTGGGTGTAATTGCCATGAAGCATAGGCAATTACCTGACAATCTTGCATGAGTATGCAACCTAGTCCTTGTCGCGAGGCGTCGCAATAGGTAATAAAGTCCTTGGAGAAATTTGGTGGTACCAGTACGGGAGAAGATGTCAGGCGTCTTTTCAGTTCCTGAAAGCTGAACTCGCACTATGGGGTCCACTTGAACTTTTTATCTTTCTTGAGGAGTTCAGTTAGAGGTTTAGCAACCTTGGAGAAATTCTCGACGAAGCGGCGACAATAGCTCGCTAAGCTAAGGAAGCTCCGAACTTGCTTGACCGTTTCAGGTGGAGTCCAATCAAGGACGGCATGAACTTGCTCGGGATTGATAGCAATACCCTTACCAGAGATTACATGGCCTAGATAGGTCACTTCTGGCAACCAAAATTCACACTTGGAGAATTTCGCATAAAGGCGATGCTCTCGAAGTTTCGTCAATCCCAGCCTTAGATGTTCGGCATGTTCTTCCTCACTCTTGGAGTAGATGAGTATATCATCGAGGTATACCACGACGAATTTATCCAAATACTCCATGAAGACCGAGTTCATTAACCGAGAGAAGGTGGCTGGGGCATTGGTTAAACCGAAGGACATAACGGTGTACTCGTATTGGCCATAACGAGTAACAAAAGTCGTTTTAGGAACGTCCCCGTTCTTGATTTTGATTTGATGGTAGCCCAACCTCAGATCCATTTTGGAAAAGAATGAGGATCCAGCGAGCTGGTCGTATAGATCATTGATCCTGGGGAGCGGATACTTGTTCTTGATAGTGACCAAGTTGACAGGTCGGTAATCTACAACCATCCGATCCATTCCATCCTTCTTCTTGACGAAGAGGACGGGGCAAGCCCAAGGTGAAGAACTAGGATGGATGAAACCCTTTTTCAAGGAATCATCGAGTTGAATCTTAAGCTCGACTAGTTCTAAGGGTGCCATCTTATAGGGTCTTCTAGAAATTGGGACGGTTCCTGGAACAAGGTCTATCACGAACTCGACATCCCTGTCAGGTGGAACACCTGGCAGTTCTTCTGGAAAGACATCTGGGAAGTCTCTGACTACCGGAATATCTTCAAGGTCTGGAAGGGGGTTGGCATTTAGGGAGTAAAGTTGGCGCTTGGCCACTCGAGTTAAGACATTGACTGTCTTGCCCGATGGGTGAGTAAGTTGAAGGGTTTTAGTGGCACAATCAATCTTAGCATAATGAACTGACATCCAGTCCATACCCAAGATGATGTTTATGTCTGAGGACTTGAGAGCTATTAAGGATGCAAGGAAGACAAGTCTATCGACAAGAATTTCATTCCCATGGCTTACTCTAGAAGTTTGCCATTTGGAACCCGGAGTTTGAATTACCATGGAAGTGGGCATGTCACAGAATGTCGTGTTATGCAATCGAGCATAGCTCTCAGATATGAATGAATGAGATGCTCCAGTATCGAAAAGAACAGATGTCGGATGGCAATTAACAAGGAGCGTACCAAGGACGATGTTAGGATCATCATGAGCCTCCTCAGCTGAGACATAGTTGACATGGCCACATGTAGTGGTGGCTGGCTTGGCGTAGAATGTCTTTCCCGCTGGCTTACCACGGCCAACGGACTTTCCAGACTGGTTGGGGTTGTTGTTCTGGGGACACTCTCGACTGGAGTGACCCGGCTCTCCACACTTGAAACATGTCACAACATTGGGGCGTGGAGCAGCATTAGTAGCGGGGCCACCATAGGGCTTAGGTGATGCAAACTGCTAGTTGGGCGAGGCGCCTCAAAGGATGGCCTCGGAGTGAACCTGGGTGCCAGCGCTGTGCTTGGAATCCACACCCGGCGCTTCTGAGATCTAGAGCCGGATGAAGAACCAAAATCATGGGAGTGCTTGTGTGAAGCGTCATAGTCAGTCTGACCTGTCTCAGCACTGATGGCCTTATTGACCAGCTTTTGGAAGGAGGTGCACTCGTGCAGACGAAGATCGCGGCGAAGTTCGGGGCTAAGTCCCTTACGGAACCTTGCCTGCTTCTTAGCGTCGGTGGATACCTCTTCAGGAGCATAACGTGCTAAATTTCCAAACTCGCGGCTGTATGCATCCACAATCAGTCTACCTTGGGTGAAATTGTAGAACTCTTCCCTCTTACGATCCATGAGACCTTCCGGGATGTGATGCTCACGGAAAGCCTCACTGAATTCAGCCCAAGTAGTGATTTGGCCGACCGGGCGCATAGCCTCAAAGTTTTCCCACCAAAGGCTAGCAGGGCCTTCGAGGTGATAGGCAGCATAGGTAACCTTATCAGCTTTGGCTACGTTGGCAGAATGTAGCTTATGGGTGATGCTGCGAAGCCAATCATCCGCGTCGAGGGGCTCGAGGGAATGATTAAACTTTGGTGGGTACAACTTGATAAAGTCATTGATTGACACCAAGTCGTTTCGCTGATGACGTGCAGTGTTCTGCTCAATCCGCTCCAGCAAGTGGTTAGTCTCATGCTTGTTTCTTTCTGCCTTCAGCATAACTTCGGCATGAGAAGGCAGGTGAGGCAGATTCTCATCCCTAGCTGCACTGGCTTCCCCCTGCTCCGGGGCAGCAGGGTTGCTGCGGGTGTTGACCATCCTAGGAAAAACAAGACAATGGTTTAGACAAGGATGGCACAATCTTGGCAAAGAAGTGCGGAATGTAATGGATAACATGGAATGCTGAGATGTTCATTGCACGACATGGTAATATAGAAACTGCCATATATATACCATCTGTCATACACACCATACATAGTTTAGTACAAGCCCAGGCTAGAGTACAACTAAGGTGGAAGATGTTACATCTCATCAAAGGCATTCCAAACTCCTATACATTATTTTTCTACCCCTCTGGAACGTGATACACACCAAGTCGTATCCAACGGGTCACGCGGGACTGTGGAGAATACAACTATTACAGTACTAGTGAAACTACTACTAGCTCAGACAGCTCCGTAGTAATCCTCATAAAAGTCAACACCAAAACCTGGAAGCGGAACATGATCATCTGGGAACAGACGGTCCTGTGGAGCTTGCGGGCCATAGGGACTCGGATGTGGCCTTGGTCCCACAAATGGTGGCAGCCGGGGACCACGTGGAGGGGTGATGCCTCCTACATCATGCCAATCCATGCAATCTGGCAACCCAGACCGCACGGGGTACAAGTCCCTCATGTCCATGTATCCGGCCTGCACGGCAGGTGCAAACCGTGTCAAAGTGGCCAAGTGGTCAGGCCGAGAGTTAAAGAGCTCCATACGCAAGGCCCGATTTTCGCGGTCCTTGTCCTCGAGCATCTCGGCAGTGGTGCGGAGTAGTGACTCCTCATGTGTAGAGTCATAGTACAAAGCCTGATAGTACCCCTATGCTCCAGGGAGTGAGGCTGGCATGTAGCGAAAATCGGTGTTCTGGAGCAAGGCAGTTCTGGCTCGAATGATAGTCATCATTGAGTAAGTTGCGTCCTGCACGGACATCTCAATAGTAACCCCAAGTCCATAAGAGCAGTGGAGGGGTTCAGTGGCTCCAGGATAAGAGGGATATATCCTGACGGTACAAAGGTACTGGCTCTGGTTGAAGTCTCGGAACTGCTCCTCGAGGTATACTCAGGATACCATCGATAGCCTGTCTCGACCATCACTTGAACCAACATGGCCGTGTGACCGGGTACATCAAGGCGCCGAGTCAGGCGAACCACTTGGTTCTGGGAACGGGTGGCCATCTGAAAGCACAGAATAATGCAAAGGCATTAGAATTTTCTAGGAGAAATCGGACAGCATAACGGCTGTAAATGCTCAGAAAAAGATTTGAGACATTCACAACAGTTTGCAAAACCACTCATCAACATCATATCAAGGTTCTGGTTCAACTAACAACATACTAAAAGTAGTAGAAACTGTACTGAGGCTTGTAACAACAATCCTATAAGCTACTACGGATTAGTAACACATGAACCTGATAGAGAGAAGAGAGCCTAGTCCTTAACCCACGTAGAATGAGAAGAGAATGACTTGGATTAGAGGGCATAAGGTAAAGGAGTAAAAGAGCCTTACGTTCCCTCCCACAATCAATTCCCCTACATATAACTAAAGCATTTCTAGACTCGACATCGACCAGTTTGGCTCAACGAACCTACAGGCAGTCCGGCTCTGATGCCAATGCTGTCAGGACCCCGATTCCAAGTCACATCGATCTAGTGGGTAACACCTCATATCACTTTGTGGCCTCACGCACGGTATCCCCACGGGTGTCGCCTTACCATGGCCCGGGACCGTTTGCGCCTTTTGGCTCACGTATATGATAGTGTCGCTAGCATCCATATGACAGAGAACCCGGGCCGAAATGGCTAGTCGTGAACCCAAAGCAGCACTAACCTATGGGGACAGGCATACATGAATCACATCGAATATGTCGGTCATCAGCATGTGAATCCGGGCTGTAGCACTGGGCTAACAGGACTCCGGGAACTACTAGGAAAAGGCCTACTAGTGGCGCACCAGTTTTGCCTACTAATGGCGCACTAATGGTGCGCCACTAGTACCATGCCACTAGTATTTTTTACTAATGGCGCGGGTCACTATGGGTTAATCTCAGGTCAATATGCTTAATCTCAGGTCAAATCGCACTCCGTGGTCAAACTTCCCGAAAGGTCACCCATCCTCACACTACTCCAGCCCAAGCACGCTTAACTTCAGAGTTCTATCCAACCCCGGCACCAGCTCACTTCACAGGCACTTGTTGATATATCTAGCATATCAATCCTATTAAACCTTGTTGATGTTTAGGACTTTGTTCATGTTCATGAGTGTGATGAAATTTTGAAAGAATATTTCAAACTTCCGTTCATATTACGTATCATATTTTGAAAAAAAATCGAAACTAATTTTTTTTCTATTACTAGTGGCGCACCTAGCATACGGTGCGCCACTAGTAAGTTTGAATTTTTTTGCCTCCAGATCTTAAAAGCCCCGTAACTTTTTTCTGTTAGGTTTTTGAGGATTTTGAAAATGTTTAACGGGGTTTCCCCAGTCAAATCCGGATGTAACTTTTCGAGTAGATGATTTTTCATATAGAAAACTTTTTAATCCGAGTTCGTATGCAAAAGTTATGCCCATTTTACAAATTCTAGAGAGATTTTGCAAATAAAGTCGAAATTCATATTTGTAAATTTTCCCAACAATTAGACCACATATCACATGGGAAACTTATTTTCTTTTATTTTTTGATATTTTCATCATTTTCTTTTATTATTTTTTTAAATTGAAAAGGCGGTCCACCGGGGGGGTGCATGCGAGGGAATTTTTGGGCCAAGTTAGTAATGGCACACCACTCCCACGGTGCGCCATTACTAGTTTTCAAAAAATATAAAAAAATTGAAAAAAAATTACTAGTGGCGCACCGTGGATGTGGTGCGCCATTACTAGTTTTGAAAAAAAATCTTATTACTAATGGCGCACCAACACATGGTGCGCCATTAGTATATAGTAGTGGCGCACCACATGTCTGGTGTGCCATTAGTGTCAATTTCATCTATAGCCCTTTTCCTAGTAGTGGGGAACCCAAGCTGTAGCGGGCTAGGCAGGACTCTGGATGTCATCATGTGACATTTCCCCGAAGGGACAGACACAGGAACGAAGTGAAACACATGCCGGCCAGTCAAGTGTCCTGAGCAGTAGTGCTGGGCTAGCAGGACTCTGGTGAACCGGGCTGTAGCGG
Organism: Triticum dicoccoides; assembly: GCF_002162155.2. Classification (NCBI taxonomy): domain Eukaryota; kingdom Viridiplantae; phylum Streptophyta; class Magnoliopsida; order Poales; family Poaceae; genus Triticum; species Triticum dicoccoides. Next base: position 448,455,099 of record NC_041382.1, read on the forward strand.
ACTACTATGGCTCATGGAGGCACTAGACTACATTTCCCCATAAGAGAGGCTGCCAAGGATAAACAACTAGATTGTCGGATCCCACACATACCAAGCATTTCAATCATACACACAATATGCTCGATATGTGTAAATACAACATGGCATCACAACAGAATTCTACAACTCAAGTACTTTATTTAAAGGCTCCGGAGAGCCATACATAACATGTTCATACAGGTAGGGGTCACATGACCCGACACTCAAGTCATACAAGCATACAAGCACATGCGGAAGCAAATAAGTCTGAGTATAGACACTAGAAAGAAAGAAGGCTTGACGAAGCCTGTCTATCTACAACGGGCCCTCCATTGCCAGAATCACCACCTGGGTGGCAAGTCACTCATCGACGTCGAGGTCTACGTAAAACCCATCGGAGGGGGCGGTATTGTCGTCTGAAAATAGTAATTAAAGCAACATGAGTACAAAGGTACTCAGCAAGTCTTACAACAGATCCTACTATACATGCTCATTCTCAAAAAGGTGGTGGAGTTATTGCAGCAAGCCAGCCTTGACTCTTGGCTAAGCTATCCTACGAGACACCACTAGTAAAATAGTTTTCGCATACGAGTCCACTAGTCACCAACACAATACTCCACTGAGGATCCTCCCTCTTCATCCTACGAGAGGGCCATCCTCGGTACACACACTTATCTTGAGTCTTTTAGTAGTAACCATTAACTTGTCTATAAAGTGTATAGGCAATCAAGTAGTCCTTTACCGTGGACGTGGCTATTCGAATAGATGATGTTAACCCTGCAGGGGTGTACTTATTCACACACGCTCTCACCACTTACCGTCGTTTACATGACATGTACTCGGCAACCTTCAAGCGGAAGCCCAACGAGGGTGTCGGCCACGGCCTACCTAAACACTCAAGTCTCTAGTCCAGGTTTATCGCCTATCCAGGTTCCATCCGCAGGGAGTCCGGCCGAGGTTTCCACATACGGCCCAGAACGATGTGAACAAGGTTCCCGAGACACCAAACGGCTGACTCGGTACACCGTGCCACGGTGTATCTACCGCATCATAACCCATCCCTAGGGTCAGCGCTACGCACGGCCGCCAACACATAACCTATAAACACCAGAAACTAGTTGCAACTCCTGGACAGAGTACTAGAGTGGTTAAGAAGCCGAGAGGGTCAATTAAGGATCCCAATGCATGGTAGTAACTGATTCTTAAATCACACATACAGATCTCAGTTCTTAGGGACGACCTCAATGAAACAACCCACCATGTACTCCTACATGGCCTCTCATCGATACCTTTACCAAATCATGTTCAACACATCCCTCACATTACCGACGTAATCATTTCACTCTAGCCCATCACCCAGATAAACCAGACCTGACACAACTCTAAGCATAGCAGGCATAGCAAGGTAGGAAACACATATGTGGCTTAATCAACTCCTACACATGCTAGTGGGTTTCATCTAGTTACTGTTGCAATGACAGGTCATGCAGAGGATAAGGGTTCAACTACCGCAGCACACAGCAGTTTGAAACGTTGTTGTCTTAATGCAGTAAATGAGAGCAGGAGTGAGAACATGGGATTGTATCGATATGATCAATAGGGCTGCTTGCCTGATGGAGTAGTAGTAGGGTACCATCCTTCAGTTGGATACTCGAGAATATCCTCGGAGGCAGAACCTACCACGAAAGACATCACAGAACACAATCATCACATGGCAATATGCAACAATATGATGCATGCTATGACATGGCAATATGAGGTGTCCTGGCTAATGGATTGTGAAACAAGTTGGTTTGAGTCTATTTGAATCAAGGATTCAAAATGGAAGCTTATGTTCTTAAGCCATATAAGTGCATTAGCTTGTTTCACCTAATCAGCAAGGTTAAAGTGTTTTGTCATGCATAAAACCATTACAGATGGAAATATTGAATTTTTCTGATCAAATTTCATATATAAATCTTTGCATTTGGAGTTACAGATTAAAAGTTATGAATTTTTGAAGTTTGTAATATTTTCTGGAATTTCTTGTGTAAGAATAACTAGTACAAATGCCCATGCATTGCACCGGGCGAAAAAAGAGACACAACCAGCTTCATATCCCATTGTGCACCATTTTCCAATTTTAATAAACTTTGATGATAAGGTAAAACTGATTATCGCTTTTTGTAGAATCAAGTTTGGACGTGAAAAAGCCAACTTAGGGTTCTTCATTAGATGGAAGAGCAGTTTTGCATGGAGTAGTTTGTCAATCGTTTTTTTTTTTTTGGCTTTTCAGGAAACCATGAAAATTTGCTTATTTTTAATAGAAGTTAAGGTTTACATAAAAATTGGAACACTTCTTTAAGAATCTTAAACGTTTATGAAAATTAGAACATTTCTCTAAAGAAACACATTTTCAACAGATGATTTTTCTTCAAAAAATGCTTGTTTTTTTATAAGTTTCTAAATGATTTTTTAAGTAAAAATGGAAATATTTTGGGGAATTTTTTATGATTTAAAAAAGTGCAAACATATTTTTTTGAAACAAAAATAGTGTTAACATGTGGTAAACTATGGTCATTTTTAAACTAATTTCTCCAGTAAACAAATTAAACCAGCCACATGCAAGGTCGGGTCCTGAGCTCTACATATAGTTATAAATCGAAAGAGTTGATCTTAAGATTACTAAGTAAAACCAAGTATCACAGTAAGAAGAAGAAGACCCAAATATGTAATTGGAATGTATCAAGTCCTGAAGAATCATCTTTGGTGTTTTACATTTAGTGGGCGGACACATGACCACCAGTACATCACTACCCATTTTCTGACCAATTGTTTCGTCCAAGCACCATCAGCTGCTCATTACGGAGAGTCGAAGAGCATTGAAGCAAAGCGGCAATAAGCTAACTCTTCGGCTGATCTCCAGCAACAGAGGCAGCAAGGTCAAGTCAAGCCTGACAAACATGTCCTTCAGAGTGTATGACGTGTGTTGTTCCTGTGTGACGGCACGCCAAAGAGTTCCCGCCCATCTCGCCGCTGGTGTCGTACATAGGGTGGCGGTAGGGCATCACGGCGAGCCACCGTGGTGGTCGGTGGCGACCTGGTTGCTGAGACACCAAAGTGTGTGTCAATTGTTAACGACGCCAAAGTGCCTGTCAATAAAATTTACTGGAAATACCAGTCTATATAGCTCAACATCAGGAGATGCAGGACCTCATCATATATTGGGTCTTTAACATAATCAAATACATGGTCAGAGTGTTCCTGATATTGATGGTTTTTGAAATCTGTTTCTGCTATTCTATAAGTTAGCCATGAACAAGGTTTGTTATTCTATAAGTTAGCCATGAACCAGGTTTGCTATTCTATAAGTTAGCCATGAACAAGGTTTACACCATCTGTGAAATGACAGTAATTCTGGAAAATAAAAATAATAAGAGCACCACTACAGCTAGTAAGAAAATCATGACATGATATAGACGGAAAGAATGCTTAGTACAGCTGCAATTAAAGGGTTTGCTTTCAGTCAAGGAATATAGCATGACGTCAATAGCGAAACGTGATGATATTTGTGGAAATAAAATAACAAGAGCACCCAACTGCTAGTAAAAGCAAATATTATCCAACATGATAATTTCAACCAGCACATCAGTTGATTTTGTAAGACGGAACTTTTATTTATCTTCACAAGTAATAGTTTTTTCCAAAGATGATTCTATTGCTATCTGGGCACATAGATCATGGTCAGTCAATGCATAATGTGCAAAAAGTCAAATAATTTAAGAAAACATTGAATACAGAAGTACACATAATAAATCAAAAAATACCTTGTGGGAGATAAACAATATACAATTCTTTCGGAGCATCATGTAAACATTAAACTCTAGGCCAAATTAACGCAAGCAAGAGATGCTTTCTATGAATTAGCATTGTGCTCCGGACCTGTGAATGCTATATCATTAGAGAATAAGAACTCAAAAAAATATAAACCTTGTTTCGTGGTTGATATGATCAACACCACAACAATAATGTACTGTACATAATTAGAAGTTTAAAAACATATCAAAATATATTACTTCATGGGAATCGTTTGGGTAAAATTTTGGGGAGAAATGCCTTATAAAAATACGAAGATATGTTTTACTTCTAATGAGAGGGAACAGTCACCCTAACGCTTAGTTTGTGCAATGTATGTAAAAAGTTAGTAAGCAGCAGAATCCTTGAAAATACTCTTCCAATGGATCGGCAAGCGTAAAGCATACACATATTACAACCTTGTCAGCAAATTGAGAAATATTGGGTATCGCAATTCCTATGAGCAGAATTGGAGTTTCTGGAAAAGAGATTTCTGAAATATTGAAGATGCCTCTTTGCCAGAATGGCTAATCAATATGTTTATAAAATAGATTGAACAGTAACATAGTGGAAGTAAACCAAACCTTCTTATACTAACTATGTCAAGTTTCAGTGTTACATGAACACAACTCAACTACGGCAACTCTGTATTGTCGTCAGCCGGTCAGAGACCACCCAATACAGCCTCGTTCCTAAAGTACGTCAATGGAATTGATTAAATTAACCTGTAAAAAATAATAATCAGTACCTATGAGCATTAGAATATACTAAGTCATTACTACATGGAGCTGGAGCTGCAGTTTTTTTAGATATGTACGTAAGTTAGTAGCTGATGTAATTCTAGCAGCACCACAGTTGTCGCTGAGCTCCTCTGTACAACCTCAAACAAAGGAAATAAACTATAGGATGGAGGCTATAGAACATACGCTTGGTGGAATACGTCAAATTAAACTTTTGGGTTATGCTGCATAGAAACATTTCTTTCCGTGCTTCCCTGGAACAGAAAGAAAAAACGATTATGATCGAGCAATTTGTTCCCTGATCCAGAAAGGAAAACAAGATAAGCATGCCAGCCACGAAGTCTACGATGGTGGTTGTGAGCGCGGCTTGTGAAGTGAGCAGGTTTGCATCAACAAGAGAAATAAGAGGAACCAGGTCAGTAATCTTAAATAAGGTGACAATGGACAAGAAGCAATCGATCATCTCACCTTGACGGCTTCACCCAGCATTGTGAAGATTTGAAGCAGCTGCCTACGCAGCACTACTGCGCCACCAACGCAAACTGATCCTATTATGATCAAAAATACAGTCGTTGCCCTGTACCTTCTTTAACCAAACAAAATCGAATCGCTGGCTCTGCACCTTCTTCCGTTGTTGCATGTCGTACCTCATCCTCTTCCTTGCATCCTACAGCGGCGAGATCCGGGACTGATGGATGCAACGCTAGGAGCCAGTGTTGGCCAGATCCCGACGGCGGCGAGCCGAGGCTGCCTACGGGCGCCAAGAGGGAAGCCGTCCCCTGTTGCCTGTAGAAGATGAGGCGAGCTTTGGGGGCTGGGGCGTTCAAGTCCCCGTCGATGGCCGTCGAGATCCATCGGTGTCCTCTGCTCGTATCCGGCTGGAGCTCCTCTCTTCCTCTGCTTCGACGACTAATCTTGGTTGAGGCTCTCGTTTGCCGCCGCCTGGCTTGGCGAGCTGCTGCCTAGGTCGCAGCACCGCTCCTACTTTCTCCCTTCTCCCTGAGCACAGTGGCCAGGCGTCGCGCGAGATGCAGCCGATCCTGCCGATCTCGTCCGGATTCGGTGACGGCGGGGAGAGGACGAGCACCGGGGATAAGAAGATGTGGGCGCGGCAGCGGCGGCAGAGGAACCCTCGTCTTTTCGTGCGGGGCAACAATCGTATGAAACGTTTTTTTTTACTTATGGTCCAGCTACGATGGACTGCGGGTCGATTCCACGGTGACGGTGAACCGTGCTTTATTATATATATAAAAATATAAATATAATATAATATAATATATAAAATATACTAGCAAATGTGCCCGTGCGTTGCAACGGGAGAAACAAATACTTATATGTTGTCACTTCTTTTTGTCCCAACCCACTACTTCATCATATGACACATGTACATTACCTTGGCATTATGATCTCCATCTATATATGCAGTGTAGCTATATATAGTTACCATCATCATCCACATATGCCAAATTTAAATGATCTGAAGAATTTGAAACTAAATCAATGAAGATTAACCAGCCTTCCTACGGCAACAACCTCAACTGAATAACATTCTACAAGGACAAGATCGCATTTTCTTTCCACAAATTTTGATCGATGATTTGTCGATTAACAGATTCAGCCGGAAACATACATGGTTAACATGTAAAATGCAGCTAGGCGATTTCAATAGAATAATAAAGAAAAAAAATCATGTCATCTCCAGCTGCATACCAAACTTCATTATCGACAACTAATGTCACGGTATATGGGTCATGGCCTGACAATATACTCCAGCTGCAAGGTCTTGTCCTTCCTCCGCTAGATATCATCCTTTAAATTTAAAGAATTTAAATACTACAGCAGTAACTAACACATCAGCTCTCGGGTATGAATTGTTAAAAATAGGGGCTGCCTTACTCTGCAATATACATGCATAACAACCAAAATGATACATGAGAACATTTGATTTTGTATAACATTGCTCGTAGTCATCCATATAAACCTACTACAAAAATAGTTTTCAATACACATACCTGAATATATGACATGCCTCCTCCATTGCAATGTAAACACACAAACATGAAATTATCAATAAAGCAAGCTCCTCGCATTCAACCTGACAGCAATAAATGAAAGCAAATCATTCATGAATTTGCATAGAAATCTAGAGGATATTTGAGTAGTATCGAAAGTGTAAGTGAACTTGTATATGTGCGACCAGTGGCAATTAAACTACAGTACAACATTTTTCTCCTCCCTAGTTATCCACCAAAGGTTTGATCTGTATCAACCGTGACTATCATGGGTCCAGTGAACCTGTGTACATCTATAACACCATATATTGGCTCGGGTGAATACTTAGTGGTCTCTGCAGTAAAGAAAGCACAAGAAAATATATAATAATTTTCCATTACCAGAGAAATAACTAAATTGTTCAGAAGCTTCAGGCAATAATGAATAGCAAGTACTTAGATAATAATCTGCAAGCTTTAGGCAATGAATTAGTGCTGAAATTGAAAATATGTAAGAGAGAAATAACTGAAAATTGTTCAGGAGCTTCAGGTAATCCATAACCGAAGCGAGTAGCATCTGCGTGTGGAGCGCCCAGTTTGGCGATGACGACTACAGGGGCATAAGTATTCTTGTGATTCGATATGATCATGTAAAACATATACCTTGAGAATCCTTATGTAGGTCTTAAAGTATTGTCCCTTTCTTTTAATTTTAATCGCCAGGTAATTAATCAGGAGGGAAAAAACCGACCAGAATATATACTGGATTGAAAAGTTGAACCGCTGGTGAAATCCACACCAAGATATGTAGTAACAACCTGTCAGTACCAGGGCAATATTCGTTGGAGAAGATACAAACTAAGTTGCAAGCATAGCATATTTCTGCTTATCCTTGGATTCTTTGGTTCAGAATTGAGGTCATGGCTTTCCTTACACCAAGGCAGGGTTAAACTCTAGATATCTTCAGCCAACCAACCAGAGAGCGAAAGCTCAACTCTTCTTTGTTTACCTGGGCCCAAGATATGCTTACCAAAGTGCTGCTCGATGAAAGGCTAGGCAGATGCAAATGAGGTTATAGTACATTATCAACAATTAACTGCTACACTTTATTTAAGATCTGGGAACCTGCTATTCTGATATGTTCACTGGGAGAATCTACATTACAGTATACGCTAATAGCTTCAGACCATGTTCCTTCAATTTGCTAGGCTGGTTGACATTATCTGCGAAACAGTCCCACAGACACATACCAGCAATGCAAAGTTCGCAGCCGGGGCTGCTGGTGGCCCTCGAAGTAGCAAAAGAATCACCAACTGATGGTAACAATATGTAAGTTCAGACTGGTATATTCTGGTCAGCACGCTTGGCAGCGGCATCTCGAACTGTAGTGGGTGGACACCTTGACTGATGGATGGACTCGGGATGCGCTCGTGATGCCCGCACCAGAGCCCAACAGCCATGACGCGCTCCATCCCCTGCCCGTCGACTCCCGTCCAATAGCCTCGAGGCTGGCTCCTTTGCCGAATGACTCCAAGACCCACTACAACATGTCAATGATTTCCTCCCATCAAATTCTTCTTGCTCCATCGAACCCAGCCAAGCCTCAGGGCACCATGTCCCCATCCATGGAAGAGAGGAGAAGTAGCAGCTGATTTTGAGGAGGAGTTGTCTTGATCCTGACTAGAAGTCGTTCTCCTTGTCTCCTTCAGCACAGGGGTCGTCGGCAGGACAATGACATGAGTGTGTACGCATATGAAGCGTGTCGTTGGAGAACCAGCCGGCGATTTCGGTGGAGGAGTCATCGATGCCTGCGAGTCTTTCGCCCTTCGCCACTTTCCTCTCGATCTTGATCTGATTTTTCTCGACTTCATGCTTGGTACCCGTGAGTTTGTGACCTCTCTATCCCGATCTGATTTTTCTGTCGATTTGGCCAACAACCTCGATGCCGATCAAGTGGCAACGTGAGGACCAATGGCGGCGTAACGAAGGGGATTAGTGAGGTGAGGAGCAACGACATTGACGACTTTGTGCTTGGTCCCCATGACCTCTCCCTCTCGATCTAATAACGAATCGAATAGTTTCTTTTCCTCGATCTGGTACGCGTTGAAGAGAAGGAATTGTGCCCTTGAAGAAGGAGATCGGGTGAGATCAAAGAAGAGGAAGGAGTCCAGGTTTGCCGCAGAGCTGTTGTCGAGGAAGAAAGAGATCGATGCAAGAAGAAGAAAGAGACCGGGTGTAATGCGGCCACACATTGCGCTTTTTTTAGGGAAGGAAAGCCCAGCCCAATTATGTATTTGTGTACACAATCGACGGGCCAATCTTAGAACGCAAAATAAATAAAACAACTACGATTGAATTACCTTTAGTACCACCTCGAATATGTTCTAAATTTAAACTGAAAGCGTAAATTCACGGGAAGAAGCGTATTGTGACAGTGAACCCACGGAGTCAATCCGTGCTTTATTATTAGGGATAGATATAATATATATAATATAATATATATACTAGCAAAAGGGCCCGTGCGTTGCAACGGGATAAAAGTATTACTTATTCTTGTCCTCATTGTTGACGGTGGCAAGATGTCCATCTAATCGCAATGGGTGTGAACATTGCTCAATCCAAGGCGATCAGCTCGGCCATCACACGACACACATGTCACAAAGCCACGCCGGAGCAATGGAATGTTTAAAACTTTAAAATTCTAACCTCATCGAACTTGACATGGGGGCAGCCCTGCAAGGGATACTCCTTGCACCACCCCTCACATTTCTACTCGTTTTTACTTCTAGTGTTGATAGTAGGCAATAGGAGGATATCTTCATTAAGTCCCCGAATTGCGACACAAAATAGGACCGATTATAAAATTCAGCATACACACAATAGAGGGAAACTATCAGTATACACAGGATACACACAATAGAGGGATACTTCCGAGTAGTTAATCTCATGCAGAAACATATTATTGTAGTCAAAATTCATCGAGGTTGAGCATTGGGAGTTCTTTCTAATTGCAAAAGGAATTGGAAACAAATTGTTGGTTATAGCAAAACCATGAATAAGTTGGTGGACACATGATAAAATAATACATGATTTAGTTCCTCCGGACATTGTACATGAGAATTATACCATGAATAATTTGTATATACACAAAAGAATTTGTCTCATTGAAGACAGCTTTTGCTCCATTCATCACTATGGGCAGCACATATATAAGCATTGGTAGTTCGATCAAATTGCAAAAGAAATTGGAAGCAAATTGTTGGTTATAGCAAAACCATGAATAAGTTGGTGGACATGTGATATAAAAAAATGAATCATTTTGTTCTTGATAACATTATACATGAGAATTATATCATGAATGGTTTGTATATACACAAATGAACTGTCTCCTTGAAGAAAATCAAGTTCTGAATTCTAATTGCGAAGTTATCACTTGGCTGCAATTTGGTCCCGGTTTAAGGTACGCCGGCCAGTCTAGACGATTTAAGAGAAAAATGAAGGGTTCGATTGGGTCATTTTTACGGACACTGACCGGACCGGGCATGCGTTTCGAATGTTTAGGGACGAAATAGGGTCCAGCTGTACTTCTCTTAGTATCTCTAACTCTAATGCAGCTTCTCGGTCCTTGGGATCCATTACCCTGTTAAAAACAATCTTTTGTGTCACTTGGTGTGGGCACGGGTGCTAGTGCTATGGAGAGGAGAGAGGTCGTATGTGGATGGGGATCAGTGGAAAGAAAATGACTGGACCAGAAGAGATGAGGTAGCGGTGCGTGGGACCCCCAGTCTGCTGGATTAGATCAATTCCCCATCGAGAGACCTGCAAACAGCTACACAGCGCAACCCCCTTCTCTCCTAGATCCCACTGCTCCCGAGCGCTTCCTCGCGCCCTCGTCCACGAAGAAGCAGGCAGCCTCCCAGTCGCTCCTCTCCGGCAGCTCGAACCCGAGTGGGTCGAGCCAGCCAGCCCCGCTGGCGATCTACAACAACAGCAGCAGGACCCCGCCGGTGAGCCGGCTCTTCCCCGCTTCTCCTTCCCAATTCTAGCACCGGTCTCATCTCTCTCCTCACCCTCTCTCTTCTGTGTCGAACAGGAAAACTCAGAACAACAACAATGGCGCCGCAACCATAGAGTTTAGAACTGCCACCGTCACGCCCGCGTCCAGTCGCCGGAACCTGCGCACCGACGCCTGCCGTTGCGACCCAGCATGCCCGCGTCGGCAGTATCTCCAGCACTGGCCTCGACCGCCTCCCTCTCTTCGAGAACCCCATTGATTCAGACTGCCCAGAAGCATCCGTCACCTGCCTACTTCATCCTCGAGTTCCTCCTCTGCCATCGTCCGATCTGGCCCGCCTAGTCGCTGTCCCGTGCTCCAGATCCGGCCAGCAGCCTTCTCCGACCCCTCCTCCTTTGCCGTCTCTGACCCCTCCTCCTTTGCCGTCATCCGCTCTGGCTCGCTTCGGATCCGGCCAGCAGGCTCGCGCCTCTGCCCCCTCCTCACGCGAGGGATAAACATAACAAAAGTTTTTTAGGAAAAAATACTTTATTAGTACCACCTTGGATAAAAATAATAATATAATATGAGTGAACGGATCAAAAAATGGAGAAACGCACCGTGCTTTATTAGAAAAAAAATGTTTGTGCGTTGCAACGGGAGAAAAATCACATACTCATGCTTTAGGGAGCAAACACCCTTGCTATAAACCAGGTGAAAATGTAGCTAAATGGAATGATGAAGATGTAAGGTCACCACGGCCTTCAGTGACTGGCGGCGACTGCCCGACACGGCCGTCTATGAAGATGTAAGGTCACCCCAGGCACCAAACCAACCTTCTACACATCCTCACGAGACGATGGCCTAACACCCGCTCGAGTGTTGCTATCGCCGCCATCGTCAACCCACACACCATCCTCCTGCTAGCACCAGGTACAAATGATAATTCAAACTGTAGGTATATCAAAATATTTTCATGTGTTGCAATAGAGAAAAATATTTCTTTGGCATTATTTTTTATGATTATTCCAATAGATTGACTTAAAAAATAATGCAACCATGGATGTTATTTTTCTCTTAATGCATTCTTTCCTCAACATACATTCATAATACTATCAAGTAAGCCCTCGAAAAATAATAAATAACAAAATAATAATAATATCATGTATGCCACGTGGTGATTCCACATTTTACTTCACTTCCCATTTTTAACCGTACTTCATGTAGGCTTTTTGATTAATTCGAATAGTCACTTTGGAGCATGGGCACATTGTAGTCGTTTTTAGAAACAAGTTTTTATCCAAAAAGTAAAAAAAATATAGTATATTTGTGTGAATTTTCATCAAAATTCGTGTTTGTATGTGAAAGATTAAAAGGAAGACAACTACATGCAAAAAAAACAATTTATTTTTCGCTGGATTTTTGTCTTTTTTTACTTTTAATAAAATTTGGCATATACTTGGATTTTCATATTTTTCAGGTTTATTATCTCCTTCAATTTTTTGGTGGCGACGTTGTCTAGTCACGCACATACATTTGTTCCTACTTTTATGGATGTACAGATGCATTTTTCCTAGCAAATATTGGGCGTATACATACACTTTTTCAAACCAGCTACCAATTTTTTTTTGAGAATATTCAAACCAGCTACCAACGCAGCACCATCCCAGGCCATGCCCACAATCACGTTTTATTAGAGAATCCAATCAGCTTTAATTAAGAGCCATGCATGAGGTGGCTACGCGGCTGGGCCAGGGAGGCTGGGCTTGGGCGCGAGCGCTGTGCTGGGCCTTGGAGGGTCACGCGGCCCACCACACGAGCGGCAGGCTTGGTTGACGTTCTCCTCGAACAAGGGCATAGGCAGGAGGTGGCTTGCGGCGGCGCTGGAGGCAAACTCCGACGGGGGACGGCAAGGGGCGGTGTAGATCTAGCGTGGGAGTGGTGGGGATGGGTTTCCCGCAGCCGGATCTCGCCGGATCCGAGCACGGACAACTCATGGCGGCGGCTGTGGAGCTCCTGGCGTCCTGAAGAGAGAGATGTGAGGAAGAGAGAAGAATGAAGGGAGAGAGAGATGCGCTGCTCATCTGCTGGTCCGGCGAGGGTTTGGTCGCCGGCGGCGAGGCGAGGTGGAGGAGGTCTGGCCGGGGCGGTCGGGCGCATGAGGAAGCTCGAGGGGTAGCTTAGGGAAGCGACGGCGTATTGGCGCGGCTCGTCCCGAATTAGCAGTACAAAGCGGCTTTTTACTTATTTATTGTGGTTATGTAATTTGGTAGCGGTTTTTTTAGTACCACCTCAAGTATATGCTTTAAATTCAAACTGAAAGCGTAAATTTACAAGAAGAAGCGTATTGTGACGGTGAACCCACGGAGTCAACTCATGCTTTATTATTAGGGATAGACTAGCAAAAGGGCCCGTGCATTGCAACGGGAGAAAAGAATACCACACACTCTTAATTTACACAAAATGGTCTATAATCTGACTATTTGTAGCTACGGCCCAAATAAAGATGGTCTTTGCCTACAAAAGCGCAAGTTTTTTTTAAATGGTTAACAGGTAAAATAACATTTGATATGTAGCGTTGATTAAGATTGCATCATAGATAGTTTTTTTAAATGGTTAATAGGTAAAATAACATCATATTCATATTCTATATATTTTTCTAATCAAATTCCATATACAACTTTGTTAAATTTAGAGTTACGGTTTAAAAGATATGAGTATTTTTAAAAACATTTGATATGTATTGTTGATCAAGATTGCATCCTAGATAGTTTTCTTAAATAGTTAACGGGTAACATAACATCATATTCAGATTATATATATTTTTCTAATCAAATTTCGTATATAACATGTTAAATTTGGAGTTACGATTTAGAAGATATGCGTATTTTAAAAAACATTTGATATATACCGCGGGTTTAATGTCAGAAACGTCAGGGAGTTTTAAACGTCTAGCAAATATGTTCGTGCATTGCAACGGGAAAAAAAATCATGTAAGTCTCATCTTGGAGACACTGTCGTGGTTCATCCCACGAGTGTGTGACACAGTCAAGTGGTCGGAGAGCCGGAGTCCTTCGTGAGGTTTTCGACGAACAAACAGAGGAAGTAGAAACTTATCCATAAATAAAATAAATTGGAAGCACAAATCGCAAAATAATAAATGATAGGGTGCTATCTACCCCTGTTGTACTTTGTTAGTAGAGTAACCATTACTGACGCTGCTTTGTTTTCTTTGTCGCCTGTAGGGGATTGACGTCGTAGCGGCTGGCGCATCGGCATCAGGTCGGCCGGGTCAAGGCAACACTGTACCTCTGAGCGCACCTAGTGCCTTTGGCCGTACTTGATGGCGTCGTGCCTAGGACGATCCTCACGCTCTGAGTGCCTCAAACAGGAGCCAAAAGTCAAAGGCCATTGACTGATGCACGCCGCCAACCAGCCTAAATGTCAACACCCTTGTCACCCTATTCCTAGACTAAAGGCGACCTTCGAGAATGTACGACTTGAATTTCACGTAGGATTGTATGTACATATACAATTCAAAAGTATTGGACAATGGACGAAAATGTCGGCCACGTTGATAGCCATCATGCATTTTACGTGAAGTAGGACACTCTTTTCTTGATATAATTTCTTCCTTATTTTAATTTCTCCTTTTCTTTCAATCGGGACATGTAGCCCATAATTCCATTCCTTTCCTTCTTTTAATTTCTCTTTCCTTTCACAACTTGCCTTTCCATTAAAGAAGCATCAGGCGTGGCTTGGTTGCATGTGTCTTTGGAGACTGAACGCCATGGCAGGAGTTCGATCGCTCGCTCCAGTGCCTATTTCCACCAGGGATTATTTTTCGCGCGCTAGATGGGCCCCCAGATTCTGATTGCTGGGTCGCTGCTTCCCGTGCTGATGGATATGCGGAGATCCAATCGATCGGATGGGCTGTTGCGGCCAGATGGGCCGCCTGATTGCTAGATGACCAGATGTACGACCGTATATAGGACGTCCCCGAAATAGTACCACATCGTTTATATTGGAAAAAATATGGACATGTTGAAAAAAAACTGAAAGCGTATTGTGACGATGAACCCATGGAGTCAATCTGTGCTTTATTATTAGGGATAGATTATAGCAATAGCAAAAAGGCCCGTGCGTTGCAACGGGTAAAAATAAAAAATGTGTGCACTTTTACCTGCTAAAACTACTATAGCACCGCTATAGATGATTAATTTTCCACTATATAAATATAGTGGAACAAAAGTTGTTGAGGAATTAATCTAGAAGATATGTCATTTTATTCACTGATCAGCAAATATGATGCAACAAAAGCTAAGAATTATGTACATCTTGTAGAATATACATGACCATTGATATGGATATAAATATTAAGGGGAAGCATAACTACTTGGCTTTTTTTCACGGGTTTAATAGGATTTTTATTTCATGTTATAATTTAGAGGTAAGATTTTCTCTATACATGAAGGTCATAGATCAAACCACACAGTCGTGCTATGATACGACTATATCCTGCTAGGCAATCTGCAACCTTTGTTCCATAAACTCACAAATCCCACAATCTCCCTTCAAGGCGTCTGGTACAGAACAGGCGATGTACTCCCCATGACCTCACCCTTTGGTCATGCGATTCACGAATCAAGTTTGATTAGTCGACTGTATGCATGAAGCACGGATTTAATCTCCAAATGGGCTCACGAATCCCACTCTCTCCCTCAAATATGCGTGTCTAGATTTAATCGGAGAGCCCCCACTCCTTCCATCATGGATCACCTCAGTCTCTCCCATGTCTAATGAATCCCATCATAATTAGCCAACATATAATCCGATGGTCTCTCTCTTATCTTCCTTTATTCCACCACAAACGCCTCACAAATTCTATTTAATTTAGCCAACATATAATTTAGTAGATTTTCTCCCTCTGTCCCAATAAATCCAACATCCATGTCTCGTGGATCTTGGGTAAAACGTATATAAATTGATGTGAATAAGTTTAAGGGAGCAATATGGGACTAATGATAATTGATTGTTGCAGCTTATACTCGACGGGAAGTTATAAGCTCGATCCCTAGCGAAGTATTATTTTTCGGCGCTTCTTTTTCGTGACTTCCAGCAGAGCCCATTCTTGTTGCTGACGGCTCAATAGAGAAGACCTTTTTTTTTGCAGCTGAGAAACAATGTAGCTTGTAAGAAGTACGTACGAAATGAACCGAAAACATAGGTACTTTTCTATAGACTTCTACATGTAGCTAAGTTGAATTAGGATTCTTATTATGGCTACCTGCATGTTCAGCTGGCCCACAACCTCCACGTCTGGCTGTAGTCTACAATTAAGAAATAGCTTTGTTTTATTCACATCAGTTAGCAGACTCAGTTGGCTAGAATGGCGTGACTTCCATCTCAGAGTTAGCGAGGTCGTGTGTTCGAATTCTTGCAACGCGGTGCCTTTTCTTTTTAGCTTTTTCTTGGATGTCCGCCTGGGTGGCCCATGGGAACATGCTTGTTATTGGGCCGAGAATCTACTCGAGTGTACGCGCTGGCCCAGTGCAAATTTACGGACGAAGAAGCAAATTCGTGGTCGATCAACGCTTTAGTACCACCTCATGTATATGTTTTAAATTCAAACCAAAAGCGTAAATTCATAGAAAGAAAACATATTGTGACGGTGAACCCACGGAGTCAATCCGTGCTTTATTATTAGGGATAGATATACTAGTAAATATGCCCGTGCGTTGCAACGGGAGAAAAAAAATCATACAACCTAAAAAACATCATATCAAATGGGCTGCATTGCAACATATAGGAAATAATTAAATATGTACTTAACACCTATAAAAAAATCTATATGTACCTCTTAAATAGCACGATTCTACATTTCTACATTAGATATGAACAAAACATTACCCCACTTGTTGTGACTAAACATTACATAGCATGCAAGGACATATGCTATGTGATGCCATTTGATTGAAACAAAATGAGAAGTACATATACGTGTCTAGCTCATGGCACCTACAACACTCTGATAGAAGGATTTATGTGATATTGTATGTTCAGCAAAAGTTTATTAAATTTGGGCATAACTATTCTCCTAAATAAACTTGTCACGAATCCAGCTTTTTTGCATACATAGAGATAATAATTGAAAAATAAGAATTAAAATTATCAAAAACAAATCAATAACAATGGAAGATAAGAAAAGATATGGCCATTACAATATTTCTTAAGGAAAAAAATACCATATCAGTATAAGAAGTTTATCTTTTGCTGAATGCAACAATGACTAAGAAGTGAAATCAGGCAGTATAAAGAGGGTGAGGCAATTCAGACGGTATTACCATTGCACTCAGTTAACCAATGTAGTGGGATCATCAATTCACACTCCCGCACTGGGATTGTGCATAAAAGAAGTTTTGCGTTAGGCATGCAGTAGTTCTGGACCCAGCTTTTGCTTACTCCACTGGGAAAATTAAGCGAGTGCAGGAGATCTTTAAGAAATTTAAGGCATGTGGACCTTGCTCCATCCAGTTCCTTCACAATAGAGGATATAGATAGTGCACAAACAGAGTTTTGAAACCAAGGCCCCTTTTTAAGCCCTCGCCAGTCAAGTATACGTCACACAGTAGGCCACCAAAATCATCTAGCATGTGAAGCAATGTAGATATATTTATTTATCAGTTATGACACTATCACAAGAAAAGCACCATCCAGGAAGGTGAACCCACAAATCCGTTATGCATTTTTTCAGAGCTACTGTGGTCGGATGAAATTACTTCTTTATGAAGTCTAACTTTCAAAGAAGCAACATACATTATAATGGTCTGGACTTCAGTCTATGATATAATCCAACTGATAAAATGTGCAATCTACATTGATCAACTCAGCCAATGAAATGACATTGGGACAGCCCACATACAGTGGTGCTTTGAAGGCTGCTACAGTAGGTAAAGTGTGGTGGCTAAATTGGTACTAATGCTGGATTCATGTAGAAGCACCTAAAAACAATATTGCAAATTCGTACCTCTACTGGAGCATGGGCGCACGACACTCCAGTGAAGTCGGCGAGATTGAAAACTTCAGATGCATCAACTTTCAAGCAGGGAGACTTGCGATTTAGTCAGGATTTTTGTCGAGGGAATCGGGTACCTTTTATGTCAAAGGAGGGCAGTTCGGGTGTAATCCACGTCAGGCACGCCATGCCTATGTGCTTGAGCAGTTCTCCTGCACTGACAAAGCAGGGATCTGATCCGAATCTTGGTAATCTCAATCCCTTCAGGAAAAAGCCGACCACTGCATCAAAACAACCATGTAAAGATTTAGATTTTTCAACAACATTAGGTGAAAATCCACCATGAATTCTACAGGTAAAAATCTGTTAACATGCAGATCGAACACAAAGGCCTTTATATTGTTCTCCCTTAATTTCTTAATGGCTTCCTCAACGGATCCTGGAATCGGATAATCAAGTAGTGTGATCATCAGAGCTTAACATCTCAAAAATGATAAATGCATAATTAAGAAAGTTTAAGCGAGAGGCAATTCAAACTTGCATCATTTTGGTTAAACCTTCTTAGTTTGATGTAATTGATCTTTGAGCCATCCTCCGAACACAGAATCTCGCACATCATTGACCTCATTGGGTTTCAAGTATATATTTCTGTCCTGGCATCTACTTTGTATTAAACTAAGATGGATGGGCAAAAACAACTCTTCAGTCTCGAGTAAAAGAATGGAATCATTTCTTCTGAAGGAACTACAAAAGAATGGTGAGCAGGAGCTTACTTCAAAACAACATCTATGGTGTCGTCTCCACTGAGAATAGTCATTTACTTTGCTTCCTCGAGGACCCCTTGCAAGAATCAGTGCAAAGATTGTTGGGCACTAAAAAATTAAGTACGCGACATTCAAGTAGAGACCGAAAAGATATCGAGGCACTTATCAGAAGACATGCAACCTTTAATCGTGATAAAGGAACACCCTTTCACTAACACTGCATTTGATAATGAAAATTATTGGTAATAGCCCGTGCATTGCAACTGGAGAAAATAAATAAATCATAGTCCGTTCCAGAATATAAGGTGTACTGATTTCCGTGGAAGTCAACCATTTAAATGTTTGACCAAGATTATAGAATAAAATAATAACATATGCTATACCTAATAGATAAAACATGAAACTACTTTTCATGATGGGTCAAATGATATAAATTTCATATTGTGAATAAGTATATGTTTTTCTAAAAGCTTGGTCAAACATGCACTCGTTTGACTTTTGAAAAAACAAATACACCTTATATAAAGGAATGGAGGGAGTATAACATAATGGGTAGTCAGTTAGGTATAAAAGATTTTCATTAACATAACAAATCATATAACATCTAGCATCATCATCATGAAGATAGTTCATCAAAAGTTCACACTGAAAAACTTCCATTTAAGCGAAGAATTCATCATCATAATCAGTGACAGAAGTGTTGCAGGCACACAACATCAGGCTTGTCAATATTTACATGTCATTTTTGTTGTAATTTTTGTATTGAAGATTTGATATAATAAAACTTGATGGAAGAACTCAAGTTAGTTCATCCAAATTTATTTCAATATGCTATGCACTCACAACAAATCTAGCTTTATAAATTTTGCATGTATCATCAATGTTTGGGCCAGGGTATTAGAGATAATATATTAATGCAAATCATCTGAGGCTTGGAATTGAAGGATATGGAGTTACTTGCCTGCTGAGTGGGCCTATGGGTGACTCATCACGAATGTCAATGATGTGAGCAGATGTGCTAACAGTCTGCCATGTCACTCTGGAGTCTCATGGACGCCGGTGGCCACCCAATCTAATTGAAACTCCATACACCTTCCACTCCTCTGCATACACCATCATGTGATAATTTCATCTACTGGACAGAGAATAAAAGCATGAGCCTGGGTATTTTCATTGTCAGTCTGCTCCACACCACAACATTGGTCAGCTCTTGTACTCTATATGGACTACTACCATATTTCTGAAACTTAAGATTGCACAGATTAGGCCCTTCACGGCTCCCACTTAAACAGAACATCTTTACATCACGAAGCATCATTCTTGAACAGTAAGAAGTTCCAGTTGGATCAAACTAACAACACATAAATACAAATCACATAGTTACTACCTATCATAAATCCAGACCAGATTGTGAAGCAATAGTACAGTAGCAAAAGTACACGCTGAGAATTACAACAGCAAGGGAGCGTGCTACTTCCAGGTTATTTATTATCTGTTCATACAAAATCTAGTACTCATGTTGTAGGATGACGTTCAAATACTAATTTCCTTTTTCTGAAAAAATAATAACATCTTCTCTGATCTAGAGAGGAGAGATAACAAATAGTCAGTTCAATTTGCAAGAATTTAGAACACACAAATCATCTTCTATCTACTGTATAGGGAAGTCCTAAGCAGCGGCAAAACAATCAGTGTCACGAAGATGTTCTGGCTAGCAAGCCATACTTTAAATCAGCACACAGGCACACGCACGCGAGCCGGTACGCACGCACCGGCAGGCTAAGCACACACCAACACGCACTCATAGCATGCGATCACCTCGGGCGTCCGGCTGCGTAGGTCATGGAGGAGGAGGTGACGGTGGAGGCGGACGGCGCTGATCCGCCGGCCCGCAGGCTGCCGGTATGCACTCCGTTCGTCGGAGTTTCCATGGGTCGCGGCAGCGACTTACAGAGAGAGAAACCTCGCCCGATAGTGGATCCTACCGATCTCGTCCGGATTTGGCGACTGCGGAGCGAGGACGGGCGCCGTGGAGTGGAGGGATATGGGGCCGCGGCAGCGGCAGCGGCGGAGGAAACCCTCGCGTTCTCGTGCGGGGCAAAAATTCGAACGACGGGTGAGTCTGGGCTGCTTATGAAAACGTCAGGTCCAGCCCAAGAACGAAACGTTTTTCACGGACGGACGAACATGCTATTAGTACCACCTCGTTTATATTATAATTTTGTTTATACAAATCATAAAAGCGTATTATGGCATTAAAAAAAAATGTATTGTGACGGTGAACCCACGAAGTCAATCCGTGCTTTATTATTACTAGCACAAATGTCCGTGCGTTGCAACGGGAGTAAAAATACCTCACCAACCTGTTTTAGTCACTAAAAATACACGATCATGTTAATCGTGTTCAGACTCGTCTACATCAACATGTTTTACTTCAGTCTAGTTCAAATTATTAAATCTGACATTGCCTTCAAATAATCAAAAGTATTGTTAACTTTCCATCACAACAACCGACAACAACCAATAAATAAGAAGCTTCGACAACAAATAATTACAACAAAAATAGAAATTTCTATCCATCTCTCTCACTGTCCCTTCCCTTTGTACAATAATGACATCATCACACAAATAATGGCAACATCAGTACAAAGCAAAACCAACAAAATGGCTCCAAATCTCAATTCCAATTTATGTATTGTCATGTACAAATTGCAGCCACAATGAGCGTGTAGATCCTCCAACCTCGACCTAACCAAAGCTCCCTCCCTCCCTATCTTGATCTCAATTTGAAAAACCATGTGAGAAATGAACTATTTACCTGAGATAAAAAAGACAATTCTCTAGGGAAGCACATATGCCCGTGCGTTGCAACAGAAGAGAAAATTAAGATGTCTGCCAAAACATCCATCAGTGCAGTGCGATGGGGTAGGAAAGCGCATGCTGAGGAATAGAAGAAACACAAATCATCCTTTAGTGTCCATTACTACAGGGCATGGATGCATGGCTACCGAATAAATAGGGAAGGTTACTTGAATCGATCAGTTTCGCTTTAATCATGACAACCAACATTTGATTGGATGGTTAATAGGGCAGTGGTACCCCAATGCAACCAAAGATTAAACTCGACGTCTGACACTTTGATGTCTCATTAAGGAACAATATTTTCAGTTGAAAACGACGTTCTCGTCGATAGTGAGGCGCTTGTGATGACTTCATCAATTTCAAAACCCGTCGGTGCAGTCTCTCGGTGCTTATAGGGGTATGATATGTGTCTACGTACATAGGGCAGAGTGTATGTACGTGTTTGTGTGCTCGACATCTATATTGTGTTTTGAAAAAAGTTTCACTTAAACCTTTGCATGCATTCATGTCCTTCAACGAAGTCTCATTCAGCTTCGCACTATCATCGGATGAAAGAGTAGTTGTAGATCGAAGTGAAATTGTTTCTATAAATTTTATTATATTCGAACGAAAGTGGGGTTTTACATTGTTGATTTTATTGGAGAATGTTGGTTGTTCGGTTTATAAATTTATATTCTTTTTTTTGTACTATTTGGACTTGACCCAAACATAAACATTTCACATACACAACAGATAGGCTCATTGTCTAAAACAGATACGCACACATCTTCCTGTTCCCATTTGTTAATAAAAAATTCCTTATGTTGTTAGTGAAAAAAAAACTGCCTTATGTTTCTTCTGAGTAAAAAGCCTCGGTCAGTCAGTAAACACACACCGATCATTCATTGATAAATCAGAGGTTGAGCGGCGCCACGTACTACCCCTAACACGATCGAGCGGCGCCACGTACACACACCATCACGTGTAGTCGTGTACGCCTTGCTTCTCTGGCATCCTGATGTCTCCCATCCACATCTGCTTGTTAATTTCCCTGTGGAGAAGCAACAACCAGCCTCCCACAACAGCTAGTAGGAGTCCGGCCATGACAGCAATGTTCTGCTCAAAAAGCCAGAGACTCTTGACAACAGCCAACGACTGCGACGATGGCCCTCTTATTTCTGTTGATCTGCAAAAGCGGAGGGAGGCGACGCATGTCCCTGCTCCAGCAGTCCGACCTGCTAGGGAAGCCCCAGCCCCGCCTCCATGCCTGCGTGGAACCCATCAGCGGAGGAGCCGGTGAGCCATCTGGCGCCATAATACATACTCGCCAACATCTCCGACTCCGACGTCGTCCGGCAGGTCGAGCTCGCGGCCGACCGCCTCGCCTCCGCGCTCAAAGATCGCCCGAGCTTTGAGCCCTCGTAACCGCCGCATCGGCCTGGGCATCGTCGGCGACGCCCTCGAGCACCAACCTCCACCGGTGCGCGTGGGTCCTCCTCGACGCATGCAGCTTGGGCCTTCAACGTCGTCTGTATAGCCGGCTGTGTTTCAGGGTACCCCTGCTAGTTAATTCTCTTTCCATTCCCTTGCGAGTTTTGGCCGAGTCTGATTCTCGCTCCTTTTTTCCCTTCTCTTGCATCTCCCTGTTTTTCCTTTCCTTTGGAGATAATTCCTTCCTTTTTTTTCTTTTCCTTCAAAGATAATTCCTTCCTTCTCTTCTTCGGTAAGAAGGGCATCTATAAATCATCGCCAGCACCTCTGCTTGTTAATTTTCATGGTCGCTTGGTGAATCACCAGGGTATACATATATAAACCGATGATCTTAGATGTAACGACAAAAGTAACGAGCGAACGTTCTCACCTTGTCGATAGATCCGAACGAGTCGATCGGCTCCAGCGCTCCGCCTTCCACCCGCTTTTCATTTTTCGCAAAAAAATGGGCAGCAGTGAGAATCGATCCTTGCACCTCGTAACCGCCGCATCGGCCTGGGCATCGTCGGCGACGCCCTCGAGCACCAACCTCCACCGGTGCGCGTGGGTCCTCCTCGACGCATGCAGCTTGGGCCTTCAACGTCGTCTGTATAGCCGGCTGTGTTTCAGGGTACCCCTGCTAGTTAATTCTCTTTCCATTCCCTTGCGAGTTTTGGCCGAGTCTGATTCTCGCTCCTTTTTTCCCTTCTCTTGCATCTCCCTGTTTTTCCTTTCCTTTGGAGATAATTCCTTCCTTTTTTTTCTTTTCCTTCAAAGATAATTCCTTCCTTCTCTTCTTCGGTAAGAAGGGCATCTATAAATCATCGCCAGCACCTCTGCTTGTTAATTTTCATGGTCGCTTGGTGAATCACCAGGGTATACATATATAAACCGATGATCTTAGATGTAACGACAAAAGTAACGAGCGAACGTTCTCACCTTGTCGATAGATCCGAACGAGTCGATCGGCTCCAGCGCTCCGCCTTCCACCCGCTTTTCATTTTTCGCAAAAAAATGGGCAGCAGTGAGAATCGATCCTTGCACCTGCTGCGTGCATTCTCCTACCGGTAACCAGCCGAGCTAACTCTTTTATGTGCCAAATGGCATGTTACATATTCTTTTATCGTATAACTTCTCCTTTGCATCTACACCAAAAAATAGAAAATAAATTTGATGTGTGTGTGGGGTGCCTTTGGACTCGGACCTGAGTATCTCATAACTAACCTATGCCTCATTAACCAGCTCACTTAAATTACTTTTGTTGTTTTACCAACTAATTTCATGCTTTTAAATAGCATGTTGGTTATAGTAGGCAGTTTTCCATATATAGTATTAAAATCGCTATTTTCTCTCTCCATTATGGTAGTAGGTCTTGTTGTCTTGTTCCCATTTCTACCATGTCCAAGGAAAATAAATAATGGGTTGGAAAATTAAGAGGATTGAAATGAAAGCACACAATCCTTGCTCCCATTATGGTAGCATGTTTCTCTCCATTTTAAGGTCAGGAGCACGCAACGAATGCATGTCATCGGGCTCCTGTACTTGATAACTTAGGTACAGAGACCATGATAATTTTTTCCCGTGGATAAAAGTTGTTGAAAACATACAACCGATAACTTCTTTGTAAATAGCATAATAATATACACTCCCGGACTTGATAACTTAGGAATAAACACCACTAGAACTTTTACCCATGGAAAAAAGTTGTTGAAAACATACTCCGGTAACATCTATGTAAATAACATGGTAATATAGGCTCTCAGACCTGATAACTTATGTACAAACACCACGATAATTTTGACCCGCGAAAAAAAGTTGTTGAGAACATACTCTGATAACTTTTTTTCGTGTAAATAGCATGATAATATAGGCTCCCGGTCCTGATAAGTTGGGTACAAACATCACGATAACTTTGGCCCATGAATTTTTTTTGTTGAAAACATACAACCGATAACTTCTTTTGTAAATAGCCTGATAATATACATTGTCGGACTTGATAACTTAGGTATAAACACCACGATAACTTTGACCCGTAGAAAAAAGTTATTGAAAACATACTCCGGTAACATATGTGTCAATAACATGGTAATATAGGCTTCCGTACCTGGTAACTTAGGTACAAATACCACGATAACTTTGACCCATGAAAAAAGGTTATTGAAAACATACTTTGATATTTTTTTGTGTAAATAACATGATAATATAGGCTCCCGGTCCTGATAACTTAGATAAAACACCACGATAACTTTGACGTGAAATTTTTTGTTGAAAACATACCAGTGTTTTTTTACCAATGTTAACTTCTCGTGTAAATAACATGAGCTGGTAACATGGGAAAATGTTGTTAAAAATGCATCCCAATAACTCATATGTAAACAACATGATAATACACACACATGAGAGCTGATAACTCATATACAAATATCGCGATAATTTTTTGACCGAGAGAATGAAAATTATTGAAAAAGATACTCCGATAACTTTTGTGCAACATGCTAATATACATAACAAAGTTGATAACTCACTGCAAACATCATAATCACTTTCTGACCCCTGGGATAAAAGTCTGTTGAAAACATACCCCCGAAACTTTTGTATAAATGACACAGTAACTTATGTATAACTGATATGATAACTCACGTAGCCCGGATGTGGTAACTTTTGGTCCAAAAAAAAGTCTTCAGAACATATCAACATGGGATATAGTTTCGAAGATCTCGTCCAGATGATTTTTTTTGTGAAGACGGTTTTTCAATCAGGGCGACGGTTTGAGCTACAAAACATTTTGAAGTTTGAAAAAAAAAGAATCTAGGATGACATCAGCCTTTCGTCCTTTAGTGCATATATGCATGTAATTGTTGGAGGAATGTACGTGAAAGGAAAATTAGTCATTCTAATACATGCATGTATATAATTAGAATGAAGTAAGGATCGTTCTTGCCTATTGCTAAAATCCGAATGTTTGGTAGTTAGTAAAGTCCTAGATGTAAAGAGACAATGTGGGATTATTAATTGAAGGAAGAATATGCGGCTTCGTCCACGTGAGTCAACGCACGCACACACTGCTGCTGGGCAGCCCACTACCGCTAAGACAAAAAATGAATCTTTTTTCGACAGAGTGGGCCGCGTACTGCTGCTGACAGCCCAATACGCTGAACGAAAAAACGCCTTAAGTACACAAATAAAAATATTAGTACCACCTCACGAATATGTTTTAAATTCAAACGAAAAGTGTAAAATCACGGGAAGAAGCGTATTGTGACGGTGAGCCCACGGAGTCAATCCGTGCTTTATTATTAGGGATAGACTAGCAAAAGAGTCCGTGCGTTGCAACAGGAGAGAAAACATAACACACGCTCTTAACTCAACAACCATCACTCAAGACCATAATAGGTCCATCTTCTTTATTTTTGTGAGGCATCATATTTGTGTTGCCGCATATCCTCCTTCTCACCCTCGCCGGCGATGGCCTCGGTGTTCACACAAAACAACAAAAAACGTGTGTTGAATATGGTTAATCCTAAGGCGTCTCTCTCTCCCTCTCTCCTCCCTCTCCCTCTCTCTCTTCCTCTCTCTCTCTCTCTCTCTCTCTCTCTCTCTCTCTCTCTCTCTCTCGCTTTCTCTCACTCTCGCGATGAGAAATCTGTTGTTTTCCGAGTAAAGAGACTTGCCGGTAACGAGATTGAACAAGGTATCGGGATACCGACGATCGAATCTCGGGCAAGTACAATACCGCTGGACAAAGGGAATTGAATACATGATTGATTGAATCCTCGACATCGTGGTTCATCCGATGAGATCATCGTGGAACATGTGGGAGCCAACATGGGTATCCAGATCCCGCTGTTGGTTATTGGCCGGAGAGTTGTCTCGGTCATGTCTGCATGGTTCCCGAACCCGTAGGGTCTACACACTTAAGGTTCGATGACGCTAGGGTTATTAGAAAGACTTGTATGTGATTACCGAATGTTTTTCGGAGTCCCGAATAAGATCCCGGACGTCACGAGGAGTTCCGGAATGGTTCGGAGGTAAAGATTTATATATGGAAAGTTGTTGTTCGGGTTCCGGGAAAAGTTCAGTTTTTTCTGGTATTGTACCGGGAAGCTTTCGGAAGGTTCCGGAGGGGTCCGAAGGTCCGGAAAATGTTCCACCGCATCCAATACAGCAGCATGGGCTGTAGAGGGGCGCCCTAACCTTAATGGGCCAAGGGCACCAGCCCCCCAAGGCCCATGCGCATGGGAGAGGGGAAACCCTAAGGGGGAGGGCCTCCACTTGACTTGGGAGGCACTCCTCCCCCCTTGGCCGCCGCCCCCAACCCTAGATGGGATCTAGGGGGGCCGGCCCCCCTCTCTCCCCACCTATAAATAGTGGAGGGGTGGGAGGGCGGCCACACCCTTGAACCTGGCGCAGCCCCTCCCCTCCAATACCTCTCCTCCTCCGCGTGAGCTTGGCGAAGCCCTGCCAGAGAACTCTCACTCCATCACCACCACGTCGTCGTGCTACTGTTGGACTCTCTTCCTCAACCTCTCCCTCCTCCTTGCTGGATCAAGGCGTGGGAGACGTCTCCGTTCCGTACGTGTGTTGAACACGGAGGTGCCGTCCGTTCGGCGCTAGGATCATCGGTGATTTGGATCACGACGAGTACGACTCCATCAACCCCGTTCACTTGAATGCTTCCGCTTAGCGATCTACAAGGGTATGTAGATGCACTCTCCTTCCCCTCGTTGCTAGATTACTCCATAGATTGATCTTGGTGATGCGTAGAAAATTTTAAATTTCTGCTACGATTCCCAACACAGCTTAATGTACATTATCGTATATTGTTTGATTATTGTGCATGGTGGAAAATAGGATGACAATGTGCCTATGATAACCTTTAGCATATGGTAGCCGGTAGGAGTCAACATTTCATCATATATTGGTTGATTATTGTGCACAGTGGACAATAGGATGACTATGTACCTATCATAACCTTTAGCATATGGTACCTGGTAGGAATCAACATCCACTATAGTACCAATAATATCTTTTGGGGGAGCATCAAACTATCATACCTACTCAAGTTAAATGGGGTAGTAAACATATATAATAGGAATTTTCGAAAGGGGCGGGGCTAGGGTTGAAACCTGGGTAGTGGAGTAAGGCCCTGGCCAGTGGGCTGGATGTGTGATTTTGATCCATTAGGGGTTGCAATATATATAAACCAAAGGCAATGGCTCGTAAAGCGAATCATTGTTTTCACTTATGGATGGCTTAGTGGGTAATTTTAACATGGATGGGCAGAAGCATTGATCCCTTTATTAGTAGTTATAGATTGATGTCGTTTACATTATGTTTTCCCCAACACAGACATGTGCATCCTTGAGAAATAAAAGGAAAAGGAGATATACACATATAACTGCTCATAAAAGATATGTTCATTGTCATTGCAAAAAAATGGTTAATTAAATATATGAATTACCTTCCCAGTTAATTTGCCAAGTGTGAGGAACAATTATATTCATTAGTTGATATATTATTAAGAGCCTAAATCATGACGATCGTACATGTATGTACATAGATAAAAAGTTAAGGTTTAATTAGTAAGTCGCCAAATGCCTGTTAGTGATTACGAAATTTCTTCTAACCTTGCTTGCATGGCAGACCTACATAGTTTAATGTACAACTCAATTTTCGTTGATGCAGAAGTTAACGTAATAAACGGATTTGCAACATCCGACACCAAAAAAAAAATCTTTGGAGAGATCACAAAAAGATTACCCTAGTTATATCAAGTCAATTGAATAACATTTGCTAAGCTTAGTAAGATAGCAACATTTCATTCTATCTTAATTTACTTTGAAACTTTGTCCTTCCAAAGATAGCTTTAAAATACATCCATTGCAAACCTTTTTTCTTTGCACCGTGGCCTCCATGACATCCAGTGTGTTGATGCTAAATTTTAAATATGCACTTAGAATGTATGTGGCCAACAATAATTTCCATGAAATTAAGTGCATGATTCAGATTTAAAAAAAATTATGTGCTTCCGAATACAAGGGAAGGTGTTATTCACAATTATTTGGACAAATAGATTCTCGGCAAACCCGATGGTTGTACGAAATCATTTGCAGGCTTACGATTCTGAAAGACATGATACAGTTATCTGGACAAAGAGATCATTGATATTTTGATGAACCTGATTGCTCCCCTACTGTTGATAATGATTCCGGCGAGATTAGGAGCGTCGGTCACAATGGCAACTTACGTTTGACGACAACTCGTACGTGACTGAAAAAACGATGCCAAGCATAACGTACTGATGAATCGGCACCACAATAATCTGAGTAAACAAACATCGATCTGCTCTGACCTAAAAATTTGAGTGTTGAAGATAATAAAACTCCACAAAGGCACACACCAATATGATTTCCTGGTGCATGAGCCAAAAAGTTGCAAAATTAAAACACATACCAGACAACACTGTTTTTTCGAACCGCTGGGCAACAATAATTGCATAATACCATTGAGATTAACAATGCCATCAATGACAGATAAGTGGGAGAAAGAATATTGATTTTACCTCAAAAACAAAAATCTTTGAAAATCCCTAAAAAAAGGCCGAAATTAATGTTTCTGCAATCTAGTTAATTAGTCCAAGTCAACATGTCAATCATACATGGAAGAGAAGATCATATTGTTACCTGAGATTAGTGAAACTTCTTCAATTGTGTAAAGCCGCGGACCTGCAAAATCTACGTGATGCGGCCAGACTCAAATTGATGTCAAATTTATAGGAAGTAGGCCAGATTTCCTATTCAAATAGGAGTAGATCATCAAATTTATAGGAATTAAGCCAGACTTCCTACTTCCTGTTCAAAATTGTAGGAATTAAGCCGGACTTCCTATTCAAATAGGTGTGAATTGCTTGGTACACCCTCCGTAAACTAATAGAAGAACGTTTAGATCACTATTTTAGTGATCTAAACACTCTTATATTAGTTTACAGAGGGAGTACACTGTAATCAACACTATCTGAAACAAAGCAAGCAACGATGAGAATAAAGCAAGGGGAGCTTGGCACTACAGCAATCGCTAGTTCCCCCATGTGTTGGCGGGTCTGTTGTAGCTAGCTCCAGAATCGATTGGGGTAGGTCGGTACGCATACGGCCGCTGAATTTAATCAAGGACCGTGCCTCGTGCTAGCTTTATCTATAAGCTAGCTTGCAAAATACCCCTCGGAAAGAAAATCAGATTTATCTATGAAGCTAGCTTGAGGAATACCCCTCGGAAAGTAAATCTAGTCGTACGTGCATGCATCGGCTACGTACGCACCCAACCAATCAGAATCAATCAAGGTGCTTCCTCCGTCAAGTGCTAGCCTCCTGTTAGTTAGTGTCGACAAGAGACGTCTCGGTTCACTGGAATCGAGCTGCGCCGGGTCATGCGGCTGGACCAAAATCTATGGACCTATTTTGCGATGCCGTCATCGATAGCCAGAGGACCTGAGTGTCGTGATGTGGACAACGCCAGGGTTACCTTCATGCCAATAGGTTGAGGGCTTGAGGCCACGCCGTCCTAATCCTCCGTGTCTCTGCGTCAGGAGGCTGAGACCTTGCCGCCGTGCCCAGGGTTACCTTCATGCCAATAGGTTGAGGGCTTGAGGCCATGCCGTCCTAATCCCCCGTGTCTCAGCGTCAGGAGGCTGAGACCTTGCCGCCAAGCCTCGCGTTGGGGGCGCCGCTGCTGCCGCTCCACGACGATGCGACTCGAGGGTCGCGTCAAGCCACGCTACCATGTTGCGCTCCAGCCGCGTGTGGAATATGCGCAAGGAATATGATGGAGTCACGATGGCGTGTGGTGGCCGGGATAGATCAAGGAATACATGTTTTTTTTCTCTACTACCTAAAAGAAATGGAGTGTTCCGTTTCCCCTCTTACGTTGCCCCCTCTTCGTCCAACCTCTCGTACGACCCCCTCTCCTTTGTAGCGATTTTCTTTCCCCCTGCACCGGTTTTCTCCCTGCCGGTTTTATCATCATCACGTAAGGTAACCAGACGCAATCAATTTGTCACTGGATGGAATGTTTAGTATACGATACAATACAATAAAACGGAGCGATATCTCTGGCGATTTTCTTGCTCCCGATATTTTTGCATGCGATAATGTAATGGTGCTAGCATCAGAAGGAAGCAATCACGTGTATGTAGGGAATATAATCGCGGAGATTGCAGGGCAGTTAAGGCCGTGTCTCACATGCAGGAAGGAATTCCCGAATTCAGCGGAAGAGAATACGACGTCTGCCTCAAGATCGCCTCAAGATCGTCCTCTAGATCACATGCAGGAAGGAATTCCCGAATAAACAGGTTTTGTTTTTTCCAGACAAACCAGGATCAATCTTTGGTAACACATTCAATTCTCACATGGTAATCAATCTCTTCTTTGTCAATGCATAACGCAATCAATTCTCACATGGTGATCACGTGCATATTCTTCGCTTTCTTATCTTGGTTTATTTCTTGCCTTTTCTGCGTGCTGATTTTTTCTCTTCATAAATATCTCTCCCTTCCTTATCTAGGGTACCTGCATCGTGGATATATAGGATCCCGCTCGCACCGCGCCGGGAGGCCACCATCCTCCTCGAGGAGAATCGGCCGGAGCACCATGACCAAGGTAAAATCATGGTATTGTCCAGTACTCGCCTCGAGTCTACAACAACAATGCAGGACACTAGAGGCCCACCTAACCCGCATCGCCTCTGCGCACCTACGTTGATTGTCGCCGCAGAGCCCTTTTCTCCAAGTAGACGGCCGCGCGACAGAGGTCCTCAATGTTTTATAATTTTCTGCTGTGTTTCGTATCTGCTTGATTGCCATTTGTAATGTACTTTTTCCTTGGTATAGTTACGGGGATCTGCATGATGGCAAGCTAGCCTGCATGATGCAGTCATGTAAGATACGTGCAATGGCCTGATGGGAGCTAGCTTGTTTCTTAATTGCTTCATTGTTCATCTTCCTCTTTGTCAGGGTGATCCCATGAATATATTGATTATATTTCTCAGAAAAATCAGGCTCTCAATACGCACTGATTATTCTCTGTATTGCAGAAAACGTAAATCATTTGCGAGCTAGAAGGAACTCATCATTCTAAGTCTCCGGTTGTACTCTTAGTTAGGTTGGAAAAAAATTGTAACTATCCTTTTAAGACTAGCACTATTTATATTCCCATGCTTTTTCCAGCATATACTATCTGAGTTGGTTAATTCTTTTCAAAACTTTCTTCTTTTTAAGTTGTGATGCAATGCCACTGTCCATTGTTTTGGTCACAAGAATTTATTATTTAGTTTTTTTGGAACGAAGGCTCCAGAAGAGCCCGACTTTGAATTAACAAAGCCATCAACCGGCCAGGACTTACAACGACCCAAACAACAAGAAAGAAAACAAAGAAAACTGAAAACGGCAGATACAAGGTGCTTCCAAACAGCTTACACACACCACAACAGAGAGCACAAGGATATTCTACCGGAAGTCTAGCTAAATGTTGATGGAGCTCTTCGACGCGAATTAAGCACCAAAACAGTGACAGCAAGCGAGCTTCAAGAGGAAATCGCGCTCAGCGAAGATGAACATGCCCTCATCAAACCCAAAGGAGACCACCATCATCGAACCTTCCTTCTTCAATTCCGAAGGGGACCCCTGCCCCTCGCCCTGGATCGAAGGGCTCCGGACCGTCGCAAATTGAAGCAGCTCACCCTAGAGCAAGGAGTGGTAGATTCAGTATCGCCTTGGGAGATACTCAGTGTGACCAACCCACTGTGCAAGATCACCAGGAGAAGGGCCAAACCGCAGCTCAATGGTCACCACACGAAGAGAAGAAGCTGTACAAGGACGAGGGCAACGAAGAAACAATCGCAGAGTTGATAAACACCTGAAGCTGAGACATGACTTTTGCTTAGATTAGAATCCATGTCTGAATCGCCTATGCCGTATTGCTGCATGCAGGGGAGAGGAACCCTATCCCCTCCCCCCACCATGGCAACACACAAACGGCCGGCCTACGGACACCCCAGAGAGCTAATCTTGTGAAAAATCCCAGTGTTATCTCCAACTGAGATGTCGCTGCGCGCCGGAGAACCACATCTAAACGCCAATGCACACTCCCAACTCGCCCAAGACGACACCTTCAGGAAGATGACGACGCAAGCCGCGCCGCTGCCGCCTAGACCAGAACTGGCAAAGGTTTTCACCCGGGTATGAGAGGGGAGGGAGAGGGGATCGAACCTCGACGGCGCCTCCGAGAAGGGGAACGATGCCAGCCGGCGTCACAGCCGTCGTGGCCGGAAAAGCCGGTCAAAGATTTCTCCCGGTCCGAGCTCTCAACTCCGGCAACCCCACTTTCAACGGATCCGGCGACCGACGCCCGCCACGACCCAAATCCAGCGAGGAACAGGCAAGGGAAGGGGAGGAAGAAGATCTCCAGATTTGACGCGCAGCCAGGGGCACGAGGCCACCCGCCTCGACCATCGCCCAACGCCTCAACCACTCACCGCCCGCACGGCCAAGTGGGAAGGAGGAGCACCAGCAGACGCCGCTCGCCGCAAAGCAGGCGCCGCCGCACCATCCGAGGCCACTGCCTCGGCTACAAAGGCCCTCCGCGTGGAGACGGAGCGGCACGGCCTCGCCGCCACCTTCCCTAGCAGCCTGCGGACTTCGCCGGCGACCCCTCTGGCGGCGGCGAGGCAGGGGGGACGGGGGGAGGAGGCTTGGCGGCTAGGGTTGCGTCGCCGCCTGCGTCGCCCCGTGCGGACCGAGAAAAATTATTTGTATGTATGCGATGATTCGAATTTATTATTTAGTCTAGCATGGTCTTATGTATTTGCATGATTGTGCCCAGTATTAAGGTTAGTTTCTTGATAAATGAAAAAAGGGCTTGTTTGGATATTAAGATACATAATAACATGATGAGGCCATGCTTGTGCATCATCAGTTCATCACTAATAATATTCATTGTGGCCATGTATGTATATTATTTTGGAAGAATAATAATTGGGAAAATATTTGTCGAGGACAATTGGAGAGAAGGATTGATGACAATATTCCATTCATGGCGAGCCAAAAGTAGAATGAGGGCAGAACATGCATTTGCATGTGTGGTAACTCAGGGAAAGATAAATGGATTATTTATTTATATGTGTCGTTTGAGCTATACATATCTACATTCCCATGGCAACGCACGGGCAATTACCTAGTAAGGGAAAATATGTGCAAGGAATATGATGGAGTCACGATGCGTGTGGTGACCGGGATAGATCAAGGAATACATGTTTTTCCAAGGGAAAGCCTATTGGCACTTTATTGTAATTAGTACCACCTTGTTTATATTACGATTTTGTCTATACAAATTGTAAAAGCGTATTATGAC
Source organism: Triticum dicoccoides (assembly GCF_002162155.2). NCBI lineage: Eukaryota > Viridiplantae > Streptophyta > Magnoliopsida > Poales > Poaceae > Triticum > Triticum dicoccoides. The sequence continues at coordinate 448,489,165 of NC_041382.1, forward strand.
ATGAGAAGAAAGCGTATTGTGACGGTGAACTCACGGAGTCAATCCGTGCTTTATTATTAAAATTACGGATAGGGATTAGGGATTAGGGATTAGGGATTAGGGATTAGGGATTAGGGATTAGGGATAGACTAGCAAAAGAGCCCGTGTGTTGCAACGGGAGAGAAAACATAAAACACGCTCTTAACTCAACAACCATCACTCAAGACCATAATAGGTCCATCTTCTTTATTTTTGTGAGGCATCATATTTGTGTTGCCGCTTATCCTTCTTCTCACCCTCGCCGGTGATGGCCTCGGTGTTCACACAAAACAACAAAAAACGTGTGTTGAATATGGTTAATCCTAAGGCATCTCTCTCTCCCTCTCTCCTCCCTCTCCCTCTCTCTCTTCCTCTCTCTCTCTCGCTTTCTCTCACTCTCGCGATGAGAAATCTGTTGTTTTCCCCTGCGATATTTTTCATAGATACGCATGTGTAGTTATCGATGTTTTCTTTTCCGTATATGGTTATAGTGGAGTGTTTATTTGTAATCCGGATCGCCGCCGGTATGAACAAAAAAGAATCTTGCGCTATAAATTATAAGTTTGCTTCAATAACAATATTTTAAAAATATTTAACAGCTAAAATTAACATCATATTTAGATTCCACACATTTTTCTAACAAAATTTCATATATAATATGTTAAAATCGAAGTTATGGTTTAAAAGATACAGATAATTTAGAAAATCATTTGGTTTGACTCAAATATATTCCAAAATAATATTTAAAAATACTTAACAGGTAAAAATAATCTCATATTCATACTCTACATATTTTTCTAATCAAATTTCATATATAACATGTTTAAATCGGAGTTACGGTTTAAAAGATATGGATGATTTTAAAAAGCATTTGTTTGACTTAAATATATGATCCACGGATGAATTACCTAAAACATCGGGGGGGTTTCAAAAAATGTAAAATAACGGTTTTGGTGTGACTTAAATCCGGACGGCGGGTTGATTTTAAGAAAAGACGGGAATTTTTGTGTAAAATACGAAAATAATGATTCGTTTTAACTTAAAACAGGACTGCGGGTTGAATTCTCTGAAATTGAGGAACTTTTCTAAAAAATGCCATGACAGACGAAAGAAATCCAATTTACTTTATTATTAGGTAAGGATTTAGTGAAAGGAAGCGAGGTGGGACTATTAGTATAAATCAATCTTCTAATTTGAACAATCAATAGAGCTAGCTTAGTTGGATGTAGTCCTTTAGACAGAAGGGCTGCTCTTGAGTTCAAATCTCCATATCGCTACATCCTTGGTAGACCACCTTTTTGTATTCCAAAAAAAGTAGGACCAGGCCCAGTTCGGCCTAACCAACTTATAACCGGATGGGGTGGAGTGGACTTTCTCTAATTTATTATTGCACACTCGAGCTGCATTCATCCCAAGGCTAAGGCATGCCAGCCTGCGGGCCTAAGCCGAGGTGCGAGTTCGGGCCAGTCTGCAGCCCAGGCGGAGGAGTGCAGGCCTGCGGACGCCAATTCCAGCCAGTCAGCGTACCAAAAACATACGGTGCCATAGCGGTTCCTCAAATTAGTACCACCTCGCGTATATTCTTAAATTCAAAGTGAAAGCGTAAACATGTGTATATTCTAAAAAGTATGGCTCAAGGCCTCCGTAGGTCCACACCTCTTTTTCAACACGATGTCCAAGACAATGCACGCGAGTAACACAAATACTGATAAAACTAAGTAGAATGTGTTTTTCCACATAACTTCATTTCAAAAATAATAAATAGCACACAGGTAATTCATAGTGCATACCATCAAATTTTACAACCTTTTATATTATGTAACTATTTTGTCTGGCTAACAAAATCACTTTAATATTATTTTAAAAACTACAATCTTTTGGTCTACGGATGTATACAATTGAAAACCTTAAGAACTTATGGACATTTTTAAAATAAAAAATTAGTGGTTGCACGACTTAAAAATTATATTTATATAATACATAATACATAATTAAATTAATGTTTTATTACTCATACCATTATTATTTACTCTGAAACATAAATTTAAGTTGTTAAATTTTGATCCACTGACAATTTTTAGATTTAGACAACCTTTTTTTGAGAAGGAATACCATGTGCATACTCTAGCAATCCAACCACGTAATTTGAATACACTTGATGTGTTACGGGGCAGGAAGCCCACCTAAACTCTTAAGGCCCAGCCACCACGGTACGTACTCTAACCCTAGTCCGATCCCCTCAGCCTCTCGATCCCCCCATCTCCACCCCAGCACCGTCACACACGCGCACAGCGCACGCGCGTCCGCCACTCCGGCAAGGCTGCCGCCCCCTCCGACCTCCAATCTCCCCTGACTGCCGCCTCCTCTCATTCTCTTCCCGGCCACTCATTCTCTTCCCGGACACACAGCTCTTGTTGCGTCTGCCCATGGCGCCCTTCCGTGGTTCCAGCCAGGAGGTAGCTTCCATTGCTCTATGTATATTGCTGTGCTTGCAGGGGTGACATGGTCCTCCTCGCCGTCTCCATGAACATGGTCGCCAGCCATGTGTTTGTTCACCGTGCTTTCATCACCCAGCCCTCCTCGTCCTCTCCCTCCGCAGGGCCCTTTCTAGTTCTCTTCGACATTATCTCTCTGTATCAAGTCTCGAGGCTACTTGTTGACTTGTTTAACTCGTCCATATTTAAATTATTAGTGCAAAGAAGCAAGGTGGGACTAACTATTTCGGAAGGAACCTTGGTTTTTAACGCAAACAGAACGGAGTTCGGCCGGTTGCATTCGTTTTGATGGAACGGGAGGTCCTGTGTTTGAATCACACATGGGCACCTATTTTTATTAGGCTAATCGTGGAAGCCCACTGGGCCTAGTAAAGCGAGGACCAGGCTGCGTGCGGAAGATCGAGCGAGGCACAGGCTCTACGAACGGACTGCGCGTTGAATTTAGTATATGCAGGTAAAATAGTACCACCTCGGATGTAGAAAATAATATAGGTGAAAACACTGAAAACGTAAAATCACGGGAAGAAAGCGTATTGTGACGGTGAATCCACGGAGTCAATCCGTGCTTTATTATTAGGGATAGATAATATACTAGCAAAAAAAAGCCCGTTCTTTGCAATGGGAGAACAAAATCTTTTTATACGTCAAGCGACTCATTCGTGTTGCCACTTCCATCTTCCATCTTCTCCTTCCAATCTTATCAAGGTTTGTGATTTAATATGCCACAGTCCTTTAGTTTCGGCCCCTCTCTTTCGTTTCTCCATCAAAATCTTCACCTTCCGATCTTACCGAGGTTTGTGGTTTATGCCACTTTCCTTTAATTTCGCCCTTCAATTTTCTTTACATTGTACATTTGACTACCTAGGAATAAGATCCTGCTAGGGATACACCTCAACGGTTGAAACATACCTTCCGCATATTTGATAATTTCAAATTCGATAATGACCATTCGACCTCAATGAACATGTACATATGTCTAAGTTTAGTAGTAACAAAAATGTACCAAATTAAACCATGCAAGTCACACACCATATATAACAGTAATATTTCTAAGTGCATCTAGCAAATTACTTTGTTAACCAGAGTAACCACACAAGTAAATATCTAAAATCATGAAGATGCAAACTATTAAAATAATTCTGTTGTGGTGAAATTAATAACAAAGAATGATTGTGCAATTGGGAGGAGATGAGAAACATAACAACATTTTTATATTGTGCATTGTACACTTGACTACCTACGAAGATATCCCTTTGAACTGCCTTAAAAACCAATCAAGCTTAATTACTATGCCTAACTTTCAGGTTATTGCGTGGTTACAAATATTCCAACTACTTAACTAACCCTGAGTATGGTACTCTTTGACTTTTCCACTATAGACTAATTAATAGTACAATAGTCTTTGCATGAAGCAAAAGAATAGAACTCCTTAATACAATTTTTTTTGATAAGTCCTATTAATTTACTATGTTAGCACTTACAAAACCTACCCTGTATTGCTTGCTGCTGGCAACACCGAACATGGACATGCCTGCCGCTCTGGTTGTAATATTAGCTGATAGGAGCTTCTATCAGGTAGTCCAGGCAATGCAAGAGAAAAAATTAAAACACAATGGAAAGCATATAACGGCTATTAGTTGGACGACATCACATGCCAGTACGTCTCCACCAAGTAGATTGAATTTCTACATCCCGCCGCCAAATCGGTTAAGGGGTGGTGATGATTCCACATATTTTTCTTAATTTTTCTATTCAAAGTAATTGTAATCTCGAGCACGGATTTACTCGTTGACACAAAACTGACTAAAAGATTAGTCCTAGTTTTTTGTTCAGTTACTGACTGAAGTGTAGCATCTATGAATATTTCAGACTTGAATCAAACAGGGAGAAAAAGAACTTACTTGTTCATGTATTTGAATCAAACAGGGAGCAAACAGAGAATTAAACACGGACTGGCAAACATTGAATCAAACAGTTTTCATTTAATATTGGTTTCCGTATGATAAAGTACAGGTAATGCCTAATATAAAGTACAAGCAACGCCCAGATTAAACAGAAAAAAGTGCAGACAACTTTCATACACGCCCAGGTTACAGACTAATTATGATTTGTGAAAAAAGGGCAAATCCCCCAACAATATTGGACAATGTTGGCCTAATATGAGTACAGGTTAATAGATGTAATATCTTTGAAGCTTAATAGTGAAAATGCAAAACCTTCAGTGGGGCTTCGTGTCCAAAAACCTTCATAAGTGCACAAATCTCCTAGCCCTAGTAATTTTGCAGTGTTTGTGAGCTGCATAATGTAGAATTGGTTTATGTCACATATGCATGAGCATAGTATGTTGTGCCTTTGGACCTGCAAACCCATATCCCAATGGATAAGCATGTGAGCACCAACACACCTACTAAAACTGGCAATACAATTTTCATCTATTCCTACAACTGCTATGACTAATAATCATAATTTGTTTCGTCTCGAAGCATATTTTCATACTCTACAAACTTTTCTCGGTACAGGTACAACACAGCTCTATGTTCAGTGAAGGTTTCTGTTCCTTTCCTACGAACTTTTATTTCCGAGATCGCTGTCATATGAATATCAGCATATGACTTACTAAGTTGAAACTGTTGTCATCAGAGCTACCAAAATCCATCCATGGCGTATGCAGCTAACGTTAGTGTTTCGTCTGTTCAAGCACGCCAACACGCCCTAGAGCGCCCTGTCCAGGGGATGGCTATCAACTCTGACCCTGCAAGTGCAGCAGAAATGAGGAATACAAACTACAATCTTTTACTTGAAGATGCAATGCCGGACAAACTCTAGATTCTGAATAAAAAAACCTCTAATCCTGCTATTCAAATGTGCATGGTTTCATTTTAGCATATGAAGTTATGAACCCATTTTTCAGAACAACACTTCTCCATCGGATGCTTGTTTTCCATAGTTTAGGGTCGACATCCTACTAAATCACTTCTGGACGTCTCCCATGTAGCTGCAGAAGCGGCCCTTGAACCACCCAACCCCGTCGCCGCCCCCGGAGCCGCTCGCTGCCATGGATGGCCGCTATGTCTGTCTGCGTTGACTGCAGGCAAGCGCGCGCATCCGACGCATCCGGCCCCGCCACCAGCGACGACCACCTCCTTCGCGCCTCCTCTCTCGCCCGGGCAGCGTGCCCCCTGCAGCCTTCATGTATGTGCTCGCCCACCTCGCCAGAAGACCATGGCGTCGCCAGTGCCCGATCGTCGCCTGCACGCCCCTGTATCCGGCCGCCTCACATGCGACCGCGCCGCCGCGCGCGTCCTCCGCCGAGCCTCCCCGTCTCCCGCTAGCTCTTTTCCCAGCCCCCGCGCCTCCAACTCCGACGCTTTTGTAGCCCCTTTCTCATCCCACTCGCCGTCATGGGCACCTGGGTGCCGTTGCTGCTTGCATCCCTCGGCGTGATGGTCAGCTACTAAATCTGTCTCGCTCTCTGCTGCTAGGAGGAGCTAGTTACCACACTATCCCACCCGCCTCCGTGCTCGTGTACCGTATCCTCGGCCATGGCGGCGAGCGTTGGAAGAGTCGGGGCCGGCGGCATATTTTGGGCATGGACACAAGTAAAACGTAAAGTTGGACACAGTCTGGTAGGCCCATCTAGTAGCAAAGGCCTATCTAGTTTCAATCGTGCGTGGCGAGCTAGCGATCGATCGTTGGTTCCCGCAATAGATTAGTACCACCTCGGAAATATGTTTTAAATTCAAACTGAAAGTGTAAATTCACAGAAAAAAAACGTATTATGACGGTGAACCCACGGAGTCAATCCGTGTTTTATTATTAGGGATAGATTATTATTATAATATTATATTATTATTATTATTATTATAGGAAAAGATTCTAGTAATTGAATTATTGCGTCAGCATTGCGTCACGGTGACGTCAGCGGTCAACGGAGCCGGTCCAGGTCAAACCTGACCAGTGGGACCCGCGTGTCAGTAGTTAATTAACTAACTAAATTTAGTTAGTGCTAATCTAAGTTAATTAGCAGAGCGGTCCCACTTGTCATAGACTCAGGGGGAGTCAATCTGGGCCCACACGGGGTCAACCAGGGTCAAACGAAGTCAAACTCGTCGGCCTTTAGCCGTCGGCGAGGCCAGACGCGGCGGAGCGGTGCGGGTTTCGTGCTTCGGCGACCAAAACGACGGCGGAGCACATCTACGTGATGCGGGGAGTGAGCCGCGTCGAGTGGTGGCAGTGGGTGGAGCTGGGGTGGCCGGAAACGTCGCCGGCGACGACCTTGGCGGTCGCCAGAGTTCAGGCGAGGTCGAAACCTTCGCTATGAGGCACGGCGAGGCGCGTGGGGAGGTGCTATGGCTTCTGCGAGTGCGGTGAAGACGATGGCACGCTCAGAATCAAGCCAACGTGGTTGTGGCCACGACGACGACGTGCGGTGGTGGCGTCAGGTGCGGCCGAGCTCGGTGTAGTCGCTGTGGTGCTCGAGAGCGAGAATGGGAAGGGGGAGGAGGTAGCTAGGCTCACGGCGATCACAACGAGGCAGACGGCGAGGTCGGGGACGAGCTGGTGCGGCGGTGACGGTGAAGGGGATCTCTGGTGGTGTTCGGTGAAGACGAGGTCGAAGAAGACGAATTAGAGCGTGCGAGCGCTCGGGGCTCGGCTAGCTCCACGAAGTAGACGACGGCGGAGCTCGTGGACACGGCAGCGCGGCGCGGGGACGATGGTGGATGCGAGTTTCACGATGGCGTGGGCGCGGCAACGTCGGCCATGGTGGGAGAGGGCGAGGGAGAGAGGCAGAGGAGTGAGTGAGGTGTCTGCGGGGTCGGGGCGGCGACGTGGAGCTCGCCCAGGTGTCTAGGGGTGAGGGCGGCAAGCAGCTGACGTGCTGGCGAGCTCACGCACGCCGGCGTCACCTCCCTGCCTGCCTGGCGGGGATGAAGCAGCTGGCTGGCACGGGCCAGCACAATGCTGGGCCGCCAGGTGGGCCGGCTGGTGGCTTTGCCAGGTAAGTTTGTTTCCCTTTTATTTTTTCTGTTTTCTTTATTTCTGCAAGTTTGTGACTTTTCTAATAATGCTTAGGCATTTCCAAAAATCATCAAACTGCACATGCCCACTGTTTAGAACATATCCAACATGGAACATTTCAGTTTGGGATTATTTGGACATTTAAAATATTTAGTAGCATTTAAATGTCCAAATGCAAATAGCATATGGTTTAATCCAATGACCTTATGATGTCCTAGAAAAGTGTGCACCATTTGTGTCAATTTGTGTCAAAGGTTCTACACCAAGGCAAAGATGATGAACATTTTAGAAGGGCATTTCAGGTTCATTGAAAAAGATTTTAGTAAACCCTAGTTGGTTTTGAGGGGGGTGCTGGGGGTTTCTGCCATCCCCAATTTAGTTTTCTGGGAAAATAAACATGATGCAACACTCTAATGCATGAACTAGCTAGGGTGTGACATTCCGACACACACCGATCGATAAACCTCTCCAGCGATGTCTGCCTACAACATACACACGCACCTTCCATCTCCTCATTTCTGTGTCCATGCCTCGTGTCTCTCATACGGTCCCACACACGTGTAAACCCTCACCCCTCTTTTCATCGATCTCACAATCACACACTCCTCCCCCTAGCTAGCTAGTAGCTAGGCCTGTCACACCACCTCCTAGCTCCATTATCTATGTCTATCCGTCTCGCTGGGCCTTATTTGCCTCTAACAAATGGATGTACACCGATCGATCACCCGCTATGCATATAGCTAGCTAGGTCGTTATAACTCGTTTTCCCCACGCGTCGATCGATCTACCTCACTAGTTATGTCTCTCCCTTCCTCCGACAAACAACAATTGATCTACCGATCTAGGTAGGTCTGCTTACCAAACACATGGTCCCCCTTCATCATCCATGCATGCGTCCTGGCACATCTATCACGCACACGCACATACAGAAACACATTCCCACTCTTATTGATAATATTGCAGTTCTACCCTCATTTTCTCCAGTAGGCCTCTCCCACCATCTTCGAGAAGCAACTCCATCAGCCATCCAACACTCTACCCCTCTCTCTCTCTGTCCCAACCTATTTCCCGTCCTTCACTTATGTATGGATGTCGACCGATCTTCCTCAAGACATAGCTGGTTCTCTCCTTCTCAACACATATATGAGTCGATCTACCTCTCTAGTTAGGTCTCTGCCTCCCCCCCACACACACCGATACATCGAGCACTCTAGTCATGTCTCCATGCCACACACAAACTTTCCATGTGCCCTCCGACGTTCCGGTAGGTCAGTCGCCCTATATCTTTGACTTGCACACACACAATTTTGATGGCTCTCTTAATCAATCTTGCACCCACCCACTTGATCCTCTCTTCGACTCTATCGATACCTATGACCCCTCCCTCTCTTCTCCTGTATCGCCTGCTCTGTATATGATATAGATGGGCCTCTATTTCACACACATTCCATGTGTCAAATTCTTGTTTGAGATATCATCAACACATATTCCCACAAGTACATTCATGAAATAACACCCCCAACAAAAAACACTCATGAATGCACACGCCATCCATCTAGGTTTGTATCTCTCTCACACACAACCACGTAGGTGGGGGCCGTGCACGAAGAGAAGAGGTGCACGCACAGCGCACGTACTCCCGTCTCTTTCCCAACCACACCCGTGCGGGTACACAGTAGAGCTCATTTCTGTACGAAAAGGCAGCCCACACGGTAATTTGACACGTGTATTGGTTGTCCATTTGATGGAGCATCGTGTACCATGGGTGCACAAACAAATTGTGACTTGGCGCGTTATGTTAAAAAAGAGGCAAATCATGTGGGGCCTACCTTAGAGGCAAGGCTCTATACACTGGAGATGCTCTGTACGTATTACTTTTGATGTGTCCCGTCAACTCGCAGAATGAGGAGAAGCTTGCTTAGTACGCCGTCTCCCCCGCCCACGGGCGCAGTGGCTCGTAGGATGAGGTGAAGCTTGCTTACTATGCCTTACGCCCGCACCCTCGCCCACACGCGCGTTGGCTCGCAGGACGAGGAGAAAATTTTACTACTCCCTCCATTTACTCCTCGTCCCTACCTTGGTTAGAGAGATTATCATACTGTTTGAAATATATGTCTTTTAGTAGACTTCAATATGAACTACTAGTACATACTCCAAACACTGATGTATATAGACGTATTTTAGAGTGTAGATTCACTCATTTTGCTCCGTATGTAGTCCATATTGAAACAAACGTAATAGTATGCACTCTCCCTCGCCCCTCGCTCGACCCTCACCCATGTGGTGGATGTGCAGCAATTCATTTAGTCTCGGATAGCCAGAACGATATATACTGCAGTACCATTATTGCTCGACTTCCCGAAGAGGCGAAGAGCCAAGCGCAAGGTTAATATTTTGGAGTTGCCAAGTGCAAGGTTTATAGGAGAACGAGTAGTAGTAGTACTAGTAGTACGTACTGTATGAGGAAGAAGGCAACAAGATGTATGTTTTGCGTGACAGTCTCTTCTTACAGGACATGCTAGACCTAGGGGACCTCATTGTTGCAATGGGAGTACTCCCTATCATAAATGGCACGATTCAAAGTGGTGGGCAGCGGGCATAATTCGGAGCTGCTTAGTCTTAAAACCCATGAAGAAGTCGCATCGAAAGGAAAAGCCGTCCTCTACACATGCTCCTATGTAAAATGAGTAAATGAGACAAAAAGAGAAAGAGACAAAGTAAAAAAATCACCAGCCTTAGATCCAGCCCTATTGTATCAGTGAATGATATTTCTACATCGTGATTGACGTGGCTATATTATTAACCATGCTATGGAGGTAGAAGTGAATTTTTATTTATTTGCGAAGGTAGCAGTGGATGGATATTCAATGAGGAATAAAATGATAGCTGCTTCCTCGGTCAAACCTAGAGAAAGGTGGGCCTCATGATTTGACGGCTTATTAGTCATTATTACTACATATACTCTTTGCCCATATATAATAACCGCGTGGTACAATAGTGGGCTATACTTTTAATAACCATGTTGGAAGAGAAGAGGTGCACGCACCCATGCAAGTAGTACTAGTAGCACTCTTTGCGTCTTTTGCGTCTTCCCCAATCACACACGTGACACGGTGGAGCTCATTTATGTAAGATGATGCAGCTCACGTGGTAATTTGATGCGTCTAGTAGTAGTTACTCATTTATAAATAATGGAGGGTCAAGAACCACGCATGAACGGTGCCGCGACATTTATAAATAATTTTTTTCTTCAGTGGCACGTACGCAATATAAATAGGTTGATATGGAGAGAAAAGGAAACCGCTCCACTATATACATAGCCAGGACAAGCCTACACAGTTGCTTGCTGGGGTTGCTCTCTTCACACTCTCTCGCACAAAACGACTGTGGCCACATCTCTAACATCCGGGCGGATCATGTCCGCAAGGGGAAATGGGTGGATGCTTTGTGTAGATGCAGTCGCTGTTGTCGACAGCGAAAACCCACTGTCGGCATGTCCCGATCAGGGGTCCCCTCCATTCTCTCTCACAAAGCTGGTGAGGTTGCCTTTGTCCCTTGCTCCCTGTCGTGACGTGGGCAGTTGCCGCCTCCTGCTGTCCTCTTCTAGGTCGAGCTACGTCCCGACATCCCTCAGGTACAACTTCCCTACAGCCGTCTTGCACCACTACCCCAGCTTCCCACATCGCTCCATGTGAATATTTCTCTACTTCTTTGCCCCGCACATAACTCTACTGGCTTCTATTGTATTTGTGATGAGTTTATATCTCATCAACTAGTCCCAGTAATCTTATTCTAATCACGCTTCTTCAATTTCTTTGCCACAGGGATGCGCATCTTGATTTTAGTGAAACTGCACAAAATGATCCGATGGTCAAAGGGTTGCAAACTTCATTTCTTTGGAAGCTTCAACGTTGCCAACAAATTAAAGCCTGGTTAGGGTTTAGGGTTCAAGTGCTAGGGACTACATGTATCTTTTTTTCTTTAGTTGTCTCTGTTCCAAAATAAGTGTCAACTTTAGTAGTAGTACAACTTTGTACTAAAGGTTGCATAAAGTTGAGACACTTATTTTGGAACAGAGGGAGTAGATATTGGCTATGATCTGTCAATCATTGAGATGCAATAGCATGCATGTTGGTCTCCTTTGTATTTGATGAAATGTTGTAACGGGGCAAACTTGGACGCAAGATACATGAAACAGAAGCTGGAAGCTTCATAGCATTGTACAAATTTATCTCGCTGAGAAATTACAGTACGTACTATACTACTATGTAAAGAGTTAGGTCTCGCACGGTGTCTAGAAAATATGGTGATAGTGTGAGGAGGGCCATGTAATCACTGAGCTTGCATGTTTTCACTGCTTTCGCACTCCTCTGCTGTAAGAATGGAGAAAATTGTAATCTAGTACCTCCTTTCGCGGAAGCGTGGGACATCCAGCAGTCGTACCACCTCAGTAATAATGACCAATGAGCCGTCAAATCACATAGACCAAGCAGTAAGTTGGATGGACAAAGCAACCATCACTCTTGAATAATGACACACACACACACACTGTTAACACACATACACACACACGCACATGCACACACAGGATCATAGAATAGGAATATCATGCGAGTGCGAAGCCACAAGAAGTGAGATACAAATGGAGTACATACAAGAAGAGAAGAGGTGACGAATATTCCATCAAACCTGGACTAAGGAGTAGTACTCCCTCCGTCTAGGTGTTAAGTCATCTTACAAAAATCAGATATTCCCAAAATGTTTAGGCGTCGTCCATTAACTTCGCATCTCAATCCCCTCCTAGCCTCGTTGCTAGCGAACGTTGTTACTTACGCTACCTTGTTATCTCCCCCGAAAACTCAATCCATGGAGCGCAACTACGCGTTCATCAGTCAAGAAATCAAAGTCAGCTTGCATGCGAGTTAATACGTGGCCCTGCATGGTAGCTAAAACGGCATCTCTTAATTGTTGTGATTAATTGTTGCGTTTAGAGACAGAAATCAGGGCTTTGATTGGAGGAAGGACCGATCAAGTTTCTCCTTCTCCTCCAATCTACTTGCACCTTGGTCCCACTCCACCTTCTAACGTGACTTATACCTAGATGGGCGGAGTAGTACAAGATACAGTGGCACACTGACTTAGGTCAAATACAAGTGCTCAAAATTATTGGAAGACAACAAAGTGTACAAATTAAATAATAAAATTGAATTTCTCGTTTATTTTTCTGAAACGGAGGAAAAAGATTCGGCCTAAGAGGAGAATAGAGTTTCACAATTTGCATGTGACCCTACAAATAAACGCCATGGCAATTACTCTCAATACGCCCTAGTTTCTTAGCACCCACTGTAACCCTTAGTACATACGGCGGCACACTGACTTAGGCCGAATGCAAGTGCCCAAAATATTTATAATTGGAGGATGGTGCAGCCCACCTTTCTGATATATTGACCGTGTGTGGTTCAGTTGTTGTTCACTTCGGAGGGTCGTGTACCACACGTGAACGTTAGTAAGCGCGACCGGGAGGCGTCCATTGTTAATTGTGAGTTGACTCCTTTGAGCGTTAAATTTTCTTCATGTATTAGCATTTACCCTAGTATTTTTCTTCACTATGTTAAATAAAGAGTTCCGTTTCATGCACAATTTAGAACGGTTTTTATGGAGAGAAAAAGAAAACCACTCCATCTATATACGCTGCAGCCTCGACGCTTGTTTTCTAGGGTTTGCACTCTTGACATTCTCTCTCCACTATATATATACACGTTGGAGCCTCAGCGCTTGTAGTTGCTCTCTTCACACTCTCTCACCATTTCCGGATATAAACAAGGATTTGTTCTCTCTCTCTCTCTCTCTCTCTCTCTCTCTCTCTCTCTCTCTCTCTCTCTCTCTCTCTCTTTCTCTCCCCTCACTGCTGGTCAAAGAGCCGGCATGATCCATTCACCGGGAAGGGAAGGAGGCTTAACACTGTCGCTGTTGGCGAGGGAGGGAATCCACTACCGATGTAGGTGTTTTCTTTCACCCAACGGTGGCGCGGGAGGGCCTCCGACCCCTTCTTCCTTGTTGTCTTACATAGTGTGGGCAGATCGGCCTCCGGCCACCCACAGAGCCACACCTGGAGAACCTTAAGGTATAATTTACTTATTCCACATGTATTGCTCTAGCTGCATGTTGGGTTTTTCCGCTTCTGCACTCGAATCTAGGTGTTGGATCAAACAGGAAAGTAGTGGGGAAAGTTGTATAGCATGAATTTAGGACATGGTTCAAAGAGGAAAGGAAGGGGGGAAAGTAGTGGGGAAAGTTGTATAGCATGAATCTAGGACGTGGTTCAAAGAGGAAAGGAAGGGGGGAAAGTAGTGGGGAAAGTTGTATAGCATGAATCTAGGACGTGGTTCAAAGAGGAAAGGAAGGGGGGAAGTAGTACAGACCGGCTATCCAGCACCTACGTTGGTCGAAAAGGGAAAACAATGACAAACACAGTGCGCACATCTATAACAAACTAATCTTTTTGTTTTGGGGGACAAGGCTGTAGAGTTTGAGCAGGACTAGATTTGCTGCCCTCACATAGGGAAAGGTGTCTAAAGATAACAAAATTGGGACCAACACAAATATGCTCCTTGGTTGTTTGTTCTTTGTCACAACAGACTGTGCCTCACCCCTTTATACATCGGTAGATGCACATGGTGCTAGTGCATCCACTATCCCGTGCAACTCTTTAGCTGTTGTTAATGTAAGGCCCTGTTTGGTTAAAAAGTCCTAGGACTTTTTTTAGTCCCAACTAAAAAGTCCCTAGTCCCTACCTTATTGGTTCCATAGACTAAACATGGACTAGAGGTTATTAAATGACATGCTAAAATACCATGTTACCCCTAGTACTGAACTAATAGAGATAAGGTGCGATGCAGGGCAGGGGCAACTGTTGGGAAAAGTCCCAAAAAGAATCTCCCTCAAGGTCTTCTTTCTTTAGTCCCAAATGCCCACCTTTAGTCCCTAAAAGTCCCTCCTGTTTGGTTTAGATGGGACTAAAAGGAACTTTTTTAGTCCCTACACCAAAAAGTCCCTGTAAACAAACACCCTCTAATAATGCCGCTAGAAAATTGAAGCAATGCCACAGTTAACAACAAATTACATGTTTAACGAATTTTATTGTTAATATAATCTCTTTGTTAATATGAATCAATGCCACCATTTGAGAAAAGCTACTGTCTTGCTTTATTTCCCATATAGATAAGTTAGATGCTTCTTTTTGTTGGCTTCTGTGTCATCCATCGTTATTGACCACTAGTTGTTTCCTTTGCACCTCTGTGTAAATAGGGTTATCTACTTCACCTCGTTGCCATTGTGACCTTTTGTTGCACTGCACAAAAGACTTTTGTTTTAAGAGTGTTTTGTGCAGTTCAACCAAAATGTCACACCAATAGTGTTGCTTGATTGCTTGATCTTAGTGGAACTACACAAGAGGAGATCTGACTTCCTATCCGTGTTGGCAAATTTGTTTCAAATCTTCTTCTTGTGAGTTGTTTGAATTACGCGTCATGAGAGGTCAGTACTAGCCTTCTTTCACATGATTCTGCAGTGTGCTTTCATATGTTGTGCTACTTATACGGTGATGTTGCTTGATTTTAGTGAACTGCACAAATGGAAACAAGACTTCCAATCTGTATGTGCACCGTAATATCCCATTGAGGTAGGATACGGATATTTCACAACTATTGCCCTGTATTTTACCACTTTCATCAAAAAATTAATGTCGTTGTTTAGTGCTATACTTGTGCTCCCTAATTGACATGCCAAATCTTACATTGAAGGCGAAGCTTATCTATTATTGAACCAAGTGATGAAGGGGAAGAACAAGCGAAAGAAAAAAAATCAACTCCTGGTGCTGTAATGAAGCACTGGAACTATGATGACACAAGTAATGATATAGTTTTGCATCTTAATTTATTGCTATGGCTAGAACGAGCAATTGTTTTGCCACTGATTTGATGCCACTCTTAATGTAATATGTAATTATCTCTACTTGTGCAAACAGGGATCTTCTTTGAGGATAACATATATTTTAGTGGAACTGCACAAGAAGATATTGGAAACATTGAACTAATTGAGGAGTATATAGTAAGCATGGCAACCATAGTAGATAACAATAGATGGTTCCAGAGAAGTGCTTGATCTGTATGCTCTACACAATAAGCCTCCTGACAAAGGTTGGTACTCGCCCACGAATTTCATCCATATGATTGAGCTTTGTCATCTCTATTGGTGTTGTGCCACTATTTAGATACTATCATGAGAAAGTGGTATTGTCCTTGAGAAGTGATTCATTTGTGTTGTTTTAAATATTTCCTTCTCTTTTTTTCGAGCAAACAGGGATGTTGGCATTTAGTTGTCCTCTTGTCTTTGCACAACATGATCATCCTCTTCTGGAGAATAATATGGAGTACGTGAAGTGCCTAGTTCCGATTATGCCGGGATAAAAATCCAAGCCTCTCTTCCTAAGAAGGGAGCAGTTGCGATGGTTACATTATTGCCAACAAGAACAAACTAACTTCAACTCAAAAGGACTCACGGATCTCCATCTTTGTTGCTGTGATGGCCAATACAATGTTGTTTTAGGATTCCTTCCGATGAGTTCCATTTTTTAAATATGTGCTCTACATGGATCATGTAGGTTGGCTGTTTAAACTGTCAATTCATAGTATGGTTTGCTTTATACTAATCACTTCTTTTGTATTTATGCAAACAGGGGTGCTCAGCTTGATTTCAATGGGAACTGCACAAAATGTTCATGAATACATCGAATATTCTCGAATCATTCATTTCCACCACAAGAAAGGAGGTGCCGATATGTTCAAGGCATTGCAACATATAAAGGCAAAATCATACAAGCTACGCGCGAATTTGGTTGATTTTGGTGGAACTGCACAAAAAGAACATCTGGTTTATTTAGCACGAGGTGCCATGTCAATGTCCGAACTGATAGCAAACCATGCCCATTCCACAATTGTAGGCATTTGATATTTTGGAATGGGAAAACCTTGTCAAAGTTTGCTCATTGATGTACGCAAAACAACACACATTTAACATTTTAGAACGGTACAACCTTGTCAAAATTTTCTCATTGAGGCAAGAAGACATGCGTTTGATATTTTCAAATGGGACGCCCTTTGCTGTCAGCAGCATCGATCGATTTTTCTGTATTCTTTAGTTGTGTAGTAAATATTGGCTCTGACATGTGAATCGTTGAGATGCATAATCATCAATTGTTTTGAATGTTCTATATGAATTGCCAGGCCAGTGTGTTTGATTGCAATGTACAGGAATGCTAAAAAGCTGCTCAAACTCTTTGTACTCCCTCTGTTCCTTTTTTACTTCGCATATTAGATTTCTTTCAATTCAGTTGATTTTACATTGTGAATGTTCATACTTTTTCCTATAAGATTGGTCCAAGTAGAGATATTTTGACTCCAGGCAAAACTTATGTGTAGCCTAAAAAGGACTGGAGCGAGTACATGTAAAACAGCTGCAAACAAGGTGATCACCCTGGGAATAATGCTAGTGCATATTGTTTTGCATGTTCATCCAATGTCAATGATACAAGAATTTGAACTAAATTCATTCATACACGGTCGGATTTCATATAAACATGCCGGATTTCATTACATTTCATACATTCTTCAACTAAAAAGGGATGCGCTGGAGGTATAATTAATTAAGTGAAGCTACCCACCCTTGTCCGGCTAAGCCGAACAGAAGCTTCTTCTCCAGCGGACTGAGCTTCAATGACTTAACTATAGGTACAGTTGCGTAACTGACATGTGGCCCAGATGCCTATTGGGCCCAAGTGTCAGTGACCCAACTGCACCTGCAGTTAAGTAACTAAAGCAGCGTCCTTCTCCAACACAGCTCTCCGACTCCACGTCGCCGCCAAGAAGCTAATCGGCCGTCAATGGTCAACCCGCCTAGCTTAGCTTCAACCAGAGGGTAGTAGTGGTGGCCTTACTTGGACCTGAGCGGCGACCTATTGTGCTCTACTCTTCCTCGTTTTCTGTGTGGCGCGGCCTCGTTGGTAGCGGGGCGGGGCCTCGACAAAGTCGGTGTTGTCCTCTATCTCATAGCCGACGGGGCGGCGCCTCGGGGGAGCAGAGGAAATCCTCCCCCTCGTTGCCGGCAGGGCGGGGCCTCAGCTGAGCCAGCGATGTCATCTGCCTCATTGTTGGCTGGGCGGGGCCTCGGCGGAGTAGGGCCTCGCTGATGCCGACGAAGTCCTCTGCCTAGGTGCTGGCGAGGCGGGTCCACAGTGGAGCCGGCGATGTCCTCTGCCTCGTTGTTTGCGGAGCGGGGCCTCGGCAGAGTAGGGCCGCGCCAAAGCCGGTGAAATCCTATGCCTCGGTGTTGGCAGGGCATTGGTGGAGCCGGCGATGTTCTCTGCCTCGTTGTTGGCGCGGCGGGGCCTCGGCGGAGCAGGGCCTCGTCGATGCTAGCGGAGCATGGACTCGGCGGAACCGGCATTGTCCTCCGCCTCGTCCTCATTCTCACTAAACAGCGCCTTGCCCGCTTCATCGCCGTCTTTATAGGCGGCCACAACCTCCGCCACCCACATGTGGTACCGCCAGCGCGTGAGGTGGCTCTCGCGAGAGGAGCGATACAAGTCGAGCAACGCCTCCTTCTCCGCCCGCTCCGCGTAGATCGGCTCCTCCGCCTGTAGGTGCTCTTAGAGGAGATGGTGGTTGTAGGCGGCTGCGGCCTGCGCCTCCCGGAACTGCTCCTGACGCTTCTGCCTCATCGTGTCCATGTATTGGGCACGGGCCTCGCCGATGGTCATGGTGCAATACACCAGCGAGGATGGCGCGGAGGAGTGGGTTGGCACCAGATCGTCGACTACCATGTTCTTCACTGGAACGTCGTCATCCTCCGGCTGCCTGCTGGCCAGCCAGTCGGCAGCAATGGCTGCCATCTCCTTCTGGCTCGTCGCCCGCCCGTCCGAAGAGCGCCGGAGCGCGAGGAAGCCATGGTGGACAGTAGTGGTGTGGACAGGACAAAGGTAACGGAGGCGGATGACTGCGGCTATGGCCAGCGCAGCAGTTTATATAGCAATGGTGGGTGGCGACGGGATGGACAGGTGGCGCCGGAGTAGCCACCTCAGCAACCGCAGACGGACGGACGACACTTGTGTCGTTTGAACGCTGAGCAATCGCCTGCACCGAGAAGCGGCATGGGCGGCGCTGACCATTTTGGGCAGAAAGCACACGCGGGCGAGGGAGGCGGTCTGGGTGAGCCAGGGCGGTCAGACTCGTGCTTGGCAGTGGGTCGGTCCAGCAGCCGGACATGCTGGCTCGGCAGCGAGCTCGCCGAGCTAAGTGATGACAATCAGACAATGGACGTAGCTTCCGACCAGGAGCCGGCGCCACTGTCCAAGCTAGTTCATGCCGTGTTCACCATAGAGAAGGTGCGGCCACACTTCGACGCCCTAATGGCGGAAGAGCTACCAGCGCAGGAGGACCTGTGCTGCAACCTCGGTCTCCTCAACGAGCACCGGCGAACAGGCGAACGACAATGCTATCGCGGACATGTGGCCCTATGATCCTGGCATCCTGAATGAGGAGTGGGCGTTGTATCAGAACATCCGTAGACCCGCAAAGCCCTCTCCGTCATCCTTCGATTTGTTGTGCTTGCTGTGGCGCCGCTGTCTCGCGTTGTCAACATGGTCAACGGACATGAGGAATGAGGAGATGACTTTACTTGGAGAGGATGACAGTGGGGACCCACCAGGGCCATAGCCGCATGTACGCAAGTGCCTCCTTATTATATACAACTATAATTTTTTTGCTTCCTCCTGGTTTCCTGACATCACGGTCCCACACCATTGTCAACCTATGTGGTCAATAAACGAGGGAATTGCACAAGGAGAGGCCGACAGCTGGAACCAAGCAGCTCGAGCAGTACTTGTCTTTTTGAGGTGTGAGCATTGCAGAGTTTTTCTTGAGCAATGTTTTTGTTGTTGTTTAGATGAGAGCAGGGTATTAACAAGGCGGGGTGTGGCCCGTCTACCCCAGGCCAGATATCCAGCCGAGATATTAATTTTTTTTCAAGCTGAAAATGACTAGCCCAGTTATACTTCTTTTTGAGGAATACCCAGGCAAGGTCAACTTGTTATTCTCCGCCCTGCTGGGCTGCAAATCTTTCCTAGGCGGGATGCATTAGGCTTAACAAGAAAATGGGCTTTAAGAAATAATAAATGGGATGCAATTATAAAAACCGGGCAATAACTATAAAAAAAATGCACCAAACACGTAATTAGTTTTAAAAAAATATTGTTTTTGGATTTTGAAAATTTTAATTTCATTAATTGTTGCGCGCGCAATATTTCATTGGATTTTTACGGAATACAAATTTATTTTGAAATTATATTTAATCTGACTAGAAATTTCAGGATAAAAATATTTCGGCTCCTAAGAAAATGTGGGAAATTTTATTGACTTCTGTTCTGGGCGGTTGGTTCAAATTATTAATCATTGTCCTAGCTAGAAAATAAGCTGTACTTTTAACAAACTTTAAATGGGCTATAGTAAATTCCATTAGATTTCAAAAAAGGGTTGTACATTCTTACAAATCACAAATGGGATATATGTTCTCTGCCACACACTTGTGGGCCTACTAAGTTGATGCGTCCCCTAAAAAAACTAAGTTGACGTGTATGCAAGGCTTTGTCAAATTATAGTCAACACACGGTTCTAGCAGCAGTTGCCGTTGGATGTCCATCCAACAGATGCGTGCTTCTTCTTCAATCTTGGATATTCTTGCTTCAGCAGTCCAAAAAATGATTCCTCCCCCTGACATACGGGGCGCACCGTTTCGGAGGCTGACCTATGGGCCTACTAAGTTGACGCATACCTAGGGCTTTGTCAACTTAGTCAATATAAAAGATTCTAGCTGCAGTGACCGTATGATGTTCATGCAACGGCCATCGTGCTTCTTCAACCTATGGTCTTCTTGCTACAGCCGCCCAAACCAGCGCCGGGCGTGCCGCCTGCTCCTGCCTTCCGTGTTCGGTTGTGCTGCCACCGCTGGCCATGCCATCCCTCTATACTCATCCACACCTTCTGTTATTCTCCAGCAATGGCAGCCTCACACTGCAGTTGAAGCAGTCAACCCACGTACTCCCCTCTGCGTGGGCATCCACTGCCGCGTCTTCCCCGGCTCCGTGTCATTCCCTTCATAGGCCTCGCCGTCTTCCACCGCCTTGGTGCTCTCGGCACGGCATGGTCAACGTGGTCAACGGAGGACAGCCATTGGAAGAGGACTTTGGCAGCGAGGCTGACAACTGGACCCACCAGCTACATCTTCGAACACAAGGAAGTGCATCCTTATTACTCGCAAAATAAAAATGATTCCTCCCCCTGACAGCTAGGACCGACCAGCTATATCTTCGCACGCAAGGAAGTGCGTCCTTATCCTCCCTAACCGCTGGGACCCACCCGGTCAAGACGTACGTAGCATTGTCTGTCTGGTCGCGAACGTGTACGTACAAACTGGTCGATTGGTCTCTCTGCAAGTATGAACCGTGGCCCAGTAAGTAGCAGCACGTGTCATTGTAGAGCACCCGGTATAGCAGTTCACGCAGTCCCGTCTAAGTCCTGTACACGTACGTACAACCACAGGAAAAAAATATGGCCACGTACGTACATACGGGCGGGGTCTCGAGCGCGTACTCACGCATATATACGGACAACCAGGGCTTGTGTACATGGAGAGGCAACGATGTCCTGTTCATCAGGCAGCAAACCGGCTGGGTTGGAACAGAAAAATAGTGTCCTCTTCATCGGGAGGCAACCGACTGGGTCGGAATGCGTCTTGTTCAACAGGAGCCCGCCGGCTTGGACAGAACAGCCGAAACAGGGTCTAGCGTATCGCAAAATGGAGGAAACAGCCTTTTGTTCGACCGACGATGGTCGAAACGGGATCCTGTTCATCGGGAGGGTTCGGGTGTACCACAAAATGGAGGAAACAGACTTGTGTTTGAGTGCGTATGGTCGAAACGAGGTCCTGTTGATCGGGATGGGTGTGGCATACCACAAAACAGAGGAAACAGACTTGTGTTGGAGCGCCTACGATCGAAACGGGGTCCTGTTCATCCACCCTCTACCGCCTCACTCCAGCCTCCATGAGCTACTGTTCATCCACCGTCGACCTCCTCCACCCTCCACGGGCAACTATTCATCCATGGCTACTGTTCATCCAGCCTCCACGGGCTGCTATTCATAGAGCCTCTACGCAGTCCTGTTCATCCACCCCAACCGGTTGGGGTGCGACAGCCACCTCGGGGTCCTGTTCATCCAGCGGCAACGGCCTACTACCACGGGGTCCTATTCATCCAACCCCTACCGGGAACTGTTCATCCACAGCCAACCAACCGGCTCGACTCACCACGTCTCGACATGTTCTACGTACTGCGTGCACGGTAGCAACAATCACTCTTCATCGAGAGGCAACTCAACACTGGCTCGATCGGCTTTAGTAAGCAGCAGCAGTGATCGATTGCTCGGGTTCAGTTAGCAGCAGTAGCAAAGGAATTGCTCGGGTTCAGCCAACAGCGACTGAATCGCTCGGGTTCAGTTAACAGCGAAGGGATCGATCGCTCGGGTTCAGTAACGTGCGACCGCTCCGGGTTCCGTTGGCTAATGCCTCACAGACACACGCGTACACGAGAGAAACACGCAAACCACAATGCGTCGCTCGGCCCCGACCACCCACCGCAACCGGGAACTCTGCGATATTTCCTCTCCCTCGCTTCTACCACAATTTTTTCTGTCATGGATGGCCCAAAGAATGTCATGCAGCTGCGTCTCCGGCCCGCCCAGGACGAAAAGCCCATTTTCTATCATGATTTTTTGTCACAGAAGTAGGAGCCCACCACATCTATGATGATACCGGGTTTTTTCACAATTATCGTCATAGAAGTGTCATAAGCATGACAGAAAATTTTCGTTCGGCCCAAAATGTCACAGATGTGTCTTTTTTTGTAGTGAGAGAAGTCCGTTTCCTCCATTTTGCGGTACGCCACACCCCTCCCGGTGAACAGGATCCCTTTTCGACCGTAGGCGGTCGAACACAAGGCCGTTTCCTCTGTTATGTGGTACGCCAGGCCTTGTTTCGGTTGTTCCGTCCAAGCTGGTTCGCACCCAATGAACATGACGCATTTCGTTGCCTCCCAATGAACATGACGACGTAGTTTCTCCATTCCGACCCAGCCGGTTGGCTGCCGATGAATAGGACTCCCTCGCTGCCTCTCCATGTACACGAGCCCTGGCCGTACGTATGCGTGAGTAGGTGTTCGAGACCCCCTTGTACGTACGTACGTGGTCGTCTTTACTTTCTTGCACCCTGGCTGTACGCGCGTGTACATGCTACGTCTGTGCCTCTACTACGACACATGCCATTCCTTACTCGGCCACAGTTCATCACTGCATCCTACAGACAGACCGATCGTATGTACGTACACGTTCGCGACCAGAATGATAACGGTACGTACGCTTCGACCAGGTGGGTCCCGACTATCAGGGAGGATAAGGTGGCACTTCCTGGTGTGCGAAGATGTAGTTGGTGTGTCCCAGCAGTTAGGGGGGAAACGTTTTTCACGAAATACGGTGGCCCGTCTAGTGAGTCCCTGCTATCGGGCGGAGGAATCATTATTTTGCGCGTAATAAGGTTGCACTTTCTTGCCGCGGTCGTGGACCCAGCTGTCAGCCTCTCCATGTATAGCACTCTTCCTATGGAAGTCGTTCCTTGACCACATTGACCATGCCGCACAGAGAGCACCAAGGCGACGGACAACGGCGAGGCCTAGGAAGGGGACGACGGACAACCTATTTCTTCTGCCTATATATTCTCAAATATTACAAAACCTACCAGGAGAGCCACGAAAACACTTTTCCACCACCACAACCTTCTGTACTCGTGAGATCCCATCTAGGGGCCTTTTTCGGCGTCCTGCCGGAGGGGGATTCGATCACGGAGGGCTTCTACATCAACACCATTGCCTCTCCGATGAAGCGTGAGTAGTTTACCTCAGACCTACGGGTCCATAGCTAGTAGCTAGATGGCTTCGTCTCTCTCTTTGATTCTCAATACCATGTTCTCCTCGATGTTCTTGGAGATCTATTCAATGTAATACCCTTTTTGTAGTGTATTTGCTGAGATCCCGATGATTTGTGGATTTATGATAAGCTTATCTATGAATATTATTTGATTCTCCTCTGAATTCTTGTATGCATGATTTGATATCTTTGCAAATCTCTTCGAACTATCGATTTGGTTTGGCCAACTAGATTGGTTTTTCTTGCAGTGGGAGAAGTGCTTAGCTTTGGGTTCAATCTTGCGGTGCTCGATCCTAGTGACAGAGGGGGAACCGACATGTATTGTATTGTTGCCATCAAGGATAACAAGATGGGGTTTTCATAATATTGCCTGAGTTAATTCCTCTACATCATGTCATCTTACTTAAAGCATTACTCTGTTCTTATGAACGTAATACTCTAGATGCATGTTGGATAGCGGTCGATGTGTGGAGTAATAGTAGTAGATGCAGGCCGGAGTCGGTCTACTTGACACGGACGTGGTGCCTATATTCATGATCATTGCCTTAGATATCGTCATAACTTTGCGCATTTCTATCAATTGCTCGGCAGTAATTTGTTCACCCACCATAATATTTTCTATCTTGAGAGAAGCCTCTTGTGAAACCTATGGCCCCCGGGTCTATTTTCCATCATATAAGTTTCTGATCTACAATTTTAGTTTCCCATTTTACTTCCTTTGCAATATTTTACTTTTTGATCTATAAACCAAAAATACCAAAAATATTACTTTACCGTTTATCCATCTCTATCAGATCTCACTTTGCAAATAACCACGAAGGGATTGACAACCCCTTTGTCGCGTTGAGTGCAAGTTGGTGTTTGTTTGTGCAGGTATTTGGTAACTTGTTCATTGTCTCCAACTGGATTGGTACCTTGGTTCTCAAAACTGAGAGAAATACTTACTCTACTTTGCTGCATCACCCTTTCCTCTTCAAGGGAAAAACCAACGCATGCTCAAGAAGTAGCAGGAAGAATTTCTGGCGCCGTTGCCGGGAATATCTACGCCAAGTCAAGACATACCAAGTACCCATCATAAACTCTCATCTCTCGCATTACATTATTTTCCATTTGCCTCTCTTTTCCTCTCCCCCACTTCTAAAACGATTTTCGAGAAGATCTACCTTTTCTTCGCCCCTCTTCCGTTCACCTTCTTAGTTTTCCTTTTGGTTGCTCGTCTGCTAGATTTGCTTGCTGCCACCATGTCTGAAATTGGGGAGGTTATTGCTGAAAAAGATAGTAGTAACGATAAGGGAAACTTTGATACTTTTGCCAACACTAATCCTCATAAAGAATCTACTATTTTACACACTAAAACACTTCACATAGGTAGTGGGAATGTCATTGGAAAAGAGATTATTCAATATTTCTTTACTTGCACTGGTGCGCTTCCCACTTTGGGTGGATCTATTCTCCACAAAACTAGTGTCCTTGCGGATGTTATATCATTTCTCATAGTTGAACTTCAAAGACAATTTGGTTCATTTGCACCCTTCCATACAAAGCATATTTCTAGAGTTTTCTAATATTGAGCATTCTTCTGTTAAGCGCACCGCCACTATATTCCTAGCACATGAGTTTAGATTTATTATGAAAGAAGCTAATGAAATTTTTTCTCATTATAAAGTAGATGGTGGTCGTCCTCCCATAGAGGGAATTCTTTTTAATCAAGAGGACATAATGCGTTTACGATCTCTAGATAATGTTGCTTACAATGAAAATTTAAGAAAGAGAGTCCCTACCAATATTTTAGTTGATAAGATTTCTGAGCTTAATGATAATTTTGCTATTCAAGACAATGGATTGGGTTTCTTTCTTGGACATAAGCTCATAACTTTTTACCAAAAGAATGCTTATAATGATGAATTAGTCATACAATATGAAGGGCCAAAGGAGGAACCAATTCCTCCCGAGATCGATCTTGGGGATTCTTATCCTATTAAATTTGGCCCTTTCGAATACTTTTTCTTGCCACAAAGAAAACTTGCTGTAGAACGTAGGGAGTATGAGATGAGTTTTCGAGATTTGCCTTACCATTATTATGATTATACTTAGATCTATTCATGTTTTATGCCTAGCTAAAGGCATTAAACAATATCGCTTGTTGGGAGGCAACCCAATTTTATTTTAGTTTTTGCTTTTTAGGTTATGTTTTGCATTAAATAATTTATCTAGCCTCTCGTTAGATGTGGTTTTATGTTTTAATTAGTTTTTGTGCCAAGTAAGACCTTTGGGATAGCTTATGGTGATAGTTAATTTGATCTTGCTGAAAAACAAAAACTTCTATGCTCAGGAAATTAATTTTCGTTTTTAGCAGAAGTGTGATAAAATATTGATTATTTTTACATAAGATTAATAAAAAAATCTTAGGTTGTCATAATTTTTCAGAATTTTTGGAGTTATAGAAGTATTCGAAATCTCCAGATTGCTACAG
The DNA here is from genome assembly GCF_002162155.2 of Triticum dicoccoides. Lineage (NCBI taxonomy): Eukaryota > Viridiplantae > Streptophyta > Magnoliopsida > Poales > Poaceae > Triticum > Triticum dicoccoides. The sequence continues at coordinate 448,515,258 of NC_041382.1, forward strand.
ATTGTTCTGTTTTTGACAGATTCTGTTTTCTATGTGTTGTTTGCTTATTTTAATGAATCTATGGCTAGTATCGGGGGGTATGAACCATGGAAAGGTTGGAATAAAGTAGATATTACACCAATATAGATAAAGAATGAGTTCACAACAGTACCAAAAGTGGTGATTTATTTTCTTATACTAACAGAGTTTATGAGATTTTCTGTTGAGTTTTGTGTTGTGAAGTTTTCAAGTTTTGGGTAAGGATTTGATGGACTGTGGAATAAGGAGTGGCAAGAGCCTAAGCTTGGGGATGCCCAAGGCACCCCAAGGTAATATTCAAGGATAGCCAAGAGCCTAAGCTTGGGGATGCCCCAGAAGGCATCCCCTCTTTCGTCTTCATCTATCGGTAACTTTACTTGAGGCTATATTTTAATTCACCACATGATATGTGTTTTGCTTGGAGCGTCTTGTATGATTTGAGTCTTTGATTTTTAGTTTTCCACAATCATCCTTGCTGTACACACCTTTTGAGAGAGACAGGCATGAAGATTTATTAGAATACTCTATGTGCTTCACTTATATCTTTTGAGCTAGGCAATATTGCTCTAGTGCTTCACTTATATCTTTTTAGAGCATGACAATGGTTTTGTTTTATAGAAATTGATGAACTCTCGTACTTCACTTATATTATTTTGAGAGTCTCTAAACATCATGGTAATTTGCTTTGGTTATAAATTTAGTCCTAATATGATAGGCATCCAAGAGCGAAATAATAAAAACTTTCATATGAAGCGCATTGAATACTATGAGAAGTTTGATTCCTTATGATTGTTTTGAGATATGAAGATGGTGATATTAGAGTCATGCTAGTAATTAGTTGTGAATTTGAGAAATACTGGTGTTAAAGTTTGTGATTCCCGTAGCATGCACGTATGGTGAACCGTTATGTGATGAAGTTGGAGCATGATTTATTTATTGATTGTCTTCCTTATGAGTGGCGGTCGGGGAGATTGTCTTTTCCTACCAATCTATACCCCTAGGAGCATGCGCATAGTACTTCATTTAGATAACTAATAGACTTTTGCAATAAGTATATGAGTTCTTTATGATTAATGTTGAGTCCATGCATTATACACACTCTCACCATTCTACCATTGCTAGTCTCTCTTGTGCTGCGCAACTTTCGCCGGTACCATAAACCCACCATATACCTTCCTCAAAACAGCCACCATACCTACCTATTATGGCATTTCCATATCCAATATGAGATATATTGCCATGCAACTTTCCACCATTCCGTTTATTATGACATGCTCCATCATTGTCATATTGCTATGCATGATCATGTAGTTGACATTGTATTTGTGGCAAAGCCACCATTCATAATTCTTTCGTACATGTCCCTCTTAATTCATTGCACATCCCGGTACACCACCGGAGGCATTCACATAGAGTCATATTTTGCTCTAAGTATCGACTTGTAATTCTTGAGTTGTAAGTAAATAAAAGTGTGATGATCATCATTATTAGAGCATTGTCCCATGCGAGGAAAGGATGATGGAGTCTATGATTCCCCCACAAGTCGGGATGAGACTTCGGACGAAAAAAAGAGGCCAAAAAATGAGAGAAGGCCCAAATAAAAAAAAATGAGAGAAAAGAGAGAACGGGCAATGCTACTATCCTTTTACCACACTTGTGCTTCAAAGTAGCACCATGATCTTCATGATAAGAGCGTCTCCCATATTGTCACTTTCATATACTAGCGGGAATTTTTCATTATAGAACTTGGCTTGTATATTCCAATGATGGGCTTCCTCAAATTGCCCTAGGTCTTCGTGAGCAAGCAAGTTGGATGCACACCCACTAAGTTTCTTTTTGAGCTTACATAAACTTATAGCTCTAGTGCATCCGTTGCATGGCAATCCCTACTCACTCACATTGATATCTATTGATGGGCATCTCCATAGCCCGTCGATACGCCTAGTTGTGTGAGACTATCTCCTTCTTTTTGTCTTCTCCACAACCACCGTCTATTCCACCTATAGTGATATGTCCATGGCTCACGCTCATGTATTGCGTGAAAGTTGAAAAAGTTTGAGAACATCAAAAGTATGAGACAATTGCTTGGCTTGTCATCATGGTTGTGCATGATTTGAATATTTTGGGCGATGAAGATGGAGCATAGCCAGACTATATGATTTTGTAGGGATAAGCTTTCTTGGGCCATGTTACTTTGAGAAGACATGATTATCTTGTTAGTATGCTTGAAGTATTATTGTTTTTATGTCAATATTAAACTTTAGTTTTGAATCATACGGATCTGAACATTCATGCCACAATAAAGGAAATTACATGGATAAATATGTTAGGTAGCAGTCCACATCAAAAATTCTATTTTTATCATTTACCTACTCGAGGACGAGCAGGAATTAAGCTTGGGGATGCTTGATACGTCTCCAACATATCTATAATTTTTTATTGTTCCATGCTATTATATTATTATTTTGTATGTTTTATATGCATTATCATGCTATTTTATATGATTTTGGGACTAACCTATTAACCTAGAGCCCAATGCCAGTTCCTGTTTTTTTTTCTTGTTTTAGAGTTTCGCAGAAAAGGAATACCAAACGGAGTCCAGACGAAATGAAATTTCGCGATGATTTTTCTTGGACCAGAAGACATCCAGAGGACTTGGAATACATGTCAGGGAAGCAACGAGGCACCCAAAAGGACGGAGGGCGCGCCCCCACCATTGTGGGACCCTCGTGACTCCATCGACATATTTCTTCCGCCTAGACCGACTCCTGCTTGCATCTACTACTATTACTCCACACATCGACCACTATCCAGCATGCATCTAGTGTATTAAGTTCATGGAGAAACGGAGTAATGCAATAAGAACGATGACATGATGTACACAAGATCTATCTATGTAGAGATAGACCCCATCCTTTTATCCTTAGTAGCAACGATACATACGTGTCGGTTCCCCTTCTGTCACTGGGATCAAGCACCGTAAGATCAAACCCACTACAAAGCACCTCTTCCCATTGCAAGATAAATAGATCAAGTTGGCCGAACAAAACCCAAACATCGGAGAAGAAATATGAGTCTACAAGCAATCATGCATATAAGAGATCAAAGAAAATCAAATAACTTCATGGATATAAAAAGATAGAACCCATCATAAACTGAAAGTTCATCCTATCCCAACAAACACACCAAAAAATAGTTACATCATATGGATCTCCAAGAGACCATTGTATTGAGAATCAAACGAGAGAGAGGAAGCCATCTAGCTACTAAATACGGACCCGAAGGTCTACAAAGAACTACTCAAGCATCATCGAAGAGGCACCAATGGAAGTGGTGAACCCCTCCGTGATGGTGTCTAGATTGGATCTGGTGGTTCTGGACTCTGCGGTGGCTGGAATTGATTTTTGTCGACCCCCCTAGGGTTTCTGGAATATTGGGGTATTTATAGAGCAAAGAGCCGGTCCGGGGGCACCCGAGGTGGGTACAACCCACCAAGGCACGCCTGGGCCTCCTAGCGCGCGCTGGTGGGTTGTGCGCCCCTCGGAGCACCCCCAGGCGCTGCCTTGGCCCATTGGGTGTCTTTTGGTCCAAAAAAATCTCCATAAAGTTTCGTTGCATTTGGACTCCATTTGGTATTGATTTCCTGCAATGTAAAAAACACGCAAAAAACAGCAACTGACACTTGGCACTATGTCAATAGGTTAGTACCAAAAATGATATAAAATGACTATAAAATCTCTACCTAATAAAGCACGTAGGGTTTTCGCCTGTCTGTCGTGCCAATTTGCAAAAAAAAACCTGCATTATCATGAAATGAACCCGCAGTCCAGATTTAAGTCACATCGAACCATTATTTTACAGTTTTTCAAAAAAACCCTGACTTTTTAAAGATTCCATCCACGGATCATATTTAAGTCAAACAAATGCTTTTCTAAACCATCCATATCTTTTAAATGGTAACTCCGATTTAAACATGTTATATATGAAATTTGATTAGAAAAATATGTAGAATATGAACATAAGATTATTTTAACCTGTTAAGTATTAATAAATATTATTTTGGAAGATATTTAATTCAAACAAATGGTTTTCTAAATTATACGTATCTTTTAAACCGTACCTACGATTTTAATATGTTATATATGAAATTTGATTAGAAAAATGTGCTAAATCTGTATATGATGTTAATTTTACATGTTAAATATTTTTTAAATACTGTTTTGGAAGCAAAATTATAACTATAGCACACCCATTTTTCTTTCATATAGGCGGCGATCGAGATTGCAAATAAACACCCACTATAATCATATAGGGAAAATAAAACATCAAGAAATACACATGGATACCTCTAAATACGTCGCAGGAAAAAACAACAGATTTCTCATCGCGAGTGTGAGAGAAAGCGAGAGAGAGGGAGAGGGAGGAGAGAGGGAGAGAGAGACGTCTTAGGATTAACCACATTCTAACACATTTTGGTTTGTGTGAACACTAAGGCCACTACAGGCGAGGTTGAGAAGAAGGATAAGCGGAAACACAAATATGATGAGTCGCTAACATAAAGGAGATGGACCTATTGTGGTCTTGAGTGATGGTTGTTTGGTTAAGAGTGTGTGTTGTGTTTTTTCTCCCGTTGCAACGCACAGGCTCTTTTGCTAGTGATTATAAAACATCCAAGATTGATAATATAACAACATGGAACAACCAAAATTATAGATACGTTGGAGACGTATCAGCATCCCCAAGCTTAACTCCTACTCGTCCTCTAGCAGGTAAGTGATAAGAATAGAATTTTTGATGTGGAATGTTGCCTAATATGTCATATCATATTCTTTTCTTTATAGCATGTACATTTGGACTTTTATATTGTTCAAAGCAATAGTCTAGTTTTGACATGATAACTTATATACTCAAGCATATCAACAGGCAACTATGTCTTTCAAAATATCAACGCTAAAATAAGCCATCCCTAGCCTATCATGCTCAACCATTGATCCATTCATGAAACACACTCGCATATTAACTACACCCAATGCTCAAGTACGATCATAGTGCCTCCTAGTTTGTGCTTTATAAGAGAAGATGGAAACTCAAATTCAAAAATAAAAATTGCATAAAGTAAAAGAATGGCCCTTCGCAGAGGGAAGTAGGGATTTGTAGAGGTGCCAGAGCTCGAAGCAAAAAACTTGGAGATAAAAACATTTTGGGAGTTTTGTCCTTCCCACCAACGAAAATGACTTAGAGTTCCCAAAACTTTCCATGCTAGATATGTCATAGGCGGTTCCCAAACAGAAAATAAAGTTTATTCCTTTTTCCAACATACTTTCAGTTTCCATGGCTAACCGTATCCACGGGTGCCTTCCATACCAACACATTCCAAGGAATTTATTATTTGACAACATAAAGTAAATTCATTTTTCATTTCGGGACTGGGCATCCCTAATACCTTTGCCTTACTCATGTGCAATGACAAGTGAATAAACATTCATCGTGAGAATAACATATCTAGCATGGAAAATATTTGCCACCCCTCACCGCTCGCGAGCGGTACAAACACACAAAAGAGAAGTTTATTTTAAAATTAGAGATGGCACATACAAATTTGCTTAGAACGGCAAAAGAATACTACATATAGGTAGATATAGTGGACTCAAGTGGCAAAACTGGTTTAAAGGTTTTTGGATACACAAGTAGTGATCGTACTTAGTGAAAAATGAAGGCTAGCAAAAGATTGAGAAGCGACCAACCAAGAAACGAATAATCTCATAAGCAAGCATTAAGCATAATTAACACCGAATAATGCACCACAAGTACGATATAATTTCATTGCACAATTATTGACTTTCGTGCTTGCATAGGGAATCACAAACCTTAACACCAATATTCTTACTAAAGCATAATTACTCGTCAACATAACTCACATATCACATCATCATATCTCAAAACTATTACTAAGAGTCAAGTTTATTTTGTCCAATGATCTTCATGAAAGTTTTTACTATATCCTTCTTGGATATCTATCATTTTGGGACTAATTTTCATGTGTTGCTTTTGATAAGCTCAAACAAATATAAGTGAAGATCATGAGCATAACATTTCTTTCTCTCAAATTATTTTAAGTGAAGCAAGAGAGAATTTCTTGAAAATTTTACTAACTTTCAAATAAATCTAATTGAAGCAAGAGAGAATTTCTTCAAAAAAACTAAAGCATACCATGCTCAAGAAGATATAAGTGAAGCACTAGAGCAAGTCCATAGCTCATAAAAATTTGAGTGAAGCATAGAGAGCAATTCTAACAAGTCATGACATAATTTTGGCTCTCTCAAATAGGTGTGTCTAGCAAGGAATCAAGACTTAAAACACAAAATAAAACAAGCAAAGACTCATATCATACAAGACGCTCCAAGAAAAACACATAGTGTGTGACAAATAAAATATAGCTTCGAGTAAAATACCGATGGTCGTTAGAAGAAAGAGGGGATGCCACTCGGGGAATCCCCAAGCTTAGTTGCCTGCTCCCTTTTGGATAATAGCTTGGGATGTCGGGGCATCCCCAAGCTTAGGATATTCTTACTCCTCATTCCTTCATCCATCGTAAGATAACCCAAAACTTGAAAACTTCAATCACACAAAACTCAACAAAAGCCTTCGTGAGATCCGATAGTATAAGAAAACAAATCACTACTATAAGTGTTGTAGTAAACCAATTCATATTTTATTCTTGCATTATATATACTGTATTCTAACTTTTCTATGGCAAAAACTCATCAAAAAAAAACCATAGAGCCATCAAAACAAGCACACAACACAAAGAAAACATAATCTGTCAAAAACAGAATAGTATGTAGCAATCTGGGTAATTCAGATACTTGCTTGACTCAAAAAAGTCTAAAAATTAGGACGACCTAGGCAATCCGTATATTAATCTATTGCAAAAGGAATTGGTATTTTATCGCTCTTTGGTTAAAAATGAAAATTATTTTCGCTAGCGCAAAAGTTTCTGTTTTTTCAGCAAGATCAAAGAACTATCACCCAAGAAGATCCTAAAGGCTTTACTTGGCACGAACACTAATTAAAACATAAAAACATAATAATAAGAGTAGCGTAATTGTGCAAACACTCAAGAATAGAAAGCAAAAAGCAAAAATAAATTTTATTCATTGGGTTGCCTCCCAACAAGTGATATAATTTCACGCCCTTAGCTAGGCATAAAGCAAGGATCTAAGTTTTGTCATCCTTGTTCAACTCTTCAATCAAACACTTAGAATTATTCAAAGATTTAGCATAAAGCTTTTCAATGACAATACTCGTAGGATTTTTTTTAAAGAATTCATTCTTGCCAAAGGGATCTCTTATAACTTCAACAAAATCCGGGTGAATGCTAATCATCTTAAGATCCTCTTTACTATTACTAGAAGTTGCACCCTTGTTTTTAGTAACTTGAGTAGTCTTGCCAGTCTTTACGGGAGTTTTTTCCATAGTTTTAGCGGAAGCAAAAGCCGTGCTCAAATTACCAAAGATTTCTTCTAGTTTATCAATCTGGGACGGACTTTCTTCAATTCTTTCATGAATTACGGTCCCCTTTTCCTTTAACAACTTTAAAACTTCTCCCACTTTTGACCCAATCTTATAGAAAAATTATGCATATTTTTATCCAAGTTTTCAATATGTTCTTTAGTAAGCATTTTCTTTTCAATAGCATCTAATATTTTCATAACATGCTCAAGAGTCAAAGTTGTTCCATTAATCATAAGGGGTGGTGAGCCTAATAAATTTCCCATAGCACTAAAAGCATCAAGAGTGGAACGCATCAAGAAATTTCCATCGGTAATCGTATCAAGGACGAATCTATACCAAGTGGTGATGCCCACATAAAAACAATGAAGAAGAACAACGTAGATTGCTTACAGATAGATCTATTATGAGCATTGCAAATCCTATACCAAGCATCTTTTAATTTTTTCTCCTCCCCTTTGTTGAAAGTTGAGAACCTCGTTCTAGGGAGTACACGCAACAGAGGAAGAACTATCCATGACGATAATAATGGCAAAAAAGATTGCACATAAAAACGGATCCAGCAAGAAAACGATGAATGAAAAAGAGGGGCGAATAACACGGCAATTTTTTGTGAAGTGGGGGAGAGGAAAACGAGAGGCAAATGGCAAATAATGTAAATTGCGAGGAGATGAGATTTGTGATTAGGAACCTAGTATATATTGAAGATCCTCCCTGGCAACGGCGCCAGAAATTCCTTTTGATGTCGCTTGAAGCTACGTTGGTATTTCCCGAAAGAGGAAGGGATGATGCAGCACAACGACGGTAGGTATTTCCCTCAGATATGAAACCAAGGTTATCGAACCAGTAGGAGAACCAAGCAACACAATGTAAACAACACCTGCACACAAATAACAACTACTCGCAACCCGACGCGTAAAAGGGGTTGTTAATCCCTTTCGGGTAGCGGCGCCTCAAGATAGGCAAACAAACGTGAATAAAATTTTAGTATATTGATAGATCGAATGCCAAATAAAATAAATAAGAATAAAATGCAGCAAGGTATTTTTGTATTTTTGGTTTAGTAGATCTGAAAATAAAAGCAAAGGAAAAGTAGATCGCAAAGGCAAATAATATGAGAAAGAGACCCCGGGGCCGTAGATTTCACTAGTGGCTTCTCTCTCGAAAAAATAGAGAACGGTGGGTAAACAAATTACTGTGGGGCAATTGATAGAACTTCAAATAATCATGACGATATCCAGGCAATGATCATTATATAGGCATCACATCCAAGATTAGTAGACCGACTCCTGCCTGCATCTACTACTATTACTCCACACATCAACCGCTATCCAGCATGCATCTAGTGTATTAAGTTCATGGAGAAACAGAGTAATGCAATAACAATGATGACATGATGTACATAAGATCTATCTATGGATAGATAGACCCCATCGTTTTATCCTTAGTAGCAACGATACATACGTGTCAGTTCCCCTTCTGTCACTGGGATCAAGCACCGTAAGATCGAACCTACTACAAAGCACCTCTTCCCATTGCAAGATAAATAGATCAAGTTGGCCAAACAAAACCCAAATATCAGAGAAGAAATACGGGGATATAAGCAATCATGCATATAAGAGATCAAAGAAACTCAAATAACTTTCATGCATATAAAAAGATAGATCTGATCATAAACTCAAAGTTCATCTGATCCCAACAAATACACCGCAAAAAGAGTTACATCATATGAATCTCCAAGAGACCATTGTATTCAGAATGAAATGAGAGAGGAAGCCATCTAGCTACTAACTATGGACCCGAAGGTCTATAAAGAACTACTCACGCATCATCGGAGAGGCACCAATGGAAGGGGTGAACCCCTTTGGATCTGGTGGTTCTAGACTTTGCAGCGGCTGGAATTGATTTTTGTAGACTCTCCTAGGGTTTCTGGAATATTGGCGTATTTATAGAGAAAAGGGGTGGTTCGGGGGGCACCCGAGGTAGGTACAACCCACCAGGGCGCGCTTGGGCCTCCTGGCACACCCTGGTGAGTTGTCCTCCCCTCTGAGCATCCCTAGACGCCGCCTTGGCCCATTGGGTGTCTTCTGGTCCAAAAAAATCTCCGTCAAGTTTTGTTGCATTTGGACTCCGTTTGGTATTGATTTCCTGCGATGTAAAAAACATGCAAAAACAGCAACTGGCACTTGGCACTATGTCAATAGGTTAGTACCAAAAAATGGTATAAAATGACTATAAAATGATTACTAAACATCCAAGATTGATAATATAATAGCATGGAATAATAGAAAATTACAGATACGTTGGAGACGTATCAGTATCAACATTCAACAACGCCCAATCAATATTGTTAGATTCGTACGTACTCCTAGATTTGTATTCTAACAGAGATGATTTCCAATTTGTTTTCTAACACGTGAATGTGCTTGTTCTCGCGCATGGTCTTCCTACTAGGATTTCGCCACGTATAAGTAGTCCAATAGTAACTTTTTTAACCTCCCTGTCCAATAGTACTACTGGAGTACTGACAACATCTGCAGTAGAGTATGTAGTGCTCATAGTACTAGTAGTAGTGGAAGTGGATCATCTGACATAGGTATCCCTGCCTTTCGGTCACTGACTGGCATGCCCCGTGCTTGCTAGCCCCCGCATATCAGTTACTCAATGGGTTCGGCCACGTTAGGGGATCCTAAACATAGTATACTCCCTCTGTTTTTATTTACTCCTCATAAAACGGAGGGAGTAGTAGTATAAATGATGTGGGTGGGGGAGGGGGAGGGACATCGGTTTGCTCTCAACTGCGGTCCCACAAGCGAGCGTATATGCAAGACGAAGTGTGTTCCGTTCGATGAGCGACGTAGAGGGTCCAGCATGCCGAGGTGCAACGCGAACGCGACAAGAGAGATGTACAGTCAAAACCGATTGATCGGTCGTCACTAGAACCACTATTCACACCAGAACCTTCGCTACTCGGCCTACGCCAGCCACTGCCCCAAAACCACACCTCCTCTCCAGCCCATTCCCCCACCTTCTGATCCCCTAGCCTGCTTCAAGCGTCCCCTAGTTCGCCGGAAAGCCATGGTGCACCGCAAGATCACGTACTACAAGATGCTGACGCCGGAGCGCCGCGTAGAAATCGCGGCGGCGGTCAGTGCCACAAACCTATGTTCCCAAGATCGCTTTGCGGAGAGCCAATCCCCGAGTTCTCTGGAGCCAAGCTCTCAGGAGGAGGAAGCCGATCCAATGTTCATGGCGGAGGTCATGGCGCAGAAGGCCCCCGACGCGTATGAGACGATGGACTCGACTTCGTGCCGGTGTTCGGGTCCTCCATGGTGCAGGCGGACCAGCGGTTCAACCTGGCGATACGGAAGGAGAACCGAGAGGCGGAGGCTCAACTAGAAGTGGAGCGCACGCATGCTGCTGCCATCGAGGCCCTCCTGCAGGCGGAACCAGATGTCGTGGATGTGAACCAGGCGGCGGAGGCTCAACTTGACGCGGAGGGCATGGATGCCGCTGCCATCGAGGCCCTCCTGCATGCGAAACTGGACCTCCTGGACTTGAACAGGGCGGTGGAGGCCCAACTCGACGCGGAGCACACGGATGCCGCTGCCATCGAGGCCCTCCTTCAGGCGGAACCAGACGTCCTGGACTTGAACCGAGCGGCGGAGGCTCAACTCAACGCAAAGTGCATGGATGTCGCTGCCATCGAGGCCCTCCTATAGGAGGAACCGAATGTCCTGGACTTGAACCGGGTGGTGCTCTCATCCGTGCAGAGCGCCCGCACGCTCCGCGTGAATGAGTAGCTAGAGGCTGAGGACAGCCACTTTGTGGAGACACACGTTGGCAACTACGGCTGGTTCGCGCCGGCAGCCAAAGACGACGAGGCCGTCTCGTTCCACGAGCAGCGATAGTTTTTCTTTATGTTGTTGTTTTAGGGATCTTTTGCTGTGTAAAAACATATATTTGTGCAAGTCGCCCGACTTTCATCATTTGGGTCAGTCGACTATTTCAAGCGGTTGGATGAATATCCTACGTCTCCTAACTCTTCTTCCTCACCTCTTCTTCTTCGCCAACAGACCACTGCACGGGTCATACGGATCTTCCCCAACATGCAGTTGGATACACATACTGTATGAACGAAAATTATGTGTCAGCGGTAGGACGGCTGAGTTTGGTTTGTCACATGCGATAGCACGTGTCAGTGAGGGTGCGTTCCCTTGGTTGGGTTTGCGGCATGCAGGAGCGATTGTGTGAGGGTGCGATGCGACTGCGGCGTGCAGGAGCGACTGTGTGTGGGTGCGGTGCGACTGCGACAGCCGTGCGCAAGTGTACCTCCTTTTCATTTTGAAAAGTTTGGGCAAGCTTTACAAGAATGTGTGGCGAAGTTTGGCAATGTAAGGCCTAGACCCAAACAGGATACAAGTACGTACGTGGGAGTACTACTTGTGTTAAAAAAGAAAGGCGGGGTTTTGCTTCGCGGGATTAATCGATAAAGATCCTCGTTTGACGTGTCAATTAATGCATATTTTTTTGTCCAACACCCAAAGAGTTAACCATCTCACTCCTCATTGCTTGATTAATGCAGCGCCATGCAAACCAACCTTCTCACTTCCGCATGCATGCAAGGGTATATTATTGTCCTTGGTTGCTAGTACGAGGCAAACCCCATCAACTTTGCCTCGATTAGTGTTAGTGGCCTTCTGCAAATTGTAATTTTGATATACTGGTCTTGTGTACAAAAAATGGAGGAAGTAACTATTTGACTTCCTTCCCTGTTGTGGTGACATCGACGATGTCTCAGACGTTGTGGTTTGGCAAAGTGCGTTCGATGGAGAACACCATTGAGGGAGACCATGGTAAGTTGTTCGCAAGTTCCGCCTGCAAGCCAAGAAAACCGCCTTATTTGCATCCAGGAAGTCTGTTGAACCAAAGGACGCGTAAATGTACTAGTACTACACAATAGCGTCGTCCGTCCAGCTTAGTGCGGTGAGGTGCACTACAAAAAATACACTTCCGTGATGATACGTGTTTGTCATGGTAGGTCGCTTTTTTTGTCATGCATGTACATCCATGAAAAATTTATGACAGAATCAAGATAGTCATACCTGTGCTGTCGTAGAAGTGTTCCATGACATTATCAAAATTATCATCACGGAAGTGTCCACTTCCATGACGATAAATCGCGTGTCACAGAAGTGCTTTTGTCAAGGGTGACCGACACGTGGCATCCACCATAACGGAACACCGTTAAGCTATCGGGTCGGGTTTTGGATCCGATAACCCGTTAACAGCCTCGACCAATGGGGATTTTCCACGTGTAGAATCATCATTGGCTAGAGGAAACACGTGTCGGCTCATCGTCAGGACAGATGTCATCCACTCACTGGACAAAAGGCGCCTATGATACGTCGACACGTGGCACAACCCAACAAGTTTAAATGGGCCGGCCCAACTAAAGGCCCACAAGATTTTGCTGACCATAATGGGCCGGGCCAGCTAAAGGCCCACGAGATTTTGCGGACCATAATGGGCTAGCCCAGCTAAAGGCCCGCAAGATTTTGCGGGCCATAATGGGCCGGCCTAGGTAAAGGCCCACAAGATTTTTGTGTGCCATAATGGGCCGGCCCAGGTAAAGGCCCACAAGATTCTTGCGGGTCATAATGGGCCGGCCTAGCTAAAGGCCCACGAGATTTCGCCGACATTAATGGGTCGGCCCAGCTGTAGGCCCACAAGATTTTGAGGACCCTAGTAGGCCAGCCCATTAACTGGCTACCATGTTTTGGGCCAAATGCCGGCCCATATTTGATGCGGTCCATTAATGGCCTGCCATGCTCCGGGCCTAATAGTGGCCCATATGAGATCCGGCCCATTAAAAGCCTACCACGTTCTGGGCCAAATTACGGCCCAAATCAGGTCCGGCCCTTTAAGAGGCTTTGGGCTCAATTATGGCCCATATCAGATTCAGCCCGTCAACTGGACACTATGCTTTTGGGCCCACTTGCTAAAGGCCCACTTAGTAATTCGGCCTGATATTAGTTTTGGCCTGTTAAGGGCCTGTTTAACATTTCGGCCCTATATTAATTTTGGCCTCTTAAAAGCCCGTCATATAGTTGGGCCTAACTACGACCCGGTTTGCATCTGGCCTGCTCGCAGCCGATATCTGATTGGGCCAAACAAGGACCCAGACAATTTTGGCCTGTTAAAAGCCCAGGATTTGATTCGCACAATCATGGGTCGGGGTTCATTTCGGGCTTCTGCGTAACTAGTAGGAATTAAGAACAAACCTACTCTATACAATAAATAAATTACGGCATAGTAACTAAGAATAAACCTACACTACACAATAAAGGATTTAAGGTATATTACATCCACTGGGCATCAAAGTTCGCCACCAGTGATCATAAAGCGCAACGAAGAAGCAGATTACAAAAACTGGGCACGATTGCAACGTAACAAAATAATACTGAACCGAGACCACTTCCGAGACAGTTCAAGAAAGGTTAGCCTTGCGGGGGAACTGCCGCGCAAGCTGCTGAGCAAGGCTGTGAGACCGGCCTAGCATGTCGGTCATAGCTTCCAGGTGTAGCTGTTTAGCGATGAGGTTCTCATTGGTGTTCTCCGCAATCTTTCTTAGAGATAGGACTTCAAGTCGAAGTTGAGTTGCAGAATGTCTTTCTGCTAAAAATTGGCACTGAAGAAGTCGAACTGATTCAGACAACGAATTCTGTGAGCTTGTCTGACTGTTAGTCTCAAGTAACTTGAACACTGCATCAAGACAAGACTTTGGGGTTGTCTCTCTATCTTCAAGATGTTTTGCCTTCTTTGCTGCAATATATGTTGGGTTTGTCTCACAACCTTCAGCAGACCCCGACAAAGAGGACGACGATGCCGATGAAGCGAGAGGACACGATGCAAGGCTTTTGGTCCGTCGCCGTGGATGAGAAACGTCCATATCTAGCAGTGGACGACGCAGTCTTGGTAGGCGCTCCGGCATGGTGGAGGACGGTGGCGATGGATGTGGTGGAGGACGGCGGCGATGGATGGGGTGGCGGACGGAGGCTGGTGTGGGAATGGGGTGTTCTAGCGCGAACGGTGTATGAATGGGAAAATGGAGGGAGAGGTACGGGGAACCATGTTTTTGGGACGCGCCTGTCTGAAATATGGGAAAGTTACGAACTTATCCCCCGTTTCAAATTTGGACGTCTCGTCGGTTGGGGATAGGACGATAATCTCGCATCTCCCAAATATTTGCCGGTAACTATTTCGGCCGAGGAGAGGGTGTTTTGCCGCCCACGGTGTATGAACGGGGCTGACAGGTAGGGCGGTTGTGTCATGTCTGATGGAAGTTACACATCTGCCCCTATTTAAAATATTAGCCTACATCTATTTCAGACGAGGAGAGGGTGTTTTGCCGCCCACCGTGTATGAATGGGGAATGGAGGGAGAAACAGAGGTCTTTCGGACAAGCTTGAATCAAATGAGTTTTGCCGCCCATGTTTGACGCCCACCGTGTCAGAATGGGCTCAGAGGCGGTCGTGTCACGTCTAATTGAAGTTACTAACCTACCCCTATTTAGAGCAATGGAAATCGGGCCGATGGATTGTCCGTGTAATGGGTAGACAGTAATTTCCATCTCCCAAACACTTGGCTTCGGGCAGCCGATGTGGGAGTGGACATTTTGCTGTTTCTTTCGAATTTTGGGACAATAAGCATCCACGTTTACCCTGGCAACTAAATTTGAATCCATTTTGTATTCCTATATGAATCTTTATAAATCATTCTATGTGTTTTTATATGTCTTCAAAAGGACGACAAAGATGTATTCCACTGTCATATATGAATATGGTTTACAAATGCCGATACTCAAATTCAGATACTAGAATCTAGTTTAAGGTGAATTTGAATATTTGGAACACTTCATGTCCAACTCAAATGTCACACGTAGCATAATGTGTACTCCCATTTAGATAAGCACACAAGCGATGTATCAAGATTCAAATACCGAGTCAATCAACCAATAATGTACGAAACTAACAGACATATAAACACTTATAGAGTATATGGGTCAATAATATCAACTAACATACATAAGCTAGGCCGCTGAATTTCTTTTGGCTACAACAGCATCCTTTTTTTAGCCAGCATCTTGGCCCTTTCCGATGCGTGCCACTTATGGTCCATCTATACTACTATTGCTGAATGCACATTCAGCCCGATTGGCATATTTGTAGGTCTGGCACAGCAATCCAAATGAAATGTCTCCGAGTTTTATCAATTAATACATACTTGTGCTCAAATAAAATTACAAACAAAAAAACAATTATTACATGATCTCTAAAACAAATGGTTTGATTGATTACATGAACAGACAACACAAAGGTTATTCAACTGTGGAAAGAACATTTCACCTATGATTTACCAAGTAGGAATTTATTTTCCTTTTTTCCTTCAGGACCTTAACAATCTGGTCAGTCTCAGCTTGCTTCGTTTTGAAATCCACCAAATATTTAATGGTTGTCTTGAGTACTGCTTGTGATTGTGCTGTTTGCTTCCTCAACATGTCAACTTCATCTCTAAGTGCAGAAGCACAATCTCTTTCTACCACTAGTTTAGCCTCTAGAGCATCAACAGTTGGCAATTCATAATGCACGATTGGGCCGGTGCCACTGCTGTGGGATGATGCAATGTCCATGGGGACCTCGCTCTTTGATCTTGGGCTAACCTGTTTTGCCATTAAAGTTCCGATTGGATTCAGAAAAGTTGAAGTTAGCAAAACATCTCAACTGGGAGTTATAACAGCAAACCAGTTAAACAAACAAGGAATTAAAGAGTTTCAATTGGATGCTGAAAAGTAGTTATTAACATCATTGTGACCTGCTGTTGCAGCAGCAAAGCAGTTAAACAAACAAGTAGATATTTAAGTTAAGGCAAACAGGTAATTCTTAACAGTAAGTATCAAACACATAGATAGGCGCAGTCTATAATATGATTAACAGGTTGTGCCATTATGTAATCAGTAGCAAACTAAATTAAGCCAAGCAACGTAATTGAACAATTTTGCAATAAGTGGCTAACTAAAATTCTGAGAAGCAGGTAACTGAACTTACGTTAGTTCTTTGTACAGGCACACTGCAACTTCTTTTTCGCTTACAAGGTTGTACGAAGGAGTCCATGGCATCAATTGCTTGGATACGCAGTCCCAATACTTCTTTCTTCCCACACTGCATGGGTAAGTCGAATGGTTAATCTGGTAAGATGGTGCATCCTTGATATGTTATATGAGGACGTGTAGTCAGACTAGTTGTAGCCAAACACATCACACTAGCTTTTACTGTATATTTCATGCGATTACTTTTGGCATATCGAGATCTAAGCAATCTACAATAGGATGAAAAGACTGGCATCCTTCACATTATTGGCGAACTCAGTTCATAGAAACAAGCAATTCAACCATTATGTGGGTAAATCAAAAGTGCCATTGGAATATTTTTCACTATCCAATCATACACGCAAAAGGGGCAATGCCACCATAGGGGCTGGTATGGGCGGCCGCGTCAGGTGGCTGGAAAGTGTGCACCTAGTTTGAGTTGTCCAGGTTGGCCCATGCTAGTTTTGTTCGTCCCCACGCATGAGCAGGCAATGTAAAAAATGAAGAAAAATGTTTCAATTTGGATGGGCCAATAACATAAGTGCAAGGCAGGCCCTATAGCAGGCTCGCGGCCCAAACGAGCGCCTCCCATATCGATCAATAGCAGGAAAAATCCCAATTCATTCGCTCCAGCCTCCAGTCTGGTTTGCTCCTAACCTAGCCGCCGTTGGACAGACCGACACAGCACTTCCTCGCGCCCTCATTGGAGGGTGGTCGCCGGGCTTCAAGCGAATGAAAGGACAAGAAGATGAAGATCCAACCCTGGGTGTAGCCTGCGTGGGAGGCAGCGGCGGCACCACGGGCATGACATCGAGCTTGCGCACACGGACAATCGCATTTTGCAAGAGTAGCATGCGCAACGAGCAGGTACATCACATCCCTAATTATATCTAATTCAACTCTTCAATTTCTGGCCAATAGTTAAACCTGACGGTGTTGTAAAACTGCTTGTATGTAGGGAATCTATGAGAAAATGAAACCAATTTCTACTTATTTTATAACTCCCCCAACCAATACTGAACTGACTGAATCTGATATATCTAATCAAGTTTCCGGTGCAAACATACAAGCTCATGTTGTTCTTGAGCCTGAAGTGTCTAATGAACAGACTGCTAATGAAGGATTTGATGCAAACATTTTACATGCTCCTGGTGATGAACATATAGTGTCTAATGAGGGATCTAATGCAAGCATTTTGCAAGCTCATTGAACGATTTAGTGTCTAATGATGATCTACTATGTTGAGAGAGACAGAGATTTGCAGGCATTGATGACAAGCAAATTATAGTGCATTTTCATAGCTTGAGGTAACGTCGAGGCCATCTACCAGAAAGTCCCCATATCATGACAACATAGCATAAATACTTTTCTAATATGTTGTTTGAAACTATTGGCATACTTGTGCAGGATAGATATATTGATATGCAGTTTGCACACTGGTTATACGTGCAATTACACTTCGATATTTTCAGCCAGAGAACGAATACTTCAAGCAGGTACAGACCATGTTTGTAGTCCTTGTACACCATGTTGAATTTTGTGTTTATTGGTGCTTGCATCATTTAGTGTTTATAATCTGAACTACTTTGGATCATTAGCTGGTTTTCAAAGTGCATGTAGCTTCACATTTCTCAAGTTATGTTGATTTCTGGAGTACAAGTGCCTTCGTATTTTTTAAGTTAAATGTTCGCCCCTGGTAACTTGAATTCGTGGATCAGCCACTGCACACAAATCATACACGAATGCCAGTATGAATTAAATGAAATGCAGGGACTTACGCTAGCTCGTTGTACATGCTCACTGCAGCTCTGCTTGCACTTGGGATGTTCCATGTATAAGTCCATGTGACCACTTGCTTGGATGTGCAGGCCTTGTGCTCCTTGCATCCCCTCTGCATTTTTGACACGGCGAATGGTTGATCAAATAAGAGGAATCGACCTTGATGTTGTACCGGAGGACAGATACTTACAAGGTTATACGGGTGTGCAGGATGTGTACCAGATCTCGTAGCGCCGTCATGCTTCGCTAAAATATGGATTTGCTTGTTTCAGATGATATCTCCAGAAGAAATAAGAGTTAAGGTCAGAGTTGCATAGGCGTGTAAGCTAAGAGAGCAGTGAAAGGATATCCAAACATCATCAGAACAGTGCACAAGGGAGTGATGTGTGGATACCTAGTTCGGGCCGGTGTTTGGGCATGCTCGCCTAGCTAGAGTGCGGGTCACTTCAGAGCCGTTGAGGGTGATGCGCTGGCTGGCCGCACACGGATGCAGATCTTGAGTGGCAGCAGAGTGCTACGATGCGGTGGACGAGACCGTTGGTGAATCCCCAACGGCCTCGGGGGGCGGAGGTGCAACGATGTGCTCGGTGAAGTAGCCCCGGTGAGCTGGGAGACGACGTCGGTGAAGCGCACCTGATGTGGTGGAACTCGGTGTCTGTGAGGCACGTCGGTTGCGGCGGCCGACGTTGTGGTGGACCACCCGGTGCGGTGGACGAGGGCATAGATGAGGTAGCTCCGGTGCGGTGGTGAAGCGCGACCATCATCTTCGTCTTCGTCGTCCGGTATAGAGGTGGGGAACGGTGGGGAAAGAGACGAGGCGAGGGGCGATTCGAGGGTTGGCGGCGAATTAGGGATTTGAGCAATCTGGGCGCGGAAGGGGACGGTGGAGAAGAGAGATTTTGCATGCCTGGAATTAGGGCTGCCAGATATTTCAATCCAAAACATGGAAGCGCGAACTTATATTGTCGTCGTCCTTTTTTGGGGGGGGGGCACATGCGACCACCCCGACAGGACTATGCTTCGGTGCCTTAAGGCACCTGCCTTTGTGTCCATGACATATGGGCCCAATAGGTGGCTGGCCCACATGTCAGTGACCCAAAGGCAGTTGCCTTTAAGGCACCGAAGTAGCGTCCACCCCGACACGACCCTGGTTTTCCTGGTGCGCCTACGTTTGAGAATGCAAACGAATCTTCTTTCATTTGCAAACGAATCTGTATGTATTACCATGCCCGTGTTTTCCTTGCAATAATTAGTCATTCGAAACGAGATACTCCATCCGTTCACTTTTGTAAGTCGTTTCAGACAACTTAAAATGAACTGTTTTGCACATTGTCTGAAATGTCTTCAAGGTATTATAAAAGTGAACAGAGGGAGTACTATAAATTAATTAATGAGGAGTTATTTGAAAAAAAAAATCGAAACGGTACCCACGCCAACATGGATTAGAGTGTGTTTCACATAATTAGTTATTTGAATTAGAGTGTGTGTCACGTAGTTTGTTATTTGAATTAGAGTGTGTGTCACGTAGCGATCTCCAATTCTAACGTGGATTTCGCATTTCACTGTATCCACGCTACTTTTTTAATAAAAATTCATATGTATATGATGAACACCATGGTAGTGAGAAAACTTTTGGATGGATTCAAACATATGACCTACAAAATAGCACAACAAACTGAGTCAATGTCAACTTTTCGAAACTTAGTATGGCATGAATTCGAAATAATTACCCGTATGCCTGGTCCTCGGTTCAAATCATACAATGTACACCGAATTGAAACATCGATATTAAGTCTCGTACTATGTACATTCAAATGTTGTTTTTAGCCCCCCCCCCCCGCACAAATGCTACATACTTCCTGTATTGGTCAATCTTCCTCTCCTAACCACCTTAAGAAGCTATCGGTTTCCAACACACGTTCATTCTTTCTCTCCATGTTTCGATCTCTAAGTCTCTCAACTACACAACCCCCTTTTCCACTCTGTTCCCAATTGTATTTACCTCACACACCCGCCATTGCACCCCATGCCGAGCTCTCCCTCTCTCTCCCCCCTCTCCCTCTCACCCTCTCGCGCTAAATACATGCATTGCCTATCTAGCCCCCAACCTCTCGTGCATGTGCACGCACGCACGTTGTATATCTAGGTCAGTCCCTCGAGACTGTCTCACTCTTTCTTCCGCACGGCGGGCCACACTCACTCAATCTCGCTCTCTTTATCTGAGTCTCGTTTAACCTCGTTTTCTTTCACACACAAATGATATATCTCCCTGTCCGGGCCTCGATCGACACACTCTGTACTCTCTCATGCAGATTGTCTATCTAGGTCAGTCCATCCAAGCCGCCACCACTCTTTCAACCTCATGGTGGGCCACGCTCACTCTCTCTCTCTCTCTCTCTCTCTCTCTCTCTCTCCGTATGTCTCGATTGACCTCTCTCTTTCTCGGACAAAAACGATATATCACCATGTTTGAGCCCAATTCGACCTATTCACATTGTATACTCTCTCACGCACATCGTCTATCTAGGTCACTCTCTCCAACCCATCTCACTCTTTTGATCGCACGGCGACCCTATGTGATCGGTTGACCTTGCTTCCTCCCACGCACAAAATATATCTACATGTCTGTGACTGGATCATCTCTCAAGCTCTATCTTACAGCCCTCACCCTTGCCAAAAAGCTCAATCGGACAATATCTCTCCAGAGCATATATATTTGTTCAATGAATGTCGGACCACACTCACTTTGTCTCTCTATCTATATGTCTCTCAATTGACCTCGCTTTCTCACACCATATCTTCCACGCGTTGAAGCTACTACCTCTCCATCCCTCGCAAAGCCGGAGCTATTTACATTGCGAGGGGCACTCCAACCTTGGATTAATTTGTGTAGGCATTTATTCCGGTCGGTTTAGATTATATTTTCGTAGCATTCGGCCCACTACTACTCCAATCACAGTAGCGGGTAATTAAGCTACGGGGAGCACCTAATATGAGCACCGGGGAGTCGTTGGATCGAAGATGCAGCGGCACACACGAGGCCTGAATGTTTTATTTGCAAAAAAACCTTTGAAGAGTTTGGAAATTGCGCATAATTACAAAGACTACTCCCAAGCCATTGGATCTCACTTCCAACGGTGTAAAAACTCGTATCACCATAGTATCTAAGCTGCGGAGTGGATGTGATATTCTATGCCGCTGTCATTTTTGTTCATAAACTTGCAAAAAACGTGTAACTTGTGTCGTTACTTGTCTAACCGCGCAAAGTGTTTGTTCAAAAAAACCATCCTACACTGAAATATCGGAACAACACACGGGGGTCCCACTTTTCATTAATCAAATTTGGACCTAAAACTAACAAATCTGAAAGACGAGATTCGAACTCGCAACCTGGACTACAAAGCGTAAGTCGATAGCCTGAAAAAATGAACGGTTGTTGGCTTTGTCCCATAACTTGATTTTATACAGTACTTGCGTTGAGTAGAGTAGAGGGAGTGCCTCGTCAACACATGCATGACCGTTATCTCACTTACTGGTGGGTCCTAGGACTGCGATCTCAATCTCTCATCTCTCCATCGTCCAACCTTTGCACGGGCACACACAAAGAGCGGCGCTAGCTTGTCGTGGTGTTATTACAACTAAAAAAACTTGGAAAATAGAAGAATCGCCTAGAATAAGAGACGTTGTGGCTGGTCGAGACGGAGCTAACCACATCTATACTCCGTGCCACGTTTGCATGATGAAGTTGTGTGGCTAGTGGGGTGTTTTCAACCGACTGGCTAGGTCCCGAGGTCGAACCATAGGTACTACGTCTGATACAGTATATTTTTACACGCACATTTTTCCTCTGTGCCGAGATGTGGCACACCCTACCGTGCGGTTTTGGGGTCCTCCCGGGTGGTGCACGCATATATTCTTCCTGACGTGGGACGCCCTACCGCGCGTTTTCTGGGTCCTCCTCGGTCGTAGCGCCGAAGCAAGTAAATGAGTCATCAAATCACGAAAGACCACCTTTCCTGCCGAGTACATCAGTGAAGCACGGTGGCTAGCTAGTTGGGCTAGTTCGACCGATTAGTTAGGCCGCCGCCACATTTGTTTTTTCACCCCTTTTTTATCTACTTGCCAGCAGGTAAATTTAAATATCCACCGCGGCGTTGCTCTGGTGTTTGGGTGCGGCAGGATTTTTAATTTTTTGATTGATGGGAGCAGGCGCGGCAGGATTTTTATTTTTTTGATTGACGGGAGCAGGCGCGGCAGCAATTAGTCACGATGACTCCACCTGTACCCACTTCTCCCTGATGTGAGAAGTCATCGACTGGTGTTTTACCGT
Source organism: Triticum dicoccoides (assembly GCF_002162155.2). Classification (NCBI taxonomy): domain Eukaryota; kingdom Viridiplantae; phylum Streptophyta; class Magnoliopsida; order Poales; family Poaceae; genus Triticum; species Triticum dicoccoides. Next base: position 448,538,045 of record NC_041382.1, read on the forward strand.
GGTGAAAACCAAAAGATTCCCTGCTCCCACCGCCTTCCCGTAGATTGCATTGCCTTTCAGCCGTTTCGCCCCCATTGCTTCCTCTCCCCATTGCTTCTACCTGGTGCCATGGCGGTGCAGCAGATTACGGAGTCCGAGGTGAGGCTCCTGACATAGGAGCTCCATGCCAAGGATGCGGAGCTCAGGGCCAAGGACGTGGAGCTCCGTGAGCTCAAGGAGGAGAGGAGTGCCATGCTCCTCCGTTATGTGAGGGAGTTCACGGAGCTTCAAAAGCGGCAGGCGTCCACCACAAAGATGCTCGAGGCGTCGGCGGTGTTGCTGCAGAAAGCGGGAGATACAATAGGCCGTCAGGGGAGCCGGCTGGAGCACGAGCGGGCCGATCGTGACGAGGTCCAGGATCGCCTCAGCCACTTGGTGAACCAAGTTGCCATGCACGTGTTGCGGCTGCGTGATGCCTACCGTCGTGCCAGCGCGACGATGTCGGCCGTCGGGCTAAACCCGTTCGACCACCCGGTCGACTTCAACGAGGTGTGGCTTCCTGACCTAGTCTCCTTCTTCACCTATATCTCCGAGGAGCTGAGCCATCTCCGCGCGATGGTGGGGGCTGAGCTGGACAAGGAGGGGTTGCAGGTTGCCGTCGCCATTGCTGGGCGAATCCTTTCAGGGCTCCGTCACTGGAATCCATTCGTGCCATTGGACGCCGTCTTTGACGAGCTGGCTCCCGTCAACCGGGAGCGAGCTCTGCGGGCGGTTTCACCCTGCATCACCAACGTCGTGCACCTCGAGAGGCAGAGGGATCTCGGTGGTGTTTAGGCGCCCTTTGCATGGGCATGTCCATGTCTCGGCGCAACATGACCGTTTGATCAAACTCAGACGGTGCAGATCAGTCACTGTAGCACAAAGCGTGTGGGTGTGTTTGCTTGCATTCTCATCTCAATATAGTTGTTTCCTCTTCGTGTATTTTTGTCAACCTAGTAGTGTGGACTCCTGCACGCTTCATGCACTCTGCCAAACACCCAAAAGTGGGCCGAGAAGGGAACTTTTGCTCCCATCCCGTGCACCCTTCATACACCCTGCCTAACACTATTCGTGCTTCATATGGTTCATGTTTCATGGAGTACTGTAGCACCGTACTCTCCGTGCGCTGTGGACCTAGTTCTGTTAACATTGATCTCACCGTCCATTCTCGACCGGACAGTCGAAAAAGCGGTACTATGTTACATATAGGAGTAGTTGACATGCACACAACATCATTTATTATCGTCATATCTTACTACACTAGCAACAAGATTGTGTAGTACTCACGTATGAACCACTTCACATGCCTAGTAGTAGGAGCACTGTGTATGTTCAAGTGGCTGCCGTGTTTCACACTCCTCCGTCGTAAGAGTGGAAACGCTTGTTGTAATCATTTTTCTTCTTCTGAAAAACAGTGGACACGCTCTACCATGCGGATCCTCCTCAAGCCATGCACTAAATTACTCACTTTCGCTGACGTGTGGGACAGCCAGCATTGGGGTCCACCAGCCATGCACTAAATTACTCCATAGTAGAGTGACGGTAGACTACCTCGATCGAAGCACCGCATTAATGCCCAATGAGCCGTCAAATCACAAAACCACCTCCTTTCCAGCAGTATGTTGGACGGACGAAGCAACCATCATTTCACTCTTCTCTCTCAGCTTCCTCTCTACCCAACCCTCGCTTCTGCCTCATCTTGTTCCTCATTTCTTTAAGAAAACCCCGACCTTCTTCTGCCATTGTTCTTCTCTCCCAAAGAAGGAAAGGTGTGCGCATCAATGGTGTTGATTCTGGCCAAGGCCCGGTCTCGCAACCCCGAGACTGATCCTATAACTCCCTCTCTTTTCTTCTTTTGGGTTTGTGATTATGGTTTCTTTTCTTTTATTTCTATTTGACAGTTTCTTGATGGACGCTGGAGCACCGGCCGAAGTGATGTCTATGGCTCCGGCCAAAACCATCGAGGCTCATGGTACGAAGAAGCGCAAGCACCCTGCCGAGACTACCGCAGACAAGCTCAAAGCCATCGCCCTGTCCAAGCCCCCCTCTCCAGGATCCCTCATTAAGCAAGTCCAGGTAATATCTCTTCTTGACGATTTTTTTCTCGAGCTTGATCGTGTTTTTTCATCTAACACGCAGTACTAGTACTAGTAGTAAAACTATCTGGGTGATCTTGCATGTGATTTTTGTGTGCCAAATGACGGTTCTAAATTCCTCTTTTGACCAAAACATGCGAGAGGTTGACACTGATTTCTTATAGATTACTTTCAACTACTCCCTCTGTCGCAAATTTCTTGTCTTAGTTTGTCTAGATACGGATGTATCTAATACTAAAATGTGACTTGATACATCCGTATCTAGACAAATCTAAGACAAGAATTTTGGGACGGAGGGAGTACTTTATGAACATCAATGCTCCCTTTTAAGAAGGTATATTTGCCTCAGTAACTTGTGTTATGGATATTGCATGTAATCCCTCTGCTCTCATGCCTTTGAAGACATGTTCTAGTGTCTTTGTTCACTCATTTCTGTGCGTATATGTAGTCATATATGGAGTATAATATCGAAAATCATCTTATATTTCTAAACGGAGGTAGTAATAAAATATGGTTTCTGTTTGAATTACAACCAGGTCCTTGGTGGAGATGAAGTTCTCAAAGTCATGCCGTGTGAACTGGAAGACCTGATGATGAGTTCTACTGCTGAACTATCCAGCTGTTGTGTCCTTGTCGCCACGTGTCCTGAACTAGTGTTTTCCTGTAGCATTGTTGTCAGGCGTGTTCTCGAGGCTGTACTTGACCACAACAATTTCCTGGCTGTGCCTTCGATTACGAAGGGTGTGGTTCTTGTAAAGCTTCCCAACAAATCTGATGCGGCCTATCTTCATCATCATGTTTATGAGTGGAAAGACCACTCTGTTAGGTTCTCCAAGGTTGACAAGATGGTGATGGTGCATGTAGACATCTCACACGAAGGCCATGGCCTAGTCAGTTATGCGGGGTTCATCTCGTAGGTCGGTGGCAAAAAATAGTCTGCAGAGTTTAGTTAGTGCAACTTCGCTTGTCTATAGTAAGTACTATTGTTCAGTACTTGATTTGTGTTTGTGAACCCTGTATTGTTTATTAGTACTGCCGCTTTTGGTGTGTGGTCAGTCCTGAGAACGGTCTATGTTAATGTCTATCCACTCAATTCAGTCTGTATATTTTGAAGTATCCATATCATATTTTTTGTGAGGACGGTCTATCAATTATGGTTACACTCCAATATCTGTATGCATTGCAGGGTTTATCGCACCCACCAGGATTTCCAGCCCCATGGATGTTTGTTCCATACGATTTGTCACGACCTTTGGACTGTCCTGCTTGTGGGAGTAGGTGGGGCCCCTGCATGCCACGCGTAGTTGGACGATCAATCTTCTGTTTAGTACTTCAACATAGTGATTTCCTTGTGAGGATTCACTCGTGTCACATCAAGTAAATCTTATTGATTTACTGTCTAAATCTTATTGATTTAATGTCATGTTTTCTTTCTTTTCCTGCAATTTTACGATGCATGTTTTGCCATGTGACATTCATCACAGAATAAACCGTTTGGTTTGCTCTACAATGGCTATTTTTGCAGGTTTCACTTCTTATGTCGTGTCAGTAACAAAGGCACTGTCCATCACTTATATTACTGGAAAAAATTGGATCAGTCTGTTGTCTGAGTACAAGCTGAATCCCTATGATGAGCTGCAGTTTGGTTTAACAAAAACGCCACAATTAGTCCTTCTCGCGTTTAAAAGAAATGAAGAAAAAAACTGGATCACAGTCACGGATCCTAGTCAAGTTAGGAAGCTGATCATAGCAGACCAGACACGATCGCCGCTATCTCCCACAGATCGAGCACCGACAGTTGCCATAACACTGACAGCGGCAGCAGCTTAGTCTGATCCAGCTGAGGATTGGGCACCGACCGTGTCAGCGGATCAGTCTGATCTACCGGAGGATCGGGCATTGACACCGGCACCTGCTCCGACACCGGCACCAGCTCTACAAGGAGCACCATCTCTGGCAGCAGCAGCGACTTCGGCACCTACACCAACACTTGCACTTGCATCTACTCCGGCCCGTGCAGTTGCACCCGCAACAGACTGGGCTGCAGTTTGCACTTCATATACCAAAGTCCTTACAAAAACCGACATGTCCACCTTCTTGGTAAGCATTGGCCGCCCAAGTGCTTCGTTCTTTTTTCTTTCCATGTTGTTTCACATGATTCACTGTGTTGATCTAACTGTTTGGGTATGTCTTCTTGTTTGCAAACAGAGAATTCCTAGAGCAACGAGGGAGTCGTTCAACAATCCGGGCGACCGTGGCCAAGTTTATCTTACCATGCACAGCCTTGGTGTGAATGAACCTGATCAATATATCGTAAGTACAAAGGATGGTCGCATGATGATTGATGCTAAAGGATGGTCAAGGTTCAAATCTAAATCATATCTTGCGGTAGGGGATGATGTCAAAATTGAACTTTCTCGACAAGGAGAGCTGGTCCAAATCAACTTTGAAATTCTTTAGTAGCAGCACGCAACTGCCTAACTGATCTATCCTCCGAGAGATTTTGATGTAATAATCTGGCATGGTGAAACAAGTGTCCTGTGTGTATAAGTAGTACGATAGTATTATTTATCACATGGTATATCGTTGATAGAATTGCAACTCTGATTGCTGGTTAGGAACTGTCGTTCGATTTCATTCCAACAGATGCCGTGCTTTATTCAATTTTGTGTATTCGCCTTGCGACAACATCTAAAACCAGCGGCGTACCAATCACTTGCAATATGAAAAGTGCTGAGGTAGAACACATGGGCCCCCAAACATGCAGGGTTGGCCTGCGGCCCAAAGTCCAGAACCTAGTTTCGAGAAGCACTAGCTCAGTGCAGAAGTGGCGTCCTCCTCCTGCTGTGGGTTGGGCGAAGATGAATGTTGATGCTGTGTTATCTTGCAATGGTGAAAGGGGAGCCCTGGCAGTTGTGAGCTGGGATCATACAGGCTTCTTCCTTGGAGCATCGGCACTGGTGTGCGAAAATGTTACTGATCCAGAGATCCTAGAGGCAATGGCATGTTGCGAGGGGCTATCTCTGGCTCTTGACTTAAACCTGCAACAAGTTCAGATTAGCACCGATTGTTCAGCAACAGTCAAGCATATCAGAGAGGCATACTTGGGGCCCAACAAAGTTATTATGGACGAGATTGAGATGAAGAAGAATATGTTCCAAACCATGGAGATCATACATGAAAAACGCGAGTGTATAAGCGCATGTGCTCGCAAAAGCTGCTACTTCTTTGCCCTGTGGATGCCATCTTTGGCTCATAGGAACCCCCAAAATTATTTGTATACCTATGACTGTTAATCTTCAATAAAGCAGCTTTTATTCCTCAAAAAAAATCTGAGTATTATATTCTCAGCTGAACCCCCATAATGCCCGTGCGTTGTAGAGGGAGTATATTTCTTGGCAAGGTGAGCCTGTGATATAAAAGATTTGTATATTTCTTTACAGAGGGAGTATCTCTCTGTCACAAAATATATTTATGTGTAACTAGTTACTCCTGTCTTTCTACTTCCTTTCGCTGATATGTGGGGCAACCGGCAACGGGGTCCATGTGCCATATGCACAAATTAGAGTGCACAACTTCACGGTAGACACACCCCGGTTGTAGCACCGCAGTAATGCCCAATGAGCCGTCAAATCACAACCCCCCTTTCCAGCTTTAGCAGTAAGCTGAACGGACGAAGCGGCAATATTTCACTGGGCCTGAATCCCCTTCTCCCTCGTCTGCTTGTTCAGAGAAAACCCCCTCTCAGCGATTGCATAGGGTTTTCTCATGGAGAACCAAGTACGAATTCTTCATCCATCCCCAATAAACCCAAGTCCCTTGGTCACAGGTAATCCTAGGATGGCAGCCACCGCCGTTGATGCATTTTTCTTCCTACTGAATCTAGTGTGTTTCATTTGCAATGCCCAAAGTGCGAGTACCCTATAGGTGTCTGCGCCCTCGGCGGGACGCCACACTTGTTCCTTCTCATCCTAACACAGCATTTTGAAACGCGCACAATATGTTCCTAGAATCCTCTTTTCTATCCAGGAGGGTGGGGTTCTTTTGAACATGCTGTGTTCTCATATTATTTTTCCTGCAGTGTATTATTTGCTCTGCCAGAACACATGTACTCAAGATGCTCGGCCTTGCCATAACTGAATACACTAGTTTAATGGTCACAGTGAAGACAAGCCATGGATATAAGTTCTGAGTTGGGTTCATGAACCAAGATGATCACTGCTTTTTTATGGATGAACTTGGATAAACTTTCTCAAGTGTTACAGACTGAAAGTTGGCGCACGAATGTTGATGGAAATAGCAGAACCTGGTCTCATCTTCACTGCGATCTTCCACCCCGACATCGTTCCAATTGTTCATCCATGTTAGTTTTGTATCTGGTTCTTGCTTGTTGCCTCGATTACTTCTTAATCCACCTATTCTGTCTAACTAATCACAATTTAACTTTATAAGTAGCAACGAATCTCTCACGAAGATGCTACTTCTAACTAATATTTTCTTTTAATTGGTGGCACGTGTAGGTTTTTTCAGAGTTAAGCAGTCTGCTCGTTTGTTACTCTGTAATAACTCGGCTGTTACTAATGGCACTAAAGTTGACTGGATCGACATCCACAAGTTCCTACACTTTATTGATCGTCTTGAGGTCCTTGTGTGGCGTTTCAATGGCGGAAGGCCATGTGGGATATGTGTGCCACTGCTGCACTCGTTGAACAGGTCCAACTGTGTCGAGAAACTTATGGTACGAGCTGTTTTCTATTATATATGTTGTTCATAAACTATTGCTTATACACAGTTTTACAGCTGTGATCTTCTTGAAATAGGAACTACCGAGTTCTATTGTTCCTATACAGATGCCTGACCATGGTCGGGTCAGACTTGCGCTTGGTTACAACATGATGTTTATGTCGACCTACTCAATTCCCCTTGGAGGTGAAAAGATACTTATTCATGGGTGGTCACAAATAATGAAGGCCCGTCCATCTTGGAGAATAGGACAGAAGATTATGTTCATGCTTTTCCATGGCTCTAAAGCGAATATCCTGTTTATTGACCACATTGCAAGATGAAGCCGCTTTCAGAAGGTTGTGGATGCGCGGGGTGGCGCCTGGGCCTTGTCCTGGGGCTTGGCGGCACATCAAGCGTCGCTTCAACTCCATTCGTGAAAATGTTCAAGATGGAGACATAGATATTTGCAAAGTACATACGGATCTGAATGTCGCAGATCCGTTGACTAAACCTCTTCCGCGAGCAAAACATGATCAACACCAGAACTCTATGGGTGTTCGATTCATCACAATGTAACTAGATTATTGACTCTAGTGCAAGTGGGAGACTGTTGGAAATATGCCCTAGAGGCAATAATAAAATGGTTATTATTATATTTCCTTGTTCATGGTAATTGTCTATTGTTCATGCTATAATTGTGTTATCGGAAATCATAATACATGTGTGAATACATAGACCACAACATGTCCCTAGTGAGCCTCTAGTTAACTAGCTCGTTGATCAATAGGTAGTCATGGTTTCCTGACTATGGACATTGGATGTCATTGATAACGGGATCACATCATTAGGAGAATGATGTGATGGACAAGACCCAATCCTAAGCATAGCACAAGATCGTGTAGTTCGTTTGCTAGAGCTTTTCCAATGTCAAGTATCATTTCCTTAGACCATGAGATCGTGTAACTCCCGGATGCCGTAGGAGTGCTTTGGGTGTGCCAAACGTCACAACGTAACTGAGTGACTATAAAGGTATACTACATGTATCCCCGAAAGTATCTATTGGGTTGACACGAATCGAGACTGGGATTTGTCACTCCGTATGACGGAGAGGTATCTCTGGGCCCACTCGGTAATGCATCATCATAATAAGCTCAATATGACCAAGTGTTTGGTCACCGGATCATGCATTACGGTACGAGTAAAGTAACTTGCCGGTAACGAGATTGAACGAGGTATTGGGATACCGACGATTGAATTTCGGGCAAGTAACGTATCGATTGACAAAGGGAATTGAATACGGGATTGATTGAATCCTCGACATCGTGGTTCATTCGATGAGATCACCGTGGAACATGTGGGAGCCAACATGGGTATCCAGATCCCGCTGTTGGTTATTGACCGGAGAGTCATCTCGGTCATGTTTGCGTGTCTCCCGAACCCGTAGGGTCTACACACTTAAGGTTCGGTGATGCTAGGGTTGTAGAGATATTAGTATGCGGTAATCTGAAATTTGTTCGGAGTCCCAGATGAGATCTCGGACATCACGAGGAGTTCCGGAATGGTCCGGAGGTGAAGATTTATATATAGGAAGTCCAGTTTCGGCCATCGAGAAAGTTTCGGGGGTAATCGGTATTATACCGGGACCACCGGAAGGGTCCCGGGGGTCCACCGGGTGGGGCCACCTATCCCGGAGGGCCCCATGGGCTGAAATGGGAGGGGAACCAGCCCCTGGTGGGCTGGTGCGCCCCCATGGGCCTCCCCCTGCGCCTAGGGTTGGAAACCCTAGGGGTGGGGGCGCCCCACTTGGCTTGGGGGGCAAGTCCCCCTTGGCCGCCGCCCCCCTTGGAGATCCCATCTCCTAGGGCCGGCGCCCCCTAGGGGCCCTATATATAGTGGGGGGAGGGAGGGCACCGTACCCAAGTCCCTGGCGCCTCCCTCTCCCCTCGTAACACCTCTCTCTCTCTCGTTGGAACTTGGCGAAGCCCTGCCGAGATCACCGCTGCTTCCACCACCACGTCGTCGTGCTGCTGGATCTCCATCAAGCTCTCCTTCCCCTTGCTGGATCAAGAAGGAGGAGACGTCTTCCCAACCACACGTGTGTTGAACTCGGAGGTGCCATCCGTTTGGCGCTTGGTCATCGGTGATTTGGATCACGACGAGTACGACTCCATCAACCCCGTTCTCTTGAACGCTTCCGCTAGTGATCTACAAGGGTATGTAGATGCACTCCCCTCTCCCTCGTTGCTAGATGACTCCATAGATTGATCTTGGTGAAGCGTAGAAAATTTTAAAATTCTGCTACGTTCCCCAACAGGTCCCCTTATGACCTGGCATTTTAAGCTGTAGATAAACATAACACGGCCTCGCCATGAACTTAGCGTAAGTCAGTCGCCCAAACAAAGTGTGATACAGACTTTTGACTTTTACCACCTCAAAAGTCAATGTTTCTGATCTTGAATCATGATCATCTCCAAAAGCCACCTCTAAGGCTATCTTGCCCACTGGATATGCAGACTTACCAGGCACCACGCCATGGAAAACGGTGTTTGACGGTTTAAGATTTTTATCTGTCAACCCCATACGATGGAAGATATCATAATATAGAATGTTGATACTACTTCCCCTATCCATGAGTACCTTAGTGAACTTATATCCCCCAACTTGAGGGGCCATCACTAAGGCCAGATGACCCGGATTGTCAACCCAGGGCGGGTGATCCTCTCTACTCCATAAAATGGGTTGCTCAGACCAGCGCAAATATTGAGGCATCGCCCGTTCAACAGAGTTCACCGCCCTATTGTGAAGCTTCTGATCACGCTTACACAAGCTAGTGGTGAAGACATGATATTGCCCACTATTTAACTTCTTAGGATTGCTCTGATAATCCGACTGCTGTTGCTGCTGCTGGTTCCCCTGATGGTTGTAACCTCCCTGGTTCCCTTGATTGCCAGCTGGGACGAGCTTCTTTGCCGTCCTCAACAAAGCAAGAGGGGTACATCGGCAGCGCATTAAATGCGTTTTCCGACGATACCAGGGGATAGACTCAGCCCCTGTACACCTTTCCACCTCCTGTGTGCCACTGTGGCGACCCCTTTTTGTCTATAAAAGGAGGCCCGAGGCGTACTGGAGGGGGATTCAGATCTTTTGGACTAGGGAGCCACATCAGCTAGTTCAAGAACACAAGAACACCTAAATATACATCAAAGCAGGACTAGGGTTTTACTCGTCTCCGTGGCCCGAACCTGGGTAAATGATTTGTGTGCTGACCGCTAGACCCACTCTTTGCACAACCCCGCGCCCGCCAACCGTAGAAGGGATCCCAGTGACCCCATAGGTGTCGTTTCCCACCGACATCTCTAGCGCGCCAGGTAGGGGGTGCGTAGTTGTGAAAATCCAATCTGGATGAAGCAACGACTCCAACGTGGTCGTCACTCCAAGCAAGAAGACGAGCGAACAAATGGCGTCCTCGGTGGACGTGGCAAACGCTCACGCAGCGGCAGAAAAGCTAAGTCATGCAAAACTTGGAGTAATTCCTTTCTATGTATAAGGTTATCGTCCTTGACGCTCTTGCCCTGTGTATGGAAAACCTGCATGCAATGGGGCCTTACCACTATTGGCAACACCCTCATTCTGTTTCGAGTCCGCTCAACAGTTCGAGCGGCTGCATCAACAATGACAAGGTGACCTTTTGCGATTGGCAACGCTCTCGTTCGGTCTCGAGTCCGCTCGACAGCTCGAGTGGCCGCGTCAAGAGCAGTAAGGCGGTTTACCCGGCAGCAAGCATACCCGGCAGGCCATTGAGGATCTGTCCTCAACATGCTGCCTGGGTTTCCGTGCTGGCAAACCTACCCGATTAACGTAGGGTGGACATACAAAGGGAGATCAAACAGGAAAATAACATGCATTGTTTCAAAACTACTGCAGGGTTATATTACATCATTTGTTGCCGCGGTTCTAACTAAAGATAAAAATTGTCTTGGTCATGAACCTGCAGCGCGATAAGAAATGGGGTGCCTAGTCCCGACGCTGGCCTTGTACCCTCCGAACTCCGTCGATGCGGCCGATGACGGGCTCGATGCGCTCCTTGAGTGGCATGGGGTCCACATCGTCTAGCAAGCTATCCAGCAAAGCTTCAAAGTCGAGGTCAGGGTTCCAGTACGCCATCTTGGTGAGGACCTTGGTCATGGCACCCCAGCAAAGCCTCCGGGACTCTTCGGCCAGAGAGGCCACCCTGTTGGAGTGGAACCGCTCTAGTGCTCCGAGAACACCCTCGAAGAACAGATTCAGCCTGGCATTAGGAATCATGTTCAGCTCCGGGATGTACCTCACGTTGGCATCCCCATGGTAGCCAGCTGCGTGGTGATCCTGCCGGCGACATCGGCGAGGCGGCTGATCCAGAGCTTCTAGCCCGCCATGAACTCCACGTGGCTGGTGGCGTTGTTCTACCGCAATTGCCGATGAGACCTGGGGGCAGAGGGTGTGTCATCGCGTGAGGTCCGGTGGCCGAGGTGAGGCCCTTCGTTCGGTTCCGTCTTGTGTCACATTGGTCAGCCCATGACGCATTTAGGGAGACCCATGGAGGACTAGTTGTACAAGACAAAGACAGAGGACTTGTGAAGGACTCTGTGTCCACTGAAAAATCCGACTAGGAATTGTAACCCTAAGTCCTCGGACTAAGGTAACCCCTTATCTCTGATATTACTATTCATCCAACCTAACTTTAAGGGGCATCCTACAGAATTCTCTGCTAGAATCATACTCGTCAATTAGGAAGAGAGGCGGAGACAATGCGTGAGAGACAGGCCTAAAGATAATGTGCATGCGGGAGACATGTAGGCAGGTCTATGTATATAGAAAGGGTCGATGGGGATTATGCGTTCGTATGCTTGTGAGAGGAAGAGTGCTTGTGATAAAGGTTATTGAACACAATCATAAATGGTTACGAGAGGGAGGGAGGGTTATATCGAGAGCATGTCTGCGAGAAATACACTTCGGGAGAGTGTGTGAGCATGTGTGAGAGACCACCGATGGAGAGTGAAACTACACGTAAAAGACTGATGTACACATTGATTAAAAATATAAATTGTATCCAAATATTAAGATGGGATCATGATATCTGCAATTCGCGTAAGGAACGGTCATTGATCCATCAGACATCTATATTCTATCGAATTTGAGCATGTTTATGTTATTATTCGACATAATTGATCCATAGAGTTAGTATTTTTGAACTCCAGACAATGAATCGCTTTAGCAATCGAATATAAACGTGAGTATAGTTCTTGTTGTGTGTAAAGCACATTATACATAGAAAAGTTACACAATGAACATTATAAATAGCTAGCTATGAACTAGCATAAATTTGAATTCAACTTAAGGTGGTTTAAAAAAATCAAATTCAACATGAAGTCCATTCAATTATTTGAATTCGATATCATGGCATTTGTAAATCATACCTAAATTATGGGGGCACCAATGTTTGCTCTGCTTTTGTACATAATAGCATATATAGTTGTGTACAAAATAGATTCAAATTTGCCTCCACCATTCCAAAATAATCGTAGTTATAGGATTTTCAAATGTCAAAATTTCAAAAAGAAGCGCATAATTTAATGATGTTTTCAAACATACAAGGTCAAATTTAACGTTGTCTATTTAGGTCAATCCTCAAAGTTCAAGAGTACTCTAAACGTGAATGCTTATGTTTCAAAATTTCGAACGAAGCGCCAAAAGAGCCTCTACTCGCCCAAAACCGCATAAGACCAATGTTTGGTAGAAGGACATTACTTTTCTAACTCCGACCCGTGAAACCTACCAGCCCGACGTCCAAAGGTCTAAACCGGGGTTGGTTTGTAGCTTCATCTAGACGCCGCGCAACTACCTCCGAAAAACATTCATACACAATGTCCGCCTAAGCACAGATGCGCGCGGCCGAAATCACTCCTGCCCACTATTTGGGACACCTTGGATAACCATCCTATCCCCGACCCACAGTAGGTCTGAAATTTAAGAGGGGGGCAAATTTTGTACTTCCCCAAATTCAAACAAGCGCATCCCATCTATTCAAAAAACCCAAAAACAAGTGTGTCCCAGACCGAAACATGGTTCTCCTTAGCTCCCCCCGCCCCCGCCCCCCGTCCGATTCCCCACTCATACTCCGTGGGTGCCAAAACTACCTCTCCACCAGTCATGAAACCCTGACGTCCTCCGTCCGGCACCCCATCCCACCCATCAACCATCGCCCTCCTCCATCACACTGGAGCCGATACCCCGACGTCGTCGTCCACCGCAACCGCAACACCCTCCACGACTAGTAGTTGAAGCTGAGGCCGAGGTGTCCGTACCCAAGCGAGTTCAACCATGCCGTCCTATGCCTCACCACTGCCGCTCCAACTTCGCCATCGTCCACTGCACCGGAGCTATTCTCGCTACACCGTCCTTCGCCCCCTCGGATCTACTTCCCCTCCACAGACAGACGACCACCGTAACACAATCAACAATTTGGCCATGGGTTCGTCCAAGGCTCCACCCCTCCTCCAAAACATCAATTCCGGTAAAAACAAGAAAATCGCCACGACATCCGGAGGACACAGCACCGGCAATCGGAAATGGTACTCTCTTCCCTTATTCATGCAAATCTTACGTGTCTGCTTGCACGGTATTCATCCCACAGAAGACGCTAGTTGACCGCTTCCTCCTGATACTAGATGTACCTAGTAACTCATGATGCACAAGGTTTCTCCTAGTATACTATTTCACCTTAGCTACAGGTCCATCGCCCCCTGGACTTAAATTCCTCGTCAGTTGACTCCCAATTAAAGGAAGCATTCCCCGGCGTAATAGGCGCTAGTCTGCCTAATACACCGGGGAAGCAGCGCCTCGGTGTTTATCTTCGGGGTGTGTGGGGCCTAGGAGCTGCTGGCGCCCGATCTGGAGGTTGGCCGAGATTAAAGGGATGGCCGGGGGGCGCTGCCAAGCACGGCGGTGGTGTGGGGTCAAGGGGAGGGTGGGTTGGCGGAGGCAGGGGTCTGGGCCGATGGCCGCTGGCGGTTCGAGAAAGATCGTCAATAGTGACTGGCGGGAGGTAGACGAAAGCCATTTGCCTGTTCCTTACAGATCGGACGGTTCATAAAAAAAATCGACTAACCTATTCATTTTCAGTCGACTGTTATTTTGTTAGGACCACATGTGGTGGTGTGCTGGAGGAGTACCTGCATTTCCCAGCCATCCCTATGCTCATATATTACAAAATCATACAGAGTAGAATCTAATTTGTTTGCCATGCAATGTTGTAGTGCTATCATATGTCTCATGTCATTTATTGTTCATCCACCTGCTATCTGCTACTTTTACAATGCACTAGTTCTGCACACACTTCACCCATACTCTCACTATTGTGTTTTTATGCAAGGGTATTTCAGACTCTGTCTTGACATAAGCACAAAAGAAAAGAAGTCACTCCTGCTTGCTTCAAGGGCAGGCAAGACACATGTTCACGCTTTAACAGATGGAGACGGTAAACGTACCTCCGGATTGATGATCTTGCTCGCCATGCACCACCATCCCAGGTGCTTGCTTTAACTTCGCGGTGTCATATGTGGTTGCATGTTTCATATGGTGTCTAGCTTCTATTCGAAAGGCCGAAGTCGTTCTTTATTAAGATAAGGAAATATATTTTTTACATGAACCACCATCCCGGGAGCACCAGAAGACAAATAGCTAGTCAGGGCACTTGCTGAGCCAGTGACAAGCCCAACACAGACATGCATCACCTGGAAGCCAACTAAAAATCCACGATGGTGGCAAAGCAGCCCGCCTCCCACCAGGCTCTCAGGTCCTCGATGATCATGCTCACCACTCCAGTCGGATGACTAGCTTGTATTGCTTCCAATTTGGTTAAATTGCATCTGCTTAGCTTACACATTATACCTTTGAATATGACATGCCTTCCTGTTTTTGGTACATACTAGTACATCTATATATTAACCATGTTCTTACATCAAACTAATGTTTTTGTGTATCCCTCATCAATCACTTATGATGAGAGAATCACCCCAGCGGGTTACTGTGACAAAATAAACTCTTTTAAAGAATGCAACGTCAGCCTCCCCACATGATTCTCAAGAAACAGCAAGGCTAGATGAAGATAGTGAACGTAGCTCTGTCATTGATGACCGCATTTCCCCTACACCAGTATCGCAGGTGCTTGCTCTAACTTGGCAGCGTGATATGTGGTTGCATGTTGCATATGGTGTCTAGATTGTAATTCTTCTAATCTGGTTAAATCGCATGTGCTATTCTGCTTAGTTCATACATTATACCTGACATGCCTTCCTATTTTTAGTACATAGTGCATCTGTCTATTAAGAATTTCCTTGCATAAAACTATTTTTTTTGTATCCCGCATCAATCAATATGACGAGACACCTTTAGTATATGCAGTGTGATATTAGTTGCATCTTTCATATGATTTATAGCATGGGCTCCTTCTAATTTGTTGAAATGCCATTTATGATGCGATGCTTTTAACTTGGCAGAGTCATATTGGTTGCATCTTTCATGTGGTGTCTAGCTTGCATTGCTTCTTATTTGTTGAAATCGTTTCTGCTTAGTTTACACAAACAGTTGTGAATATGCCATGTCGTCCTGTTTTTCATACACATTCCATCCTGGTGTCATGTGTTTGCCTTACATCAAAGTAGCGATTGTCAGTATCATGCACGAATAAGTTCTAAAGAGTGAATTTTATTACTTTTTCTTGTCGGTTTTACTTGACAATTCAAAATCCATAAAGCGGAAGGATGTTAGCAAGGCAATGGATGAAGGTGCTCCTTCCAAACGGAGGCCTTCTACAGATTCTACTCCGCCATCCCCCAAGAAGATTTGCAAGACAACACATGTGTAGACACTCAACGTAGCAGTGTTGATGATGAGCACGTCTCCCCTAGTGCACCATCATACGTGCTCCCTCTAACTTGGCACTGTTATATGTGGTTGCATGTTATGTATGATGTCTAGCTTGTATTGCTTCTAATTTTGTTGAATTCCATCTGCTTAATTTACATTATACTTGTGAATAAGACACATGTTCCTGTTTCTAGAACATACAATATCTATCCATCACACCATGTTCTTACATCAAAGTACTACTGTTGTGTAACCTACAACTATCACTTATCATAAGACACGTTTGACTTGGGAGTTTGATATAGGTTAGATCTCACATTCTTTTCTAGCTTGTACTACTTATAATTTGTTGAAATGGCACTTATGACGAGACAATTTTAACTTGGTAGAGTGATATTCGTTGCATCTTTCATATGGTGTCTAGCTTGCATTGCTTCTAATCTTTTGAAATGCCTTCTGCTTAGTTTACACATCATAGCTATGAATATGCAATGTTGTCCTTTTTTCTTACACATTCAATCGTCCTATCATGCAGTCGCCTAACATTAAAGTAGTGCTCGTCAGCATCCTGCATCAATAAGTTCTGAAAAGTGAATTTTTATTCATTTTTCTTGTGGGTCTGACTTGACAATGCAATACAACTAAGAAATACGAAGGAAAAAATAAGGCAGGGACTGATGGCGGTCTTCTGGCGAAACAGGCATCCCGGGTGCTTTCTCTAGCTTGGCAGTGTGATATTGTCTTGCATGTTGCATACGGTGTCTAGCTTGCATTTCTTCTTATTGGTTGAATGGCTTCTGCTTAGTTTACACAAACAGTTCTGAATATGCCATGTCGTCCTGTTTTTCATACATATTCCATCCCGGTATCGTGTGTTTGTCTTATATCTCACATTCTTTTCTAGCTTGTACTACTTCTAATTTGTTGAAATGGCACTTATGACTAGACAGTTTTAACTTAGTAGAGTCATATTCGTTGCATCTTTCATATGATGTCTAGCTTTCATTACTTCTAATTTGTTGAAATGCCTTCTGCTTAGTTTACACATTATAAGTTGTGAATATGCAATGGCACTAATAACGAGAGACCTTTAACTTCATAGTTTGATGTTGCTTGCATCTTGCATATGATTTATTTCTTTTACTGCTTCACATTTGTTTAAATGCCAGTTATGACGAGACATTGTTAACTTGGCAGAGCGATATTTGTAGCATCTTTCATATGGTGTCTACCTTCCATTGCATAGCTTCTAATTTAGTGAAATGCCTTCTGCTTAGTTTACACATCATATTTCTGATTATCTCATGTCGTCCTGTTTTTTGTATATATTATATGCTCCTATCATGTGGTTGTCTAACATCAAAGTTCAGTTTGTCTGTATCACGCGTCAATTTGTTCTGAAGTTGTAACATCCCAATTTTCAATTTGGATGTTATACTTAGGTCATCATATGCACATCATATTTTATTTGCATATTTGGTTGTGATCCTAGAAATCTTAAGCAACTCAAGGACCCAAGGAGAGATTTGGGGATTTCATAAATTTTCATATTTCAATTTTATCAAATTTGAAAAGAGGAACAATTTGATTTTAATATTTTTTTCTCTCCAATTATTTCCAATATTAAAACCAAAAGAGAGAAGATAATATGACTTCTTCAAAAGAGAGGAATATTGGAGTAGAAATTTAAAATCAAATTTATATTTTGTTTGGATTTTATTTGCTATTTTATTTGAATTTAGAAAAATATGTATTTTTGAAAATTGCATTTCTAGGCCAGAAAAATGTTCACTTTGTTCTAAATAATAGGTTTAGACGGTGAAAATTGTTTCTGGTAATTTTTAGCAAATTTTTATATATTTTTTTAGATTTTTCTTCGGGCGGATTTAAAAAAAAAATCTTCTTCCCGCCCGACTGGGCCGAAGGCCCAGCTAGGCAGGCCGGCCCGCGTCGCCCGCCACCTCCCTCCCGCGCGATGAGTCCGCGCTGCCGCCGGAGCTCGAGTCTGAGCCGGACTCCTCCCGGCGCCGCCCCTCCCCAAGGCACCGCCCCTCTCTCGCCCTTTATAAGCGTCGGACCCCGCCCCCTCTCCCTCACCTCGCCCCTGTAGCGACCAGACGTCAAACAGTCTGATCTCCGTGCTCCGGTGTCATCCCTGGATCAGTAATGCTGACACCACACAGTACTCGGAGGATTTATAGCAGAGTAGCAATCACACACTTATTACATCGAGTGTCTCATAAGAGAACTTATTACAATAAATATGGCTTAAGGCCATCTAATAACGATAACAGCGGAAGGCCTGGAAGATAAGTGAGTGCATCAACTCCAACGGCATCATTGAGTATAGAACCACGACCTAAAAACTCCTTAATCGTCGTCTGAAAAGTCTGCAACATTAACGTTGCAGCCCGAAAACGGGTCAGCACATGGAATATGCTGGCAAGGTAACACATAGAGAGTAATGGAATGAACAGCTATACTATATGCATATTTGGCTGGTGGAAAGCTCTATGGTTACAGTTTTGCGTAAAGCCAATTTTTCCCTACTTCAAAGGAATAAATTTATTTAACTATCATGGTAGTTGTTAAACATTGAGAATGGTTGACAGCATTCTCAATCCCAATTAAGCATCATCATTAAACAAAACCCAACAGAATTAACTTTAGAGTAACATGTTGAGATTCACATGATAATCCAGGTACTAGATACTCAAGATGTCCATAACCGGGGACACGGCTAACCATGATTAGTTTATTACACTCTGCAGAGGTTTGCGCACTTTTCCCCACAAGACTCGATCGCCTCTGTTTGGTTTCTCACACTACATGGTGTCTGAGAAGACGGATGACCGAGACATAGTCTTTCAGAAGCGCTCGCACCTTACGATCGGGTAGACAGTACCACCTACATCCCCTACATCTGCTAGTCTACCACTGTAAGAGTTCGCATGACTTAGTCAACTATGCAAGAGCCCATAATAGCTTGTGGCTGCACACGGAAGTTTCTAGTATGAATAGTCTCATGATCCCTTTGAGAATGGGTGGCGGTCCAAAAGAAAACATGCAAGTCCTGGAATACCCAGGTGCCTCAATCTACCCAGATGTGTGTTTAAGTTGCCACCTTAGATAAACCATTAATTAACAATCTCACATCAGTCATGGATATCACTCACCCAATCCACGTCTACTAGCATAGCATGGCATAATAAGCAAACGTAGAATTAACTCCCAAATGTTTGATAATAACAGGTAATAGGTACTACCTCGTCTACTTCCCATCCCACAATTTAATTATATCCTAATCATGCAATTTGTGAGGATTGATCTAATGCAATAAAACCGGGTAGTAGAAAAGTATGATCAAAGTGTTACTTGCCTTGCTGATGATCCGCGAAACCTAACGATTCGAAGTAACAGGCGGCGCACTCCGGGTATTCTATCGCAGACAAACAAACAATCATACAATAAGTACTCATCTAATGCACAGGTAAAACTCAAATAAGATATCTAACCAGAAAGTTCAACTTAAGAACTCCGGTTGGCAAAAAGAATCAAATCGAACGAAGCAACGAAAGTCAAACGGCGAAAGAAAACAACTTCGTTCTAGTAATCTGGATCAAGGGCAAATTTTACAGTAGCAAAATCTTGTTTAAGTTGGTTAAACGGATAGAGGGTTTCGAGACGAAACTCTAGGCGCTTGAATCGTCTGATTCCTATAAACGAGCGAAAAGTTATACTAAAACGAAAAATGGATCAGGAATCGCGATCAGAAAAATCGTGGATTTAATCCGAGAAAAAGAAAAACGATGAATGCTCGCTAGAACGAACTAACGAACGGACGAACGCTCGCTAAAAAAAATAAACCGGGAAAGCTGATCTATTAAAAAAACCGAAACTAAAAAAAACCGACGAAAAACCGATCTCTTTTAAAAAAACGTTGGCACGGAAGTCGAGGCGGCGGTGAACCTCGGCTGCGGAACCCGGCGGGCGGCAGCGGCGAGGCGGCGCGGCGGCGGCGACGGGCGGCGCGGGTGGCAGCGGCGAGCGGCGGCGGCGCGGGGCTCGAGGGCGGGCGGGGCTGGCGGCTAGGGTTTCTCCCGGGGGGGCTAGGCCGGCTTATATTGCCTAGTCGGGCCGGAGTCCTAGTCGGACACGGCCCGTTAGGTCGGTTCTTTATTTTTTAAATTATTCCGCTCGGAAGAAAAATAAAAAGAAATACTAAACGGACTTCAAAAATTCCGAAATAAATTTTCGTGGGCTTCTAAAATCAAGCCGCACAAGGTGAACATTTATTTGGGACCTAAATGCAATTTTGAAAAACACACATTTTTCCTAAATTCAAATAAAACACCAAAAACTCCGAAATAAAATCTTATTTGATTTTATTATTAAATCCTCAATATTTCTTTATTTTGGGAAAGTCATTTTATTCCCTCTCTCATATTTTTGTAATAGAAATAATTGATGATAAAATAAATAAAATCAAATGATCCTATTCTCAAAATTTGAGAAAACTCAAATATGAAAATAGCGAAATCCCCAACTCTCTCTTCGTGGGTCCTTGAGTTGCGTAGAATTTCTAGGATCAACCAAAATGCAAAATAAAATATGATATGCATTGATGATCTAATGTATAACATTCCAAATTGAAAATTTGGGATGTTACAAACCTACCCCCCTTAAGATGAATCTCGCCCTCGAGATTCAGGTTGGCTAGAAAATAGGTGAGGGTGGTCTTTGAGCAAGTCTTCCTCTCGTTCCCAGGTGGCTTCATCCTCTGTGTGATGGCTCCACTGAACTTTGCAAAACTTGATAACCTTGCTGCGGGTAACTCGGCTGGAAAACTTGAGAATCTTAATTGGTTTCTCCTTGTAGGTCAAGTCGTTATCCAACTGAATAGTTTCCAATGGCACTGTGTCTCTCAATGGTATGTCAGCCATCTCAGCGTGACATTTCTTTAACTGAGAAACGTGGAACACATCATGAACTCCTGACAATCCTTCGGGCAATTCCAACTTGTAGGCCACTTCTCCCATACGCTCCAAAACTCGATATGGACCTACAAATCGTGGCGCTAACTTCCCTTTAACTCCAAAACGCTTTGTTCCCCGAAGTGGAGATACTCGAAGATAAGCTCTATCCCCGACTTCGTAAACTGTCTCCTTGCGTTTAGAATCTGCATAACTTTTCTGCCTGGACTGGGCTACCTTGAGCCTATCGCGAATCAACTTCACCTTCTGTTGAGACTCTTTAATCAAGTCAAGACCAAACAACTAGCGGTCTCCAACTTCGTCCCACGACAGCGGTGTCCTGCACCTCCTTCCGTACAAAGCTTCGAAAGGGGCCATCTTTAAACTGGTTTGGTAACTGTTGTTGTAAAGGAACTCTGCATATGGCAAATTATCGTCCCAACTAGATCCATAATCTAGCGCACAAGCTCTCAGCATATCCTCCAAAATCTGATTGACTCTCTCGGTCTGTCCATCTGTCTGTGGATGAAAAGCTGTACTGAATTCTAGCCTGGTACCCAAAGTTTCGTGCAACTGCTTCCAGAACTTTGAGGTAAACTGGGTTCCTCTATCTGATACGATACTCCTTGGAACTCCATGCAAACATACGATCCTGTTCATGTATATCTTTGCCAACTTAGCACTGGTGTAAGTGGTCTTTACTGGGATGAAATGAGCTACTTTCATGAATCGATCGACTACAACCCAAATCGAGTCATAGCCTGAATGAGTCCTGGGTAATCCCGTGATAAAATCCATGCCTAGCTTATCCCACTTCCATTCGGGTATCGGCAATGGTTGTAACAATCCTGCTGGCTTCTGATGCTCTGCCTTTACTCTCTGACATACATCACAAACTGCTACATACTCCGCAATATCCTTCTTCATTCCGGTCCACCAGAAAATATCCTTCAAATCCAAATACATCTTGGTATTACCTGGGTGAATTGAATACGGTGAATCGTGTGCCTCTTGCAAAATCAACTTCCTGATCTCCGGGTCATTGGGCACGTAAACGCGGTCTTCAAACCATAGGGTGTCGTGCTCATCCTCACGAAACCCTTTAGCTTTTCCTTTGCTCAGTTTCTCCTTTATAGCGGCAATCTCTTTGTCAGCTTCCTGAGCTTCCCTGATTTTATCCATCAAAGTTGATTGAATCTCCAATGCTGCTACATAGCCTCTCGGAACTATTTCGAAACATAATTCACGAAGATTTTCTGCTAACTCCTTGGGTATTTCTCCCGTCATTAATGTATTGACATGGCTCCTTAATGCGTCCGCTACTACATTAGCCTTTCCGAGATGATAATGCAATTTCATATCATAATACTTGATAAGCTCCAACCATCTCCTTTGTCTGAGATTTAACTCCTTCTGTGTGAAAATGTACTTCAAACTCTTGTGATCCGTGTACACCTCACAATGATTTCCAATGAGGAAATGTCTCCATGTTTTCAATGCATGCCCTACGGCTGCTAACTCCAAATCATGCGTGGCATAATTCAACTCATGGGGCTTCAGTTGTCTTGAGGCATATGAAACAACTCTCCCTTCCCGCATAAGCACTGCTCCAAGTCCTCGACGTGAAGCATCGCAATACACCTCATAATCTTTGGTCTGGTCTGGCAAAATCAACACTGGTGAGGTAACCAAACGTTTCTTCAACTCTTGGAAACTAGCCTCACATTCCTCTGTCCATATGAACTTGGTATCCTTCTTCAACAACTCCGTCATAGGCTTCGCAATCTTTGAGAAATTCTCAATAAATCTCCGGTAGTATCCTGCGAGTCCAAGAAAACTCCGGATCTCTCCAACTGTTGTCGGGGCTTCCCACTTGGTCACGGTATCAACTTTAGTGGGATCAACTGCTATACCTTCTCCGGATATAACGTGTCCGAGGAATCCTACTTCCTTCAACCAAAACTCACATTTTCTGAAGTTGGCATATAATTGATGTTCTCTGAGCTTTCCAAGTACCAAACGCAAATGCTCCTTATGCTCCTCTTCATTCTTCGAATAAACCAGGATATCATCAATGAACACTACGACGAACTTATCCAAAAACTCCATAAATACTTTGTTCATCATGTTCATAAAATAGGCAGGTGCGTTAGTCAGACCAAATGACATAACAGTATACTCGTACAGCCCATACCTGGTGGTAAAAGCTGTCTTTAGAATATCCTGTTCTCGAATCTTCAACTGGTGGTATCCTGATCGCAGATCGATCTTGGAAAATACCTTTGCTCCTTGCAATTGATCAAACAGATCGTTGATCATTGGTAGTGGGTACTTGTTCTTGATTGTTACTTCATTCAATCCTCGATAATCGACAACCATCCTTAACGATCCATCCTTCTTCTCCACTAGAAGTACTGGCAATCCCCAAGGCGAAGAACTTGGGCGAATATATCCCTTATCCAGTAACTCCTTAATCTGCTTCTTAATTTCCACCAAATCCTTTGCTGGCATCCTATATGGTCTCTTTGATATTGGCCCTGTGCCTGGCAATAGCTCAATCAAAAACTCAATATCTCTATCCGGTGGCATGCCTGGCAACTCTTCCGAAAATACATCGGGAAAATCCCTTACCACTAGTACTCCCTCCTGCACAACTCCTGTTAAGCAATTTACTTGAGTCCTCTTTGGCACATGCCAGGACACATACTTGATCCTTCTCCCTTCTGGGGTGGTAAGCAAAATTGACTTACTAGCACATTCAATATTTCCTTCATACTCTGATAACCAATCCATGCCTAATATCACATCCAATCCTTGGGATTCCAATACTATTAGGTCTGAGGGAAAAACATAGTTACCAATCCTTAATGGTAACCGATCACACCATAGACTAGCCCCATACTTTGCTCCAGGCGAGGTTACTAACATGGGTGACCTAAGGGCTTGGGTTGGTAGGTTACACTTATCCACAAATCCCCTTGAGATGTATGAATGCGATGCACCAGTATCAAAAAGAATGAGTGCAGTAAATGACTTAACCAAAAACTTACCTATTACTGCATCGGGCTGAGCTTCAACCTCCTCCACGCTAACATGGTTCACTTGTCCCCTGTTGAAAGGGTTCGGCTTCTTCCCAGAACTTCCATTGCCATTTTGGCCTTCAGGACATTCATTGGCATAATGTCCGGTCTTCTGACACTTAAAACAAGTGACCTGGCTCAGGTCCTTCTTGGCTGGGGTTGATGGGTTGGTGCGGTTCTGGCCGTTGCTTCCTCCATTGCCATTACCATTCTTGGTGCCATTATGATTATGCGAGCTACCTCCTCCATGGGTATGCTGAAAATGTCCTCCCGGTCTAAACTTGGCTTCTGCTGAGCTCCTGAATTGTACTTTCCTTGTCCATACTTCCTCTTGCGATTCTCAATTTGCTGCTGCTTCCCTTAAATCATAAGAGCACGATTTACCAACTCCTGGTAGTTGTTGAAGGTGGCTACCATCAACTGCATGCTCAACTCATCATTCAGTCCTTCCAGAAACTTATCCTGCTTAGCTGCATCCGTAGCAACGTCATCTGGGGCATAACGTGCTAGTTTACAAAATTCCTCCACATACTGGCCAACTGTCCTTCCTCCTTGGCGCAAGTTGCGAAACTCATGCTTCTTCATGGCCATAGCTCCTGCTGAAACATGTGCAGTACGAAAAGCCTACTGAAACTGGTCCCATGTGACAGTGTCAACTGGGAAAGCGGCTGTGAAATTCTCCCACCATGATGCTGCGGGTCCTTCTAGCTGATGTGCGGCAAACTTCACCTTCTCCGCATCTGTGCATCCTGCTGTGGTCAACTCCCTAGCTGTCTTGCGGAGGCAATCATCTGCTACTATCGGCTCGGTGCTACTGGAAAACACCGACGGATTCAGCCTAAGAAAACGGGCTAAGTGGTCAACAGGTGGTGGTGGTGGTGGGTTGTTGTTGTTGTTCCCCTGATTCTGATTCTGGACTAGCAACCGCATCAATGTGTTCTACTGCTGGATCAACTGGGTGAGCTCCGGTGGAAAGGCAAATCCGGGGTCACGTCTCGGAGGCATCTGAGGGTTTTAGAAAAGATGAGATGTAAGAATAGAGGGGGTCTAAAGAGAAAACACTACCCATATGCACATGAGGCAAAAGCAAACAATTCACTTCAATCAATCAAACAAGGGCATACAATCGATCTAACTATCACAAAAGTGCTCGGACTACTATATTTACATGGTGGACTACTACTACTGATGAGGTGGTCTACTAGAAATATTCTTCGGTTGTTGACTCCATAATATCTGCTCCAGCTTCATCAACATAGTCATCATCGCTATTATCTGGTTCCGAGTCGGTGCCGTCGATGATGATATAGTCTTCTGGGCTAATCTCCTGGGGTTCTTCGTCTTCATCTACTGGCGTAGGGCCTCCCATAAATATTCCAATCTTCTTAATCAGGTCATCATTCTTCTCCACCAATACTTCAATTTCCTCTTCATAATCTTCACGTATAGCCTTGAGTTCTTCCTCCAGTTCCTTGATTCTAGTCTTAGCCTTCTTCAGGTCTATCATGTCGGCGCACATCTGGTTCTCCTGTCGTCAAATGTGCTGATTTAACTCCTGGATACAAGCTGCAATTGATCTATCCTTCCGGGTGCTGATCATCTCCCAGTGCTCATCTCAGCACCCACAAATCTGGTAGATAGTATCCTTGAGATCCTTGCGGTAGACTTCTCCAATGCGTCCCATGGCGATGTGAGCTGCCATGCTCTTTCCTAGACTCCAAGTTGGTGCATCAAAAGAAAACTCTATGGGCTCGGTGACTGGCATGAACGTCCTTCCTGGAACTTGAACATGAATCACCCAGCGCTCTTCTTCAGGTAAAGTGGCGTTGTAGGTTCCCGTGAAGCTTGGTACTCCTATGTTCAGGTATCTAGTGACTTCCTTCAAGTGTCGTCCAAAGGGTGTATCTTCATCTGGTTGCGTGAACTTGTTCCTTGCATCCGCCATCCTAAAGAGTAGAAAAGATGAGAAGTCAGAAGAGAAGAGAGTGGATAGTGATCTAGGTCTTTAGCTTAGTGGTCGTGTCCTATAGTCAGCGTGTGCTCTGATACCATCTCTGTAGCGACCAGACCTCAAACAGTCTGATCTCTGTGCTCCGGTGTCATCCCTGGATCAGTAATGCCGACACCACACAGTACTCGGAGGATTTATAGCAGAGTAGCAATCACACACTTATTACATCGAGTGTCTCATAAGAGAACTTATTACAATAAATATGGCTTAAGGCCATCTAATAACGATAACAACGGAAGGCTTGGAAGATAAGTGAGTCCATCAACTCCAACGGTATCACTGAGTATAGAACCATGACCTAAAAACTCCTTAATCGTCGTTTGAAAAGTCTGCAACATTAACGTTGCAGCCCGAAAACGGGTCAGCACATGGAATATGCTTGCAAGGTAACACATAGAGAGTAATGGAATGAACAGCTATACTATATGCATATTTGGCTGGTGGAAAGCTCTATGGTTAAAGTTTTGCGTAAAGCCAATTTTTCCCTACTTCAAAGGAATAAATTTATTTAACTATCATGGTAGTTGTTAAACATTGAGAATGGTTGACAGCATTCTCAATCCCAATTAAGCATCATCATTAAACAAAACCCAACAGAATTAACTTTAGAGTAACATGTTGAGATTCACATGATAATCCAGGTACTAGATACTCAAGATGTCCATAACCGGGGACATGGCTAACCATGATTAGTTTATTACACTCTGCAAAGGTTTGCGCACTTTTCCCCACAAGACTCGATCGCCTCCGTTTGGTTTCTCGCACTACATGGTGTCTGAGAAGACGGATGACCGAGACATAGTCTTTCAGAAGCGCTCGCACCTTACGATCGGGTAGACCGTACGACCTACATCCCCTACATCTGCTAGTCTACCACTGTAGGAGTTCACATGACTTAGTCAACTATGCTAGAGCCCATAATAGCTTGTGGCTGCACACGGAAGTTTCTAGTATGAATAGTCTCATGATCCCTTTGAGAATGGGTGGCGGTCCAAAAGAAAATAGGCTAGTCCTGGAATACCCAGGTGCCTCAATCCACCCAGATGTGTGTTTAACTTGCCACCTTAGATAAACCATTAATTAACAATCTCACATCAGTCATGGATATCACTCACCCAATCCACGTCTACTAGCATAGCATGGCATAATAAGCAAACGTAGAAGTAACTCCCAAATGTTTGATAATAACAGGTAATAGGTACTACCTCATCTACTTCCCATCCCACAATTTAATTATGTCCTAATCATGCAATTTGTGAGGATTGATCTAATGCAATAAAACCGGGTAGTAGAAAAGTATGATCAAAGTGTTACTTGCCTTGCTGATGATCCGCGAAACCTAACGATTCGAAGTAACAGGCGGCGCACTCCGGGTATTCTATCGCAGACAAACAAACAATCATACAATAAGTACTCATCTAATGCATAGGTAAAACTCAAATAAGAGATCTAACCAGAAAGTTCAACTTAAGAACTCCGATTGGCAAAAAGAATCAATTCGAACGAAGCAACGAAAGTCAAACGGCGAAAGAAAACAACTTCGTTCTAGTAATCTGGATCTAGGGCAAATTTTACAGTAGCAAAATCTTGTTTAAGTTGGTTAAATGGATAGAGGGTTTCGAGACGAAACTCTAGGCGCTTAAATCTCCTGATTCCGATAAACGAGCGAAAAGTTATACTAAAACGAAAATCGGATCAGGAATCACGATCAGAAAAATCACGGATTTAATCCGAGAAAAAGAAAAACGATTAACGCTCACTAGAATGAACAAACGGACGAACGCTCGCTAAAAAAAATAAACCAAAAAAACCAATCTATTAAAAAAAACCGAAACAATAAAAACCGACAAAAAACCGATCTCTCTTTTTTTTAAACGTTGGCACGAAAGTCGAGGTGGCGGCGAACCTCGGCTGCGGAACCCAACGGGCGGCGGCGGCGGGCGGCGCGGGTGGCGGCGGCGGCG
>NC_041382.1:448566257-448720230 GCF_002162155.2 Triticum dicoccoides
GCGGCGGCGAGCGGCGGCGGCGCGGGGCTCGAGGGCAGGCAGGGCTGGCGGCTAGGGTTTCTCCCAGGGGGGCTGGGCCGGCTTGCCTAGTCGGGCCGGAGTCCTAGTTGGACACGGCCCGTTAGGTCGGTTCGTTTTTTATTTAAATTATTCCGCTCGGAAGAAAAACAAAAAGAAATACTAAACGGACTCCAAAAATTCCGAAATAAATTTTCACAGGCTTCTAAAATCAAGCCGCACAAGGTGAACATTTATTTGGGACCTAAATGAAATTTCGAAAAACGCACATTTTTCCTAAATTCAAATAAAACACCGAAAAACTCCGAAATAAAATCTTATTTGATTTTATTATTAAATCCTCAATATTTTTTTATTTTGGGAAAGTCATTTTATTCCCTCTCACATATTTTTGTAATAGAAATAATTGATGATAAAATAAGTAAAATCAAATGATCCTATTCTCAAAATTTGAGAAAACTCAAATATGAAAATAGCGAAATCCCCAACTCTCTCTCCGTGGGTCCTTGAGTTGCGTAGAATTTCTAGGATGAACCAAAATGGAAAAATAAAATATGATATGCATTGATGATCTAATGTATAATATTCCAAATTGAAAATTTGGGATGTTACAGCCCCGCACCGCCGCAGTCGCCGCTGCCGCCCGCGCCTGCCGCCGCCGCCGCACCAGCATCACCGTCGCCACCCCACAGCTCCGCTCTGCCCCGCGTCGCCGTCCGCCGGAGCCGCCACCTCGCCGTTCGCCGGAAACTGTCGGTTTTCACCGGTTTTAGGTATAAAACCTAGATCGGTTATTTTTAGGGTTTTGTCGATTTTTCTTTTTGGTTCAACGGTTTAGATCAGTTTTTATATTTTTAGGGTTCCTAGTTAGCGAACGTTTTCTGTATAGTTCGTTTTAGCGAATGTGTTCGTTAGTTAAGTCTTCATAGCGAACGCCCGTTCGATAGGTTTTTCTTTTTATTTTATTTTCAGCCAGGGACCTATCCGCGATTTCTTTTATCACAGATCCGTCCCTGATCTTCAAACCCTCGCAACTTTTTGCTCGTTTGTCCAAATGCAGTGAAACCAATGCCAAAATCTTATCTTGTTGCCCTCTTTCCAGTTAATAAACTTGAACATGGTTTTGAAAATTTAAAATTTGGTTTCAAGCAGATTTGAATTCGAACTTCGTTTGATCGTAGTTTGAGTTTCATAGCTCCGAATTGATTGCTTCTTCTTGCAAATCGAAGCTCTTCAGTTGAACTTTCAGTTTGGATCTTCTCATTTGAGTTTTACCCTTGCATCCATTGTTTGAGTGCTTATGTATGCTATTGTTTGTTTACGACAGAGTGCCAAGCGTGCTACTATGAGTCACTAGGGTCTTCAGATTGTCAGCAAGGCAAGTAACACTTTGATCATACCCTTTATTACCCAGTTTTATGCATTAGTTCATTCCTCAAACACTGCATGGTTAGGACTTGGATACTTGTGGGTACTGGGAAGTAGTGATGAGGTAGTACCTATTGTCTTTATTTCAAACCCTGGGAGTTACTTCTACGTTATGCTTATACTGCTATGCTATGCTTTGCTCGTAGACGTGGTTTGGTTTGAGTGATCCATGACAGATGTGAGAGTTTTAATTAATGGTTAAACTTAAGGTGGTTACTTTAATACACATCTAGGTGGATTGGTTGAGGCACCCTGGAGCACCCAGTGGTTGTCTGGGCACCTGGAGCAATCCAGTGTTGTCCTGGGATATCCCGGAGTACCCGTGTGATCATCCCACAGTTTGCCACCCAGGCTCAAAGGGGTCATAAGATTATTCATGCTGGAAACTTCTGTGTGTAGCCACAAGCCATTATGGGCTCTGGCATACTTGAGTAAGTTGTGTGACCTCTTTTAGTGGTAGGCTAGCAGATGTAGGGGATGTAGGTGGTACTGTCTACCCAGAGTAAAGAGTTAATGCTTCTGAAAGACTGTGTCTCGGTCATCCATTTCTCAAACACCATGTAGTGCGAGAAATCCAATGGAGGAGATCGAGTCTTGTGGGGAAAAGTGCGCAAACCTCTGCAGAGTGTACAAACTAATCATGGTTAGATGTGTCCCCGGTTAGGGACATCTTGAGTATCTGGTACTTGAATTATTGATTTGATCTCATCACTCTATTTAATTAATTTCTTGGGTTGATGATTATTTAACTTGGAATTGAGTTGGAGGAACCTTCTCAATGTTTCCAACAAACTTTGTAGTTAAATAAAATCTATTCCTTTATCATAGGGAAAAACTAGCTTTCTGCAAAAACAACCATAGAGCCTCCACCAGCCAAATATGCATATAGTTATAGCTGTTACATGTTCATTTCTGTACAGTGTTATTTCGACAACATATTCCGTGAGCTGACCTACACAGGCTGCAACGTATTATGTTGCGGAGTTTTCAAACGAAGAGTAAGGGGTGCTAGGTCGATGTCTTGCACTCAGCTATGCCGTTGGAGTTGATGGATTCATTTACCTCTAGAGCTTCCGCTGTTATTTTCTTCAGATGGCCTTCAACCATATCATTGTAATAAGTTCTCTTTTGAGACATTCGATGTAATAAGTGTGTGATTGAACTCTGTTATAAATCCTTCAAGTACTATGTGTGTCAGCATTACCGATCCAAGGATGACACTTATACACAGAGATTTCACCATCTGAGGTTGGAACGCTACAAGATGGTAAAACAGCACAGTGACTGTAGCACGCGTCCACTAAGATAAGCCATAGGACACTCTTCTCTACTCATTTCTGACTCTTCTCCACTTTCCACTCTATAGATGGCGGACCCAAGGAACAAGTTTGCTCAATCGGATGAAGACACCCCTTTTGGATGACACTTGAAGGAAGCCACTAGATACCAGAACATCGGAATACCAAGCTTCATCGGGACCTACACCGCCACTCTACCGAAAGAAGAGCACTGGACTATTCGAGTACATGTTCCAGGAAGGACATTCACACCAGTCACATAGCCCATAGAGTTTTCCTTTGATGCACCAACCTGGAGTCTAGGAAAGAGCATGGTAGCTCACATTGCCATGGGACGCATTGGTGAAGTTTACCACAAGGATCTTAAGGACACCATCTACCAGATATGTGGACACCGAGATGAGCAATGGGAGATGATTTGCACCAAGAGGGACAAGTCCATTGCAGCCTACATCTAGGAGTTGAACCAACACATTCGTCGACCGGAGAACCAGATGTGCGCCAATATGATAGACCTAAAGAACATGGAGCTGGAAGAGGAACTCAAGTCTACACGCGATGGATATGAAGAGGAAATTGCAGTACTACTGGAGAAAAATGAGGACCTGAAGAAGAAGCTAGGAGTATTCATGGGAGAACCTGCGCCAGGAGGTGACGACCATCCCGAAGACTACATCATCATCGACAATACTGACTCCGACCCTGATAGTGATGATGATTAGAAGACGAAGCTGGAGCAGATATCATGGAGTCTTCTTCCGATCAAAATTTATGGTCGACCACCATATTATCAGTAGTATTTCCACATGTATATAGTAGTAGTCTGAGTATTTTGTAACGGTGGCTAGATCGATTTTATGCCCTTGTTTGAATTGAGTGGTGTGATATGAATGTGTTTGTCTCATGTGCATGTGGGTAGTGATTTTCTCCTTAGACCTCACTCTATTCTAATATCTCCCCTCTAAACCTATCAGATGCCTCCGATTCGTGACCCCGGATTTGTCTTTCCATCGGAGCTCGCCCAGTTGATCCAGTACAGAATGCCTTGATGTAGCTATTAGTCCAGAACCAAGGCAATAATAACAACAAAAACAACAATAACAACCCACCGCCACCACCTCCAGTTAACAACTTAGCCCGCTTTCTAAGGTTGAATCCGCCGGTGTTTTCCAGTAGCACCGAGCCAATAGTTGCTAATGACTGGCTCCGTAGGATTGGAAGGGAGCTGACCACCACAGGTTGCACAGATGCTGAGAAGGTGCACTTTGCTGCACATCAATTAGATGGACCAGCAGCCTCATGGTGGGAAAATTACACAGCCACTTTCCCCATAGCCAATGTCACATGGGATCGGTTTCAGCAAGCTTTCCGTACAGCCCATGTCTCAAGTGGAGGAATGAGTATGAAGAAGCGTGAGTTTCGCAACTTACGCCAGGGGAATCGTACTATGGGGCAGTACGTGGATGAGTTTAGTAAGTTAGCTCGCTATGCCCCAGATGATGTGGCCACAGATGCCGCGAAGCAGGAGAAGTTTATGGAAGGGATGAATGATGAGCTGGGTATGCAGTTGATGGTGGCAACATTCAATAACAACCAGGATTTGGTAGATAGGGCCCTTATGATTGAAGGCAAGCAACAACCGATAGAGAGCCGCAAAAGGAAGTATGGACAATGCAAGTACAATTCTAGAGCACAACAGAAGCCTCGTTTTACCCTGAACTCGGGAGGACACACTCATAACCATGGAGGCCATACCCATAATGGAGGGAGTTCGCATAACCCACAGTGGCCCTATGAATGGGAATGGGAATGGAGGAAGCAATGGACAAAACCGTTCCAACGCAGCAACACCCGCTAGGAAGGATCTAAGTCACATTACTTGTTTCAAGGGCGGGAAGATTGGACACTACGCCATTGAATGTCCTGAAGCAAAGAATGGAAATGGAAATGGAAGCTCAGGGAAGAAGCCAAACCCTTTCATCAAAGGTCAGGTGAACCACTTCAACTTGGAGGAGGTTGAAGAACAACCTGATACAGTGATCGGTAAGTTTTTGATTAAGTCATTTACCGCTGTCGTTCTTTTTGACACTGGTGCATCACATTCATACATATCAAGGGGATTTATGGACAAGTTTAAGTTGCCAACCCTAGCCCTTAGGTCACCCATGTTAGTAAGCTCGCCAGGAGCAGAGTATATGGCCAGCCGATGGTGTGATCGATTACCATTAACCATTGGTAGCCACATTTTCCCCTCAAACCTAATAATTTTGGTGTCCCAAGGATTGGATATAATATTAGGCATGGATTCGTTATCAAAGTAGGGAGGAAACATCGACTGTGCTAGTAAGTCAATTTTACTCACCACCCTAGAAGGAAAGAGGATCAAGTATGTATCCAGGCATGCGCCAAGGAGGACCCAAGTGAACTCTCTCTCGGGAGTTGTTCAGGAAGAAGGGCCTGTTGTGAAGGATTACCCAGGTGTGTTTCCAGAGAAATTACCAGGCATGCCACCCGATCGAGACATAGAGTTTTTGATAGAGCTGTTACCAGGCACCAGAGCAGTATCGAAGAGACCGTATCGGATGCCCGTAAATGATCTGGAGGAAATTAAGAAGAAGATTAAGGAGTTACTAGAGAAAGGTCATATCTGACCAAGTTCATCACCGTGGGGAGCCCCAGTGCTCTTAGTTGAGAAGAAGGATGGATCTTTGAGAATGGTTGTTGATTATCGGCCGTTGAATGAAGTGACGATCAACAATAAATACCCACTACCGATGATCAATTGATACGACCCACTGTAATAAAAACACTGAGGTTGTCGACATTTCATCTGAAGGCGATGTTGTCCGAAAATACGAAGCATCTACACCGGAGTATCTCCGACCAAGTAATGAAGATGAGGATACACTAGTTAATACTTGCATGCACATTGATGCATCACACATAATTAGTATAGGCCAAAAGGAGAAACATGTCCAGGCTCAGGACAAGATGAGATTTACTTCAGGACTTGACATGCGTATAATGATGCAAGAAATAAAGAGAGAAAAACATGAGATGGAAGCCAGCCTAGAATGCTATTATGTTCCAATTGTAGGCAAAATTCATTCGGTGCATGCAACCATGAATTATGGCTATTTACTTGGAGATATAAAAGGAGTTAAAGGAAGGTTTAAAGTAGGATTTATGTTGCTATTTTTACCACGCGAGAAACATGTACGTGAAGGAGATGTACGTGGTCATCTATCTCTCAAGGACTTGGGATGGGGTCCACCTACAGTGAAGATAAATACATGGTGTTTGTTGCCGAGATGTAAAAGGCAACTAATTAAATATAGTATAGAGTCCAGAATAGATTATAGTCTTAGTTTCCTTTTGACTTGTGCGTTGCATGTAGGGATAGATTAGTTTTGAGTTGAATAAAAAAATACCAGAATACGCCTCATGGCGAGGGGCACCAAAGATACATTCTTGTGATTCCTAGGGTTTTGTTATTATTGTTCCTGTGTTGATCTCGTATCAATATTCGGTACAAGTCTACTCCTTTGGCTTGTTGCTATATCGTTTTGATCCAAAGGATTTTCTTGTTCTTCGTCTGTTTGTCTTATTCTGCGACGGTTGTTGCTGTCATTCATTGCTGTCTCGCAAATACCGTGAAAGAACTGGCCGTGACTCGCACAATTTAGCAACTTGCTAGTCTGTGCTACATCAGGTGGTATTCAGAGCATCATGTTTTTCACGACACTATGGAGAAGATGGCGAGCGCATCATTATTCAGTAAGTTAAGCTATGGATTTCAGTTGGAGGAGGAAGGCCGTTGGACTGGGCTTTTTCACACCCGTGTCGTGGTGTGAGAGAGAGATCATGTGCCATGACGATCGATCACATGAATTTGATCAACGCTGCAAGCATCAAGATGGTGGAAAAGTTGAATCTACCGGTGATAGCACATCCGCAACCATACTTGTTTCGTCGGGGTCATGAAGAGCTCACTGTGACACACCAAACTAAGGTATCGTCTTCACTGGGTAATTATTTTTGTGAGGTTTTGTGCAACGTGATTCCGGCAAAGATGATTTTGTGTCACTTGTTATTGGGTGAGCCATGGTAGAAAGATCTTGATGTGGCGTATGATCGCAAAACACACACATATACTGTCAAGAGGGGTAAGAAGTGCAACCTTGTACCTACGGGTGAGGAGCGTTTTATTTCTTGGAGGAAAGAACATCTTGAGAAGATAAAAGAGCAAAAAGAAGAAAAGAAGAAGGTTGAAGCTACTAAAATTTCCGTCGTCACCGTTCAGTATGTACATGAAAATATTGTTGAAGAGATTGAGTCGAAACCGAGGACGGTTTCCATTCAAGTGAAAGAAGATGATACGACCCGCTGTAATAAAAACACTGAGGTTGTCGATGTTTCATCTGAAGCCGATGTTGTCTGAAAATACGAAGCATCTACACCGGAGTATCTCCGGCCAAGTAATGAAGATGAGGATACACTAGTTAATACTTGCATGCACGTTGATGCATCACACATAATTAATATAGGCCAAAAGGAGAAACATGTCCAGGCTCAGGACAAGATGAGATTTACTTCAGGACTTGACATGCATACGATGATGCAATAAATAAAGAGAGAAAAACATGAGATGGAAGCCAGCCTAGAATGCTATTCTGTTCCAATTGTAGGCAAAATTCATTCGATGCATGCAACCATGAATTATGGCTATTTACTTGGAGATATAAAAGGAGTTAAAGGAAGGTTTAAAGTAGGATTTATGTTGCTATTTTTACCACGCAAGAAACATGTACGTGAAGGAGATGTACGTGGTCATCTATCTCTTAAGGACTTGGGATGGGGTCCACCTACAGTGAGGATAAATACACGGTATTTATTGCCGAGATGTAAAAGGCAACTAATTAAATATAGTATAGAGTCCAAAGTAGATTATAGTCTTAGTTTCCTTTTGACTTGTGCGTTGCATGTAGGGATAGATTAGTTTTGAGTTGAATAGAAAAATACTAGAATACACCTCACAGCGAGGGGCACCAAAGATACATTCTTGCGATTCCTAGGGTTTTGTTATTATTGTTCCTGTGTTGATCTCGTATCAATATTCGGTACAAGTCTACTCCTTTGGCTTCTTGCTATATCGTTTTGATCCAAAGGCTTTTCTTGTTCTTCGTCTGTTTGTTTTATTCTGCGACGGTTGCTGCTGTCATTCATTGCTGTATCGCAAATACCGTGAAATATCGGGCCGTGACTCGCACAATTTAGCAACTTGCTAGTCTGTGCTACATCAGGTGGTATTCAGAGCATCACGTTTTTCACAACACTATGAAGAAGATGGCGAGCGCATCGTTATTCAGTAAGTTAAGCTATGGATTTCAGTTGGAGGAGGAAGGCCGTTGGACTGGGCTTTTTCACGCCCATGTGGTGGTGTGAGAGAGAGAGAGATCATGTGCCATGACGATCGATCACATGAATTCGATCAGCGCTGCAAGCATCGAGATGGTGGAAAAGATGAATCTACAGGTGACAGCACATCCGCAACCATACTTGTTTCGTTGGGGTCATGAAGAGCTCACTGTGACGCACCAAACTAAGGTATCATTTTCACTGGGTAATTATTTTTGTGAGGTTTTGTGCAACGTGATTTCGGCAACGATGATTTCGTGTCACTTGTTATTGGGTGAGCCATGGTACAAAGATCTTGATGTGGCATATGATTGCAAAACACACACATATACTGTCAATAGGGGTAAGAAGTGCAACCTTGTGCCTACGGGTGAGGAGCGTTTTATTTCTTGGAGGAAAGAACATCTTGAGAAGATAAAATAGCAAAAAGAAGAAAAGAAGAAGGTTGAAGCTACTGAAATTTCCATCGTCACCGTTCAGTATGTACATGAAAATATTGTTGAAGAGATTGAGTCAAAACCGAGGACGGTTTCCATTCAAGTGGAAGAGGATGATACGACCCGCTGTAATAAAAACACTGAGGTTGTCGATGTTTCATCTAAAGCCGATATTGTCTAAAAATACGAAGCATCTACACCGGAGTATCTCCGGCCAAGTAATGAAGATGAGGATACACTAGTTAATACTTGCATGCACGTTGATGCATCACACATAATTAATATAAGCCAAAAGGAGAAACATGTCCAGGCTCAGGACAAAATGAGATTTACTTCAGGACTTGACATGCGTACAATGATGCAAGAAATAAAGAGAGGAACACATGAGATGGAAGCCAGTCTAGAATGATATTTTGTTCCAATTGTAGGCAAAATTCATTGGTGCATGCAACCAAGAATTATGGCTATTTACTTGGAGATATAAAAGGAGTTAAAGGAAGGTTTAAAGAAGGATTTATGTTCCTATTTTTACCACGCAAGAAACATGTACGTGAAGGAGATGTACGTGGTCATCTATCTCTCAAGGACTTGGGATGGGGTCCACCTACAGTGAAGATAAATACATGGCGTTTGTTGCCGAGATGTAAAAGGCAACTGATTAAATATAGCATAGAGTCCAGAATAGATTATAGTCTTAGTTTCCTTTTGACTTGTGCGTTGAATGTAGGGATATATTAGTTTTGAGTTGAATAGAAAAATACCAAAAT
Source organism: Triticum dicoccoides (assembly GCF_002162155.2). Classification (NCBI taxonomy): domain Eukaryota; kingdom Viridiplantae; phylum Streptophyta; class Magnoliopsida; order Poales; family Poaceae; genus Triticum; species Triticum dicoccoides. Next base: position 448,575,624 of record NC_041382.1, read on the forward strand.
ACGCCTCACGGCGAGGGGAACCAAAGATACGTTCTTGCGATTCCTAGGATTTTGTTGTTGTTGTTCCTCTGTTGATCTCGTATCAATATTCGGTACAAGTCTATTCCTTTGGCTTCTTGCTATATTGTTTTGATCCAAAGGCTTTTCTTCTTCTTCGTCTGTTTGTTTTATTCTGCGACGGTTGCTGCTGCCATTCATTGATGTCTCGCAAATACCATGAAAGATCGGGCCGTGACTCACACAATTTAGCAACTCGCTAGTCTGTGCTTCATCATCAATGATCAGTTTTACTAGTTTAAAGGAGCTAAAGTATTCTCCAAGATCGATCTCCAATCAGGATACCACCAGTTGAAGATCCAAGAACAGGATATACCAAAGACACCCTTACCACAAGGTTTGGGCTATATGAGTACACGTCATGTCATTTGGATTGACTAATGCCCCTGCCTATATTATGAGTATGATGAACAAGGTATTCATGGAATTTTTGGATAAGTTTGTTGTGGTATTCATTGACGATATTTTGGTGTACTCGAAGAATGAAGAGGAACACAAGGAACACTTGTGCTTGGTTATCGAGAAGCTAAGGGAACACCAGTTGTATGCCAAGTTTAGTAAGTGTGAGTTTTGGTTGAAGGAAGTTGGATTTCTTGGACATGATATATTAGGAGAAGGTATAGTAGTAGACCCTACCAAGGTTCAGTCTGTCACTGAGTGGTTGGCACCCACCTTAGTTGGAGAGATCCGTAGTTTTCTGGGACTCGCAGGATATTACAGGTGGTTCATTGAGAATTTCTCCAAGATTGCGAAACCCATGACAGAGTTGTTGAAGAAGGACAACAAGTTCAAGTGGACCGAAGATTGTGAGGCCAGTTTTCAGGAGTTGAAGGAACGTTTGGTTATAGCCCGAGTGTTGATTCTTCCGGATATATGCAAGGATTTCCCAGTTTATTGCGATGCTTCTCTCTTGGGATTTGGAGATTTACTTATGTAGGACAGAAGATTTGTTTCATATGACTCAAGGAAGCTTCGACCTCATGAGTTGAATTATGCCACACGTGATTTGGAGTTAGTAGCCATAGTACATGCACTCAAGGCCTGGAGACATTTTCTAATTGGAAATATATGTGATGTGTACATGAATCACAAGAGTTTGAAGTACATTTTCACGTAGAAGGAGTTGAATCTCAGGCAGATGAGATGGTTGGAGCTCATAAAGGATCACGATATGAAGTTGCATTATCATCCAGGAAAGGCCAATGTCGTAGCAGATGCTTTGAGCCACAAGAGTTATGCAAATACCCTCGTAAGCGGAGGATTACCGCAAGATTTAGTTGACGATCTCAAGGAACTTCGTTTGGAGATAGTTCCAAGAGGTTTTGTTGCAGCAATGGAGGTTCAGTCTACATTATTGGGAAAGATTCGAGAAGTTTAAAAGGATGATAAGGAAATTTCTGAGATTAAGGAGAAGATGAGCAAAGGAAAAGACAAAGGTTTTTGTGAGGATGAGAACGAAACTTTATGGTTTGAGGATCGTGTATATGTGCCCAATAATGCGGAGATCAGGAAGTTAATACTTCAGGAAGCTCATGACTCGCCATACTCGATTCACCCCGGAAACACCAATATGTATTTGCATTTGAAGGAAAGTTTCTGGTGGATAGGTATAAAGAAGGATATTGCCGAGTATGTAGCAGTATGCCATGCATGTCAGAGAGTGAAGGTAGAACACCAGAAGCCAGCTACATTATTACAGCCTATGCCGATACCCGATTGGAAGTGGGATAAACTTGGCATGGATTCCATCACCGGATTACCCAGGACCCGATCAGGATATGATTCTATCTAGGTAGTAGTTGATCGCTTGACCAAGGTAGCCAACTTTATCCCAGTGAAAACCACTTATACAAGAGCGAAGTTGGCCAAGATATACATGACCAGGAACGTATGTCTGCATGGAGTTCTGAGGACCATCATATCAGATAGAGGGACACAATTTACCTCGAAGTTTTGGAATCACCTGCACTAGATTTTGGGTACTAGGCTGTAGTTCAGCACAGCCTTTCATCCGTAGACAGATGGACAGACCAAGAGAGTCAATCAGATTTTGGAGGAAATGTTGAGAGCATGTGCGCTAGATTACGGATCTAGTTGGGATGAAAATTTACCTTACAGAGAGTTCTCATACAGTAACAGTTATCAGGCTAGTTTGAAGATGGTCCCTTTTGAAGCCTTGTATGGAAGGAGATGCAGGACACCGTTAATGTGGGATGAAGTCGGAGACCGTCAGTTGTTTGGACCAGATTTGACTTGATTCGTGGTAGACTGAAGGTAGCTCAGTCTAGGCAGAAGAGTTATGCCGATACTAAACGCAATGTGGTAGTCGATGAAGTTGGAGATAGAGCAATTCTTCGTGTGTCACCATTGCGAGGAGTTAAATGATTTGGAGTTAAGGTAAAGTTAGCTCCGAGATTTGTACGGCCATATCGAGTTCTGGAACATATGGGAGAGGTTGCCTACAAGTTGGAGTTACCCGAAGGATTGTCAGGAGTTCATGATGTGTTTCACGTTTCCTAGTTGAAGAAGTGCCATGCTGAGATAGCTGATATTCCTCTAAGAGATATAGTGCCCCTGGAAGCAATTCAGTTGGAGAGTGATCTAACATACGAGGAGAAACCCGTCAAAATTCTCGAGTTTGCCAGCCGAGTTACACGCAGCAAGGTTATCAAGTTTTGCAAAGTTCAGTGGAGCCACCATACCGAGGATGAAGCCACCCGGGAAAGAGAAGAAGACCTACGAAAAGACCACCCACACCTATTCTCTAGCCAACCCGAATCTCGAGGCCGAGATACATCTTAAGGGGGGTAGGTTTGTAACATCCCAATTTTCATTTTGGATGTTATACATAGGTCATCATATGCATATCATATTTTATTTGCATATTTGGTTGTGATCGTAGAAATCTTAAGAAACTCAAGGACCCAAGAAGAGAGTTGGGGATTTCATAAATTTTCATATTTTAATTTTATCAAATTTGAAAAGAGGATCAATTTGATTTTAATATTTTTTCTCTCCAATTATTTCCAATATTAAAAATACAAGAGAGACGATAATATGACTTCTTCAAAAGAGAGGAATATTGGAGTAGAAAATTTAAAATCAAATTTATATTCTATTTGGATTTTATTTGCTATTTTATTTGAATTTAGAAAAATATGCATTTTTGAAAACTGCATTTTTAGGCCAGAAAAATGTTCACTTTGTTCTAAATAATAGGTTTAGACAGTGAAAATTGTTTCTGGCATTTTTTTAGAATTTTTTTATATTTTATTAGGATTTTTCTTCGGGCAGAATTTTATTTAAAAAAAATCTTCTTCCCGCCTGACTGGGCCGAAGGCCCAGCCGGGCAGGCCGGCCCGCGTCACCCGCCGCCTTACTCCCGCGCAAGGAGTCTGCGCCGCCGCCGGAGCTCGAGTCTGAGTGGGACTCCTCCCGGCGCCGCCCCTCCCTAAGGAATAGGCCCCCTCGCCCTTTATAAGCGTCGGACCTCGCCCCCTCTCCCTCACCTCGCCCCGCACCGCTGCAGCCGCTGCCACCGCCCGCGCTTGCCACCGCCGCACCCGCATAGCTGTCGCCACCCCGCAGCCCCGCTCCGCCCCGTGCCGCCATCCGCTGGAGCCGCCGCCTCGCCGTTCGCCGGAAACCGCCGCCGCCCGCCGGTTTTCGCCGGTTTTAGGTATAAAACCTAGATCGGTTATTTTTAGGGTTTTGTCGGTTTTTCTTTTCGGTTCAACAGTTTAGATTGGTTTTTATTTTTTAGGGTTCCTAGTTAGCAAACGTTTTCTGTATAGTTTGTTTTAGCGAACGTGTTCGTTAGTTAAGTCTTCATAGCGAATGTTCGTTCGATAGGTTTTTCTTTTTATTTTATTTTCGGCCAAGGACCTATCCACGATTTCTTTTATCACAGATCCGTCCTTGATCTTCAAACCCTCTCAACTTTTTGCTCGTTTGTCCAAATCCAGTGAAACCAACGCCAAAATCTTCGTCTTGTTCCCCTCTTTCAAGTTAATCAACTTGAATATGGTTTTGACAATTTAAAATTTGGTTTCAAGAAGATTTGAATTCGAACATCTTTTGATTGTAGTTTGAGTTCCGTAGCTCCGATTTGATTGATTCTTTTTGCAAATCGAAGCTCTTGAGTTGAACTTTCAGTGTGGATCTTTTTATTTGAGTTTTGCCCTTGCCTCCATTGCATGAGTGCTTATGTATGCTATTGTTTGTTTATGATAGAGTTTCCGGAGTGCGAAGCGTGCTACTATGGGTCACTAGGGTTTTCAGATCGTCAGCAAGGCAAGTAACACTTTGATCATACCCCTTATTACACAATTTTTATGCATTAGTTCAATCCTCGAACACTGCATGGTTAGGACTTGAATACTTGTGGGTACTGGGAAGTAGTGATGAGGTAGTACCTATTGTCTTTATTTCAAACACTAGGAGTTACTTCTACGTTATGCTTATAGTCCTATGCTATGCTCGTAGACGTGGTTTGGTTTGAGTGATCCATGACAGATGTGAGAATTTTAATTAATGGTTAAACTTAAGGTGGCAACTTTGATACACATCTAGGTGGATTGATTGAGGCACCCTGGAGCACCCAGTGGTTTTCTGGGCACCTGGAGCAATCCAGTGTTGTCCTGGGATATCCCGGAGTACCCGTGTGATTATCCTACGGTTTGCCACCCAGGCTCAAAGGGATCATAAGATTATTCATGCTGGAAACTTCCGTGTGCAGCCACAAGCCATTATGGGCTCTGACATAGTTGAGTAAGTTGTGTGACCTCTTTTAGTGGTAGGCTAGCAGATGTAGGGGATGTAGGTGGTACTATCTACCCAGAGTAAAGAGTTAATGCTTCTGAAAGACCGTGTCTCGGTCATCCATTTCTCAAACACTATGTAGTGCGAGAAATCCAATGGAGGAGATCGAGTCTTGTGGTGAAAAGTGCGCAAACCTCTGCAGAGTGTACAAACAAATCATGGTTAGCCATGTCCCCGGTTATGGAATTCTTGAGTATCTGGTACTTGAATTATTGATTTGATCTCGTCACTCTATTTAATTAATTTCTTGAGTTGATGATTATTTAATTTGGGATTGAGTTGGAGGAACCTTCTCAATGTTTTCAACAAACTTTGTAGTTAAATAAAATCTATTCCTTTGCTGTAGGGAAAAACTAGCTTTCTGCAAAAACAACCATAGAGCCTCCACCAGCCAAATATGCATATAGTTATAGCTGTTACATGTTCATTGCTCTACAGTGTTATTTTGCCAGCATATTCCATGTGCTGACCTACACAGGCTGCAATGTATTATGTTGCGGAGTTTTCAGACGAAGAGTAAGGTGCGCTAGGTCAATGTCTTGCACTTAGCTATGTTGTTGGAGTTGATGGACTCATTTACCTCTGAAGCTTCTATTGTTATCTTCTTTAGATGGCCTTCAGCCATATTATTGTAATAAGTTCTCTTTTCAGACATTCGATGTAATAAGTGTGTGATTGAACTCTATTATAAATCCTTCAAGTACTGTGTGTGTCAGCATTACCGATCCAGGGATGACACTAATACAGAGAGATTTGACTGTTTGAGGTCGGATCGCTACAACAGTACTAGATTATTATTCCTTTTTCTTGTCGGCTTGACTTAACATGGCACAGAGAAAGAGGAAGAAGCACAGAATGATAGGGGATGGTGTTAGTACTATGGACACACAGAAAGGGAAGCAGAAGAATCCTGCAGATTCTGCTAGTACTGATGATGCAATAGAAGGTCAAAGTCCAGCAGAAAATTGTACAAATGGGGTATCCCGTGCTACACGAGCTGCAAAACAAGCCAAACAAAAACCAATAGCTGCCACCAAACAAGCAGAGACAACCCTACTTGTTGCAACAACTTCCACATGTGACAGCCTGGTTTTTGCCCTTTTCTCTTTGCCTGATTTTCAGTTGGTTTGTTTTGAAATTTGAAGTTCTGAATCTTTTTAGATGGACTTTAACACTTGGGTACCCCTTGACTTTCACCCAAGTGTCTCGTTTCCCTCTCTAACTATCATTTCCTCTCTCGTTCACCTCAAAATAATATTTTGAATATTTTTCTTAAAAGGAAAATATTCATTTCCCTCTCTAAAACCCTAGCTAGCTCAATGTGCTCCAAAGCAACCCCAAATCCCAAATATTCTTTGAACCCTGGGGCACCTTCCTGAGCAAAAATATTTCATCACTTTTTGGAATATTTTTGCAACAGCAAATATTTTCTGTTCTGGACAGAAATGGGGGTTTCTACAGCAACTACCATTTTACTTGATCTATTGTGGCCGATTTTTCTTGTGCATCATCACCTTAGTAGATGATTGCTAACCTCCAAAGCCCAGCTCCCAAATCTTAGTAGTTTGACCACAGTAAGCTCTCAAAGTTACTGACCAGAAACTTACCAGGGAGTTAAAATCCATTCTACTGCGTCTGAGCTCAAATCAAAGTGCGGTAACCTCTCAATCTACCACGAACTACACACCAGACATGAATTTTGGGCTTAGGTCGGCCTGAGGTCAGAGTTCACGCGGTGACCACGCGTGTGCACGATGCCAACCTGCATGACGCCGCGCTCTGAGTGCCGCCGAGCGCTCTGCTGCGCGCGTGCTCGCTTCCCCGACTGCCAAACCTTGCCAAACTTTGCAACGATCTTCGTCCCGATCTTCTTAAGTCCCTCCTGGCCGATGCCGGAGCTCGCCGCAGGGAGCACGTACGTCGTCCGGCCAATGCAACAGTGCGCTACGCACTGTGTTCGTCGCCACCCTCTCGCCCCTGTGCTCGTCTCCGCTCGCCCACAGTTCCCGCGTGTGCTGCGTCACTTTCCCCCTCGCTCACTGACGATGTTCGTCGCTGGGCGCCGTGTCCAGGTGTCCTCTGAGGAGCCTGAACCCCCCTCGTCGCTCGGCTATAAATAGAGCCCTCCCTAGCCTCCTCGAGCATCATCCACTCCTCACACACACCTCGCGATCATGTAGAAAGCCGTAGCCCGGCCAGGCAGGCCGCGGGCCGCCTTCCCCGAGCTCGAGCTCGCCGACGATCCCCTCAGGTCGTCTCCACAGCTCCAGCCCCTCCCAGGCTCGGGCCACCCTTCCAAGGCCTCCGCCGTACCTCGGTGGTGCCGTTCCGCCCGGTTGGAGCCCATGGTGTCGCCTCTAGTCGCCGTCGTCTTCAACACCGGCGACCTCTGCTTCCTGTTGCCGCTAGAGAGGTCGTTTCCGACACCATCCGACCACCCCTAGCTAACCTATGGGTACTGGCAGGTGCGCCTCCGTCTCCTATTTCGATCCCTCCCCCTAGTTCGGGCCAAGAAGCCCTCCTCGCCGGCGTGTGCTCCCGTGAAGCCGTGTCGTCCTTTGTTTCCCTATCCCCCTCCCTCTCACCTGACTAGCGGGGTCCGCTAGTCAGCCACTCTATACGCGCGCGAAGCGGTATGAGTGGTGGCGCCCGTGAGGTTTACGCCTTCGATGTCACCCCCCTCAGATCTGTTTTATTTAAATTCAAATTTAATTCTATCCAGAGACCTTCAAACAGACAAAACTTTTTAACCATAAGTCCAAATGAATTGATTCTTTTTGCATTGTGTTCTTTATGAAGAAATCTAGCAGCTCACCAAAAATGAGATTTTTCTCTATTTTCTAGATTTTCTGGTGAATTCCAGAAGGGTTCTTGATGTTTTCTTTTGGTGTTTATAATTGTTTTCAAAAAGTGAAGCTTGTCTTGAGGATCACTAGGAGGATTGTGAAGCTCATCGACACTAAGGCAAGCCACATCACCATTTTCATGGTGCCATTACAATATTTATGATTTTTCAACTTGAATTAATGATTTAATCCATGAATTTAAATCACTAGTATATTATTTATATTCTGATTGGTTGCTTGTTTAAGTTGATATGCTTAGTTTACAGAAAGTTTGAAGCTACTAAGTTGGTTAAGTAACTAGAAGTAATAATTGTTATGAAGAAGTAATATGGTTATTGATATAAGTAATTATTTTAAGTATTTTCTTGGATGAGAAAAATGATAAATTTGCTAAGTAAAGATTCTGTTTAAAGTGATGATTAATCATAACCAGGGAAGTGTTATGAGTTGTTGATGTCTATGCTTAGTGTGGATATTGTTGACCTAGTTATTTCCAATGATATATGATGCATATATTTGTGTAGCACTTGCATGGCATGTTATGACACCGGTTACTTTCACGTTAAGTTGAACCTGATAATAACTCAACTTGAATATATCGTTGACCGGGTCATGGTGCCACTGAATCGAGTTTTTCCCAGTGCAACCACATTTGCCTTTATGGGAAGGCCTTTATTCGGTCCGTTGTCATGCCTCTGGTCGGTGCCTCCAATGAGGGAAGGTTATGGGCGTGCGGTACCCTGGCCCGGTAAGCAGACATAACCTTGTGTGCCCGTTGTTGATGTTATGGTACCTTGTCCCCGTTTGGGACCGTTTATGTTTTGCCACAACGGTGGCCGTTGGTGTCTTTGGTAGACACGGGGCCACCCAGGACTGGCCTAGTGGGGAGTGAGTCGGAGTGGTCGAGAGAGTGTCATGGCAATGGAGGGGTTTTGTCGGAATGCCGTTGGTCCATCCGAATGGGAGTGCGAGGCCATGGGTTTCGTGGTGTGGGTACAGTGCGCTACCTCTGCAGAGTGTATTAAATCTATCGATAGCCGAGCCCACGGTTACGGACATGCTCGAAAGTTGGTCACACCATGGGTCAACGTTTAAATAAATTTTGCACACTAAGTTATGAACGTCGCACTGTTAGGAAGATGATGGTGGGTAAACCATTTTGATGTTGGTTGTGATCACCGGGAAGATCACCATTTGAGACCAAGTGTTGGTCATGGTTGTGAAAGCCGGAAAGATCACCGTCTGAGACCAAGTGTTGGTCATGGTTGTGATCGCCGAAAAGATCACCGTTGGTAAGCAAGTCCGAGGGAAATTTTATCATGAGCTCATGATCACAGCATGTATGATATGTTATTGCATTGCTAATTGGTCATGATATTGTTTGTCATTATGTTTATGTTTGTTGTGAGCTTGCAAGTACATTCAATGTACTGACCTGGCGTGTCATGCCAGCTTTCAAGAAAGTCTCGTCGGAAAGGAGTGTTGTCCGAGTCTAGATCATGTCCACATTGGTGTCCCTGTGCTATGGAGTTCCTCTACCACGTAGTTGTTCTGATCGAGGCCCCTTTATGTTCACTAAATAATGTACATATTGTTCAGCCACACCATGTGTGCCGCTTGGCCTTGCCACCTGTTGTAATATAAACTATGATCAGCTAGCATCAATAAAGTGGCTGTTTTCTGTACCAAGATGTTGTGTGTTGCCAGAAGACATGGTCTCTCGGCTGGCAATGCATGGTAAACTGGTTGCTCTGAGCCGGGGTGCCACAACGCTTGGTATCAGAGCCGCGCTGACTGTAGGCCATGCTAGACTACGACATGTTAACCGGACATTAGTTATGAGTTTAAGTTGAGTGTCGGTAGCATCTGTAGCTAGTTGTTGCATTGTATGCACTCGTTGTATTTTTATGCTAACCTTCTAATGGTTGTGAGTGTAGAAGGCTCCAGTACCGTATCCGTGCCAGTTGCAGCAGATGTCGTACACTCGCCGCATCTCCTTCGTAACATGTGGCGTCGGCTATACCCCCTCGGTGACGACCCAATCTATCGTGTGTACCGGGAGCGTCTAGCAGACTCGGTGTATGAGTATCGCGCAGTGGTTACTCTGCGCACCAGTTTCGATTCCAGCACTTACACTCGTACCTCCCGAAGCGGTTTTGCTTCTACTGCTTCTTAGGCTATTGAGTTTGCTGCATTTGAGGTCCTTGTCAAGCTTCGTTATAACAAGGTCCGGATGCAGAACCACCCAGGTTTCTACTACTATCCCTCTTTGCACGACAATGGTCGTGTCCGTTTCCCTATCATTGATCTGGAGTCTGATAGTGTTGCTAGCCACCTTTCCCGTTATATCACTGCTAGCTATCTTATGATCCACGAGTTGGCTCGAGAGCTGACTCGTGCTCGTACTGCTTTAGCCTCTACTAGGTCTGTCACTGCTCCATCCTCCACGGGATTTACTCCTTATATTCCAGCCAGTTCTAATTTCACCGGTTACTCCTCCAAGTAGCTCGGGCACCTCGACCGTGAATCCTCTCAGTGCTCCTGCCGAGTGGGTTTCACTTCTCACTACTCTTGTAGCCCCGATGCTTCACCCTGCACCTGCCCCGGAGGGAGAGCCCTCGAGGCAGTGTCGTCGTGTTACCTTTAACCCGGAGGTTTCAGTTAACCTTGTCAGTTCAGGATCCGAGTCCTCTTAAGGAGAGGACCCCGCAGCACCAGCAGAGCAGTAGAGCTTCTGAGTATCCGCAGTTGTTAGGATGATGTACGGATGTAGTCATGGTGTTCTGTTTCCTGTATGAGAGTAGTTGAACCTGGCATGATGTTTATCTTTCATGTATGAGTCTATGTATAATTATGTTGGAACTCTATTTTATTTGTCGTATTTTTCTTCGTTATTTCGTTTTCTCTCGGGATTTTTGCTGGCTTTTCCCCAATTTATTTTTGGATGTTTCTCATCTCGGTTGCATTGTCTTGGGAAAATCCACAATAGGATGACGCAGGGAGGCAGCAGTAGCGACGCTCATGAGGATACTCCTGGTCTTTGTTCCGCACGACAGGCAGGACACTCCCCCGAGCCGTACGTTCCACCACCGCCTCCACCACCAAATCCGCCCTCCACCGAGAAAATTCTGTGTATGTTTGACGAAAGAAGGAATAATGATCTGATTGAAATATTAAGGAGTGTGCAAGCTGTGGTTGGACAAAATGGAAATCAGAACGGTCATCACTCCAAGTTGTCAAATTTTCAGAGAACCAAGCCTCCCAGTTTCATTCAGGTTATTGATCCCTTGGATGCAGATGATTGGTTGCGAACCATTGAGAGGAAGCTCGAGATTGCTCGTACTGAAGAAGATGATAAAGTTCCATTTGCAACCCATTATCTTGAAGGCGCTACTGCCATATGGTGGGAAAACGCAAAAGCCATGTGGTCTGCTGATGAAGAAATCACCTTGGAAAAATTCAAGGATCGGTTTCGGAAATATCATATTCCTACTGGAATTATGAAGGTTAAGCAGCATGAATTTCTCGCGCTCGTTCAAGGAACTCAGTCTGTGGGTGAATATTTGCAAAAGTTCAATCATTTGGCCCGTTACTCCCTTTATGACGTGGCCACTGAAGAGAGAAAGATTGACAGATTTCTTGGGGGATTAAACCCGCAACTCCGATGAACCCTCAGTATGTTTGATTTCCCAGATTTCCAAACTCTGGTAAAAAAGACTTTCATTGCTGAAAGGGAGCACAAGCTCGTATCAGACAATAGGCCTGCTAATAATGAACAATCGCAAGTTTGAGCCAAGGAAGGAAGGGCAGCCAGTGCAAAAGGCTCGTACCTGGCAACATACTCAGGTGGAATACAAGCCCAATTTGCAACAGAATGTTAACAAGACCACCACACAAGTCAAGAATATCGTGACCAACCCGGTGCGAGAGGAGTACCAGCGCAACAATTCTTGCTTACGTTGTGGGCAAACCGTACATTATGCTAGACAGTGTCCCAAGAACGGCAAGGCAAGTGCCCTAATCAGGCCACAAGTCAACTTTATGGAGTCATGCCCTACCCAACAAAACATCACTGGGCACGTTCATCACCTCTCCATAGATGAAGCCCAAGAGAATCTCGAAGTCGTCATTGGTATGTTTTCTGTTAATAACATACCTGCCGTAATTTTATTTGACTCTGGGGCTTCCCACTCTTTTATTTCGCGGAGTTTTGTTGCCCAAAACAAATTTCCTTGTTCGCTGTTGGGCAAGAATATGCTGGTACAAACCCCGGGATCCTTAATCAGGAGCAATCTGGTCTGCCGTAATCTGGAAATCAAATCAACGAAGCCCGTTTTCCATCTTCCTGAAGGACTGAGGAAGTTCGTGCAAAATTCATTTGCATACTTTCTGGTGCAATAACAAGCGCTGGAGGATTTAAGCGCCAAACAAGAGAAAAATAATAAGCTTGCTAAGTGTCTTGCCAGTATGGTGGATACCCAGGATATTGTGACTTGAGCTCTTGTGAAGTGGTTTCTATTCTAGACTTGTTTGGATGCGGCGTTCATTTGCACTGGTTGCCAACTTTGACAACCAGTCTATGTAATATGCTGCTTTGTTCCCCATATTTGCACTAGTGTTGAACTTTGATGCCCAGTGGATGTAATATGTGTAATAGCTGTAATAGCCTTGCGTAAGTTGCTTGCTTATTTATTTCCTTGTTGTCTTGTTTACAGGGCGGAGCCAGAAAATTTAGCCATTAGGTTCACTCATTAACTAAATGTGAAGTCTGATTTTTCAACATCTTACAAGAAGAGTACAACACTCAAAACCAACATCACGAATAGAAATATATCACTCAAAACTCAAAACCAACATAACGAATAGAAATATGATAGAAGCCATCTATTGTCTTACATTAAAAAGAGAACATGGCGGGACATGCTTATTGGATTAAATTATAAAATCACATGGTTCCATATTACAGTAGTACTGAAATTACTTCGTAGCTTGAGGTGTAGCTTCTCATCTTCTTGAAAACATTGAAAAAATGTCAATTTAGTCACTTTGAAAAATACTTTTCTATAATCTAGATCAATTACTTTGAAAATGACTGTTATATAATCTAGATCAATCAAAGATCTTATAGAAAAACAATTATAAAAATAGAGAAAAGGAATAAAAACCATTACCGTCTTAGGCTGGATAGATAGAAAAATGTGCAAGGAAATACCCCAAGATGTGGCGATGTAATCTCACTACCTCAAATTTGAGTTACAATTATTGGCTTGCCACTGTCATCTGCAATTATCTACTTGCTGCTTTCTGACGAAGCGATAGGAATAGGAGAGATGAGAGGAGAGAGCCGAGTTGGGAAACAAATAGGAAATGTCAAGGGTTAGCAGATAGCAGCTGCCGTGTATAATACATCTAGTATGAGAATAAGTCGCTAACAATCAAGGGCGTGAGACAATTAGCCGCGGGGCATTAGCCCTTTGATGTGGCCAGCTACAATTTTCTACTGGGTTCACGCCACTAAATTTTTGTGCTTGTGTATGTAGCAGACAAAAGTCATTGGGTTCAGCTGAACCCAACGACTATAAGCTGGCTCCTCCCCTGCTTGTTTATTTGTAGTTAGTGCACTTCTTTTTCTGTGGTTTGCTAGTGGTCGCAATAACCTATATTTTATAACTAGGCCACAATAACTATGGGCAACAAAAGGACCATTTCCACCATGATCCTGCTATCTGCTGTAGTGACCATGGACCTCCTACGGGCCGTAGAATCAATGGGCCTTCTATGGTCTGTATGATCGATTGGCCAAATGTGGGCCAAGAACGGACCGCATTGTGGGCCGAAACGGGCTAGAGTGGGAATCGTCCGTTCATGGGCCGACCATAATAGGCCGGTGAATATAACAGGCTTAATTCTATTGATAGGCATAATAGGCCATTAATGGGCCGTATTTGATGACGCTATGAAAATGGCCCAACGGATTAACGGGCCACAAGCAGGCCGACTTTAACCAGGGGCTGAATTTGGCCCACAACCGGAATAGGCTAGTAACGGACCATAAGTAATCGATTGCTGCAAATCAACCCAAGAATAAATGGGCCCTTAGAAGGCCGAAAGATAACACGGGCTGGAAAACAGCCCAACAGAATAATGGGCATAAAGCGATATACTGTTCATCATGGGCCAGTTCGCCACGGGCCGTAAGTGGGCCAAGAGTTACACACACCCTCATATGGGACGAAAGACGTCATGGGTCATACATGGGCCGGAAGTACCAACGGACTGAAATCATATTGGATGGCCCAGATGATGCTACTGTGCTTAATTCGGATTGGTCGTGTGTTAGCAGACTATAAATGGGATGTATGCGAACATGCCGTTAACAGGCTTTCAGTGGGCTGGGTCGTTACCTTCTGACCAGGTCAAACGGGCAAGCCTTTTGACCTGAATGGGCCACTGTTGGACCGAGCCACGTGTCGACGTATCATGGGCGCTTCTCGTCCATTCGCTGGATGACATCTGTCCCAACGCTGAGCCAACGCGTGGATCCGCGAGTGAATGAGAATTTTACACGTGGAAAATCCCCATTGGTCGTTGTAGTTAACAGGTTATTGTATCCAAAACTGGACCTGATAGCTTAACGGCGACCCGTTACAGTGGATGCCATGTGTCGGTTACCCTTGATGAAAGCACTTGCATGACGCGTCATTTATTGTCATGGAAGTGAACACTTCCATGATGATAATTTTGGTATTGTCATGGAACACTTCTACGACATCATAGGTATGATTATCTTGCTTCTGTCATAAAATCATCATGGATGTACATGCATGATAGAAAACGTGACCTACTGTGACAAACACGTATCATCACGGAAGTGGTTTTTTTTGTAGTGACATATCACTGATTGGAAAGGAGTTGAGAACCTAGTAGCTGACAACTTGTCTAGGTTAGAAAATATTCTTGATGACCCACTACCTATAGATGATAGCTTTCCTGATGAACAACTAGCTGACAAAATGCTTCTCGTAGTACTCCATGGTATGCAAACTTTGCTAATTATATTATTGATAAATTATACCACCAAGTTTCGCATAACATCAAAAGAAAATGTTTTTCTATGACATTACTTCTGGGATGACCCACACCTCTATAAAGGAGTAGATGGTGTTATTAGATCTTGTATACCTGAGCATGAACAGGAACAAATCCTATGGAAGTGTCACTCCGAGGCTTACGGAGGACACCATGCGGGAGACTGATCCGCACACAAGGTATTACGATCTGGTTTTTTATTGGCCTACTCTTTTCAAAGATGCCAGTAAGTTTGTCTTGTCTTGTGATGAATGTCAAAGAATTGGTAATATTAGTAGATGTCAGGAAATGCCTATGAATTATTCTCTTGTTATTAAACCATTTGATGTTTGGGGATTTGGTTATATGGGACCTTTTCCTTCCTCTAATTGATATACACATATTTTGGTTGCTTTTGATTATGTTACTAAGTGGGTAGAAGCTATTCCAACTAGTAGTGTTGATCATAACACTACCATTAAAATTCTTAAATAAGTTATTTTCCCGAGGTTTGGAGTCCCTTGATATTTAATGACTGATGGTGGTTCACACTTTATTCATGATGCTTTCCGTAAATTGCTTGCTAAATATGATGTTAACCATAGAATTGCATCTCCTTATCATCCTCAATCTAGTGGTCAAGTAGAATTAAGTAAGGGGGAAACAAAACTTATCTTGCAAAAGACTGTTAATAGATCTAGGAAGAATTGGTCTAAGAAATTGGATGATGCATTATGGGCTTGTAGAACTGCATATAAAAACCTATGGGTATGTCTCCATATAAAATGGTTTATGGAAAAGCATGTCACTTACCTATTGAATTAGAACACAAAGCTTATTGGGAAATTAAAGAGCTCAACTATGATTTCAAACTTGCCAGTGAAAAGAGGTTATTTGACATTAGCTCACTTGATGAATGGAGGACCCAGGCTAATGAAAATGCTAAACTATTTAAGGAGAAAGTCAAAAGATGGCATGACAAAACAATACAAAAGTGGGAATTTAATGTAGGTGACCAAGTCTTGCTATACAATTCTCGTTTAAAAATTTTTGCAGGAAAGGTTCTCTCTAAATGGGAAGAACCTTACGTTATCGAAGAAGTTTATCGTTCTGGTGCTATCAAGATCAACAATGCCGAAAGCAATAACCCGAAGGTAGTGAATGGACAAAGAATCAAACATTATATCTCAGGTATGCCCATAAATGTTGAAACCAACAATATTCATTCCATAACACCAGATGAGTACATAAAGGGAACCTTCCAAAATGCTCCAGAACCCTGAAAAGGAATATGTATGTGATACGGTAAGTAAACTGACTCCAAAAGTTTTCCAAAGGCAATTTTACTCCGTTTGGAATATTTTAGAAACTAGAAAAATAAAAAGTAGTTTGAAAAGTGCACGAGCAAGTGACAAGCCTGGGGGCGCGCCCTACCCCCCTGGGCGCACCTCTTGAGCTTGTGGCCACCTCGTATGCCCTCCGGACTCCGTTTTCTTCTAGATTACTTGTTTTGCATTGTAAAAATCATTATATAATCTCCCAAAGGTTTTGAACACAGAATCATGGCAATATCCTTTGTTTTTTGTTTTAAGCTATTTCTGCTGCAGATTTAGAGCAATATGTCATCTCAAGATTCTGACGCAGGGAGCTATGTTTCCCACTATGTTGCAGATCCAAAGATCTTTGGGGAGATTTATCCCTACCAATAGTCCACTGAATAGGAGGAAGATACCGATGTGGAGGAAACAAGCGATGAAAGCTCGGATGAAGATGAAGTTCCACTACCTCAACCTAGGGATATGCACATGGAATTCAAGAAGTCGAGCCTCCCAAACAAAGCTAACAAATCTAAGGTCCAATTTATCCCTTCCTGTTTTCTGCAGGATAGCAAGGGAGCATTATGCAAAAGGATATTAATGCTTAAGAAAAACGATGATTTGAGGGAGGAAAATTTTATCCTTAGACACGAGCTGGAAAAGAAGAATGCCACTTCTTCACGACCACCTCCGAAAAAGGAGACTTGAGTACACGGGTATGGGCCATCCCCTTGGCTTGACTCAGATCATAGTTTATTAGTTTCCAATGAAGTTGAGTTCACACTTTACCTTGTCAATGAATTATCACTTTAGCACAAGAAGTTATATGACAATATATTGTTGTTCTAAAGATAATCATGATGCCCTCATGTCCATATTTTTTATCTACACCTCTATCTCTAAACATGTGGTCATGATTATTGATTTCGGCTTTCGCTTGAGGACAAGCGAGGTCTAAGCTTGGGGGAGTTGATACGTCCATTTTGCATCATGTTTTTATGTTGATATTTATTGCATTATGGACTGTTATTTCACATTATGGTACAATACTTATGCCTTTTCTCTGTTATTTTACAAGATTTACATGAAGAGAGAGAATGCTGACAGCTGGAATTCTGGACTGGAAACGAGCAAATTAGAGATACCTAGTCTGCACAACTCCAAATGTCCTGAAACTTTACAGAGAATTTTTTTTGCATATACAAAAAATATTGGGCGAAGAAACAAAAGAAGGTGACCCACCAGGTGGCCACAAGCCTGGGGGCGCGCCTCCCGAGCTTGTGGGCCCCTTACCCAGCCCCAGGTGTCCATCTTTTGCTATATGAAGGATTTTAACCTAGAAAAAAACATAATGAAGCTTTCCGGACGAAGCGATGCCGTCTCGAGATGGAACCTGGGCGGAAGCAATCTAGGGCTCCAGCGAAGCGATTCCGTCGAGGAAACTTCGCTCTGGCAGGGGGAAAAATCGAAGCCGTCGTCATCACCAACGATCCTCTCATTGAGGGAGGATCAATCTTCATCAACATCTTCACCAGCACCATCTCCTCTCAAATCCTAGTTCATCTTTTGTATTCAATCTTCGCCTCAAAACCTCAGATTGGTACATGTGGGTTACTAGTAGTGTTGATTACTCATTGTAGTTGATGCTAGTTGGTTTATTTGGTGGAATATCAAATGTTCAGATCCTTAATGATATTCAATACCACTATGATCTTGAACATGAACATGCTTTGTGTTTAGTTATGTTTGTTCCTAGGGACATGGGAGAAGCCTTGTTATGGGTAATCATGTGAATTTGGTATTTGTTTGATATTTTGATGAGATGTATGTTGTCTTTCCTCTAGTGGTGTTATGTGAATGTCGACTACATGAAACTTCACCATGATTTGGGCCTAGGGGAAGGCATTGGGAAGTATCAAGTATATGATGGGTTGCTAGAGTGACAGCAACTTAAACCATAGTTTATGCGTTGCTTCGTAAGGGGCTGATTTGGATCCACATGTTTCATGCTATGGTTAGATTTATCATAATTATTCTTTCGTAGTTGCAGATGCTTGGGAGAGGGTTTGATCATAAGTGGGAGGCTTGTCCAAGTAAGAACAACACCCAAGCATCGGTCCACCCACATATCAAATAATTAGCAAAGTAACGAACGTGAATCATATGGGCATGATGAAAACTAACTTGGCAATAATTCCCATGTGTCCTCGGGAGCGCTTTTCCTTATATAAGAGTTCATCCAGGTTTATCCTTTGTTATAAAAAGGATTGGGCCACCATTCTACACCTTTGCTACACTTGTTACTTGTTACCCATTACGAATTATCTTGCTACCAAACTATCTGTTACCGATAATTTCAGTGCCTGCAGAGAATACCTTGCTGAAAACCGCTTTGTCATTTCCTTTTTCTCCTCGTTGGGTTCTACACTCTTACTTATCGAAAGGACTATGATTGATCCCCTATACTTGTGGGTCATCATTATGTAATGAAGTTATGTCGTACTTATGGTGCATTATTCAGTGTTAGTTATTATCAATGCATGTTTATGACCGGGTTTTTTCTGGTTGGTTGCTTCTCAATCTATGTGCTAGCCTCCGTTTGTACTAAGCGGGAATGCTGCTTGTGCATCCAATTCCTTAAACCCAAAGTTGTGCCAAATGAGTCCACTCCTACCCATGTGCAGTATTTACATGTCGTTCCAAGTAAATTTGCATTTGCCAACTCCAATCATTCAAAAAACTATCTGTTTCGTATACCCGTACCGCTCATGAAGCAATAAGGGGTGGTTAATATCTTTCATGCTAGATGGTTTATTCTCATGATGAGTGTTTATTCACTTGTCATTGCATGAGAAAGTGGCAGGTAATAGGGATTCCCAGTCCCGAAATGAATTAAAATGAAAATGAAAAATAATAAACCCCTTGGAAAGTTGAAAGCTTGGAAGTCACCCGTGGATACGGCTAGCCATGGACTGTGAAAGAATGGTGGAGGGGGAGTAAACTTTATTTTCGGATTGGGAACCGCCTATAATGTGTCTAGCATGGGAGATATTGGAAAATTTCGGTCGTGACATTGACAGGAAAAGCATGCCTCTTAAAAATAATTTTATCTCTATTTTAAACTTTGAGCTCTAGCACCTTTGCAAATCGTCACTTCCCTCTGTGAAGGGCCTATCTATTTTACTTTTATGCATTTTTATTTTTATTCTTGAGACTTCATATTCTCTTATAAAGCACCATCGAGAGCACTATTGTCCTACTTGTGCATTGGTTGTAGTTAGTGTTGAGTGTGTTTCATTAATGGATCAATAATTGAGCATAATGGGCTAGGGATAACTTTCTTTAGCATTGATATTTTGAAAGACATGGTTCCTTGTTAGTATGCTTGAGTATTTATATCTTCATGTCAAACTATAGACTATTGCTTTGAATCATTCGAATCCAAATATTCATGCCACAAAATAAAAGATTATATGATCAATATGATAGGTAGCATTCCACATCAAAAATTCTGTTTTTATCATTTACCTACTTGAGGACGAGCAGGAATTAAGCTTGGGCATGCTTGATAGGTCTCCAATGTGTCTATAAATTTTTATTGTTCATGTTATTATAGTATCAATCTTGGATGTTTTATATGCAATTACAAGAAATTATATATCATTTTTTGGGACTAACATATTAACTTAGTGCCTAGTTCCAGTTGCTATTTTTTGCTTGTTCTTGGTTTCCAGAATATCGGTACCAAACGAAGTCCAAATACCACGAAACTTTTTGGAGATTTTTTCTGGATAAAAGAGACCTTGCAAGCTTCGGGAGAGGACCAAAATATGAAGGAGGAGCCCACGAGGCACCAGGGCGCGCCCGGGGGTGGGCGCGCCCTGGTGGCTCATGGGGCCTACGTTCACACATTTGACCTAATTCCGCCTCTATCAATTCTATGAAATTGGGAAACCAACAGAGAGCTGATACGTCCATTTTGCATCATGCTTTTATATCGATATTTATTGCATTATGGGCTGATATTACACATTATGTCACAATACTTATGCCTATTCTCTCTTATTTTACAAGGTTTACATAAAGAGGGAGAATGCCGGCAACTAGGATTCTGGGCTGGAAAAGGAGCAAATATTAGAGACCTATTCTGCACAACTCCAAAAGTCCTGAAACTTCATGGAAGATGTTTTCCAAATATATGAAAAATACTGAGAGCAAGAGCTTCACCAGGGGGGCACACCCTGCCCACGAGGGTGGGGGGGGCGCCCTACCCCCCAGGGCGCGCCCCCCTACCTCGTGGGCCCCCTGGTGGCCCTCCGGTGACCATCTTCTGTTATATGGAGTCTTTCGATGGGAAAAAAAATCATAAGCCATCTTCTTGGACGAAACTCCGCCGCCACGAGGTAGAACCTTGGCGGAACCAACCTAGGGCTGTGGCGGAGCTGTTCTGCCAGGGAAACTTCCCTCACGGAGGGGGAAATCATCGCCATCGTCATCACCAACGCTCCTCTCATCAGGAGAGGGCAATCTCTATCAACATCTTCATTAGCACCATCTCATCTCAAAACCCTAGTTCATCTCTTGTATCCAATTCTTGTCTCCAAGTCCGGGATTGGTGCTAGTAGGTTGCTAGTAGTGTTGATTACTCCTTGTAGTTGATGCTAGTTGGTTTAATTGGTGGAAGATCATATGTTCAGATCCTATATGCATATTAATACCCCTCTGATTATGAACATGTTTATGCTTTGTGAGTAGTTACTTTTGTTCCTGAGGACATGGGAGAAGTCTTGCTATTAGTAGTCATGTGAATTTGGTATTCGTTCGATATTTTGATGAGATGTATGTTGTCTCTCCTCTAGTGGTGTTATGTGAACGTCGACGACATGACACTTCACCATCATTTGGGCCTAGAGGAAGGCATTGGGATGTGATAAGTAGATGATTGGTTGCTAGAGTGACAGAAGCTTAAACCCTAGTTTATGCGTTGCTTCGTAAGGGGCTGATTTGGATCCATATGTTTCATGCTATGGTTAGGCTTACCTTAATACTTTTGTTGTAGTTGCGGATGCTTGCAATAGAGGTTAATCATAAGTGGGATGATTGTCCAAGTAAGGGCAGTACCCAAGCACCGGTCCACCCAAATACCAAATTATCAAAGTACCGAATGTGAATCATATGAACGTGATGAAAACTAGCTTGACGATATTCCCATGTGTTCTCGGGAGCACTTTACGTCATATAAGTGTTTGTCTAGGCTTGTCCTTTGCTACAAAAAGGATTGGGACACCTTGCTACACCTTATTTACTTTTGTTACTTGTTGCTCGTTACAAATTATCTTATCACAAAACTATCTGTTACCACTTATTCAAGTACTTGCAGAGAATACCTTGCTGGAAACCGCTTATCATTTCCTTCGGTTCCTCGTTGGGTTTGACACTCTTACTTATCGAAAGGACTATGATAGATCCCCTATACTTGTGGGTCATCAAGAGTCTTTTCTGGCGTCGTTGCTGGGGAGTGAAGCGCCTTTGGTCGGTGGAATTTGGTAAGGAAAAATTTATATAGTGTGCTGAAATTTACTGTCACTTGTTACCATGGAAAGTAATCCTCTGAGGGGCTTGTTCGGGGTATCTTCACCCCGACCAGTAGAGCAAAGAGTTGCTGCTCAACCTACTGAACCTACTGAAAATGAAAATGAAAATGCTTGCTTTCAAGTTCCTTCGGGTATGATAGAAAAACTGCTAGCTAATCCTTTTTTAGGAGATGGAACAAAACATCCTGATGAACATCTGATATATGTGGATCAAGTTTGTGGATTATTTAAGCTTGCAGGTGTACCTGGAGATGTTGTTAAGAAGAAGGTCTTCCCTTTATCTTTGAGGGGATATGCATCGACATGGTATAGGCTATGTGATGATATGAGGTCTTGGAATTACAAACGATTGAAATTGGAATTTCATCAGAAGTTTTATCCTATGCATCTTGTTCATCGTGATCGCAATTATATATATAATTTTTGGCCTCGCGAAGGAGAAAGCATCGTTCAATCTTTGGGGAGGCTTAAGTCAATGTTATATTCATGCCCTAATCATGATCTCTCAAGAGAAATGATTATTCAAAAATTTTATGCTCGACTTTCTGGTAACAATCGCACCATGCTTGATACTTCTTGTGCTGGATCTTTTATGATGAAGACTATTGAATTCAAATGGGATTTATTGGAAAGAATTAAACGGAACTCTGAAGATTGGGACCTCGACAATGGTAAGGAGTCAGGTATGACACCTAGTTTTGATTGTGTCAAATCTTTTATGGATACCGATGTTTTTTCTAAATTTAGCACTAAATATGGACTTGACTCTGAGATAGTAGCTTCTTTCTGTGAATCTTTTGCTGCTTATGTTGATCTCCCCAAGGAGAAGTGGTTTAAATATCATCCTCCCATAGAAGTAAAAGTAGCCGCACCTATTAAAGTTGAAGAAAAGACTATCACTTATAATGATCCTATTGTTCCTACTTCTTATGTTGAGAAACCACCTTTCCCTGTTAGGATAAAGGATCATGCTAAAGCTTCAACTGTGGTTCATAAAAGCAATATTAAAACATATACACCTCCTGAGCAAGTTAAAGTTGAACCTAGTATTGCTATGGTTAAAGATCTCTTGTCTGATAATATTGATGGGCATGTTATTTATTTCTGTGATGAAACTGCTAGAATTGCTAAACCCTATGATAAAGATAAACCTAGACCTATGGTAGGAATGCCTGTTATTTCTGTTAAAATAGGAGATCATAGTTATCATGGCTTATGTAATATGGGTGCTAGTGCTAGTGCAATACCTATTAGCCTTTATAGAGAAATTATGCATGATATTGCACCTGCTGAGATGGAAGGTATTGATGTCACAATTAAACTTGCCAATAGGGATACTATTTCACCAATGGGAATTGCTAGAGATGTTGAAGTCTTGTGTGGGAAAACTAAATATCCTGCTGATTTTCTTGTTCTTGGTTCCCCACAAGATAGCTTTTGTCCCATTATATTTGGTAGAACCTTCTTAAACACTGTTAATGCTACCATAGATTGCAAAAGAGATGTTGTTACTATCGGTTTAGACGATATGACTCATGAATTTAATTTTTCTAAATTTAGTAGACAACAACGAGAAGAAGAATTACCTAGTAAGGATGAAATTATTGGTCTTGCTTCTATTGTCGTACCTCCTAGTGATCCTTTAGAACAATATTTGCTAGACCATGAAAATGACATGTTTATGAATGAAAGAATGGAATTAGATGAAGTATTCTTTAAACAGGAACCTATTCTGAAGAACAATTTACCTGTTGAAATCCTAGGGGATCCTCCTCCACCCAAGGGTGATCCCGTGTTTGAGCTTAAACCGTTACCCGATACTCTTAAATATGCTTATCTTGATGAGAAAAAGATATATCATGTTATTATTAGTGCTAACCTTTCAGAACATGAAGAAGAGATATTATTGAAAACTCTGAAGAAGCACCGTGCTGCTATTGGGTATACTCTTGATGATCTTAAGGGCATTAGTCCCACTCTATGTCAACATAAAATTAATTTGGAAGAAGATGCTAAACCAGTTCGTGATCATCAACGCCGGCTGAATCCTAAAATGAAAGAAGTGGTAAGAAAGGAGATACTAAAGCTCCTTGAGGTAGGTATAATTTATCCCATTGCTGATAGTCAGTGGGTAAGCCCTGTCCATTGTGTCCCTAAGAAGGGAGGTATTACTGTTGTTCTTAATGATAAAGATGAATTGATTCCTCAAAGAATTATTACAGGTTATAGGATGATAATTGATTTCTGCAAATTAAATAAGGCTACTAAAAAGGATCATTACCCCTTACCTTTTATCAATCAAATGCTAGAAAGATTGTCCTAGCATACACATTTTTGCTTTCTAGATGGTTATTCTGGTTTCTCTCAAATACTTGTGTCAGCCAAAGATCAATCAAAGACTACTTTTACATGCCCTTTTGGTACTTTTGCTTATAGACGTATGCCTTTTGGTTTATGTAATGCACCTGCTACCTTTCAAAGATGCATGATGGCTATATTCTCTAATTTTTGTGAAAAGATTTGTGAGGTTTTCATGGACGACTTTTCCGTCTGGATCTTCTTTTGATGATTGCTTGAGCAACCTTGATCGAGTTTTGCAGAGATGCAAAGAAACTAATCTTGTCTTGAATTGGGAAAAGTGCCACTTTATAGTTAATGAAGGTATTGTCTTGGGGCATAAAGTTTCTGAAAGAGGTATTGAAGTTGATAAAGCTAAGGTTGATGCTATTGAAAAGATGCCATGTCCCAAGGACATCAAAGGTATAAGAAGCTTCCTTGGTCATGCCGGTTTTTATAGGAGGTTCATTAAGGACTTCTCGAAAATCTCTCGGCCTCTGACTAATTTATTACAAAAAGATATACCATTTGTTTTTGATGATGACTGTGTAGAAGCGTTTGAAATACTTAAGAAAGCATTGATCTCTGCACCTATTGTTCAACCACCTGATTGGAATTAATAATGTGTGATGCTAGTGATTATGCTGTAGGCACTGTTCTAGGACAAAGAGTTGATAAGAAACTAAATGTTATTCAATATGCTAGTAAAACTCTAGACAATGCTCAAAGAAATTATACTACTGAAAAAGAATTCTTAGCAGTTGTATTTGCTTGTGATAAGTTTAGACCTTATGTTGTTGATTCTAATGTAACTATTCACACTGATCATGCTGCTATTAAATATCTTATGGAAAAGAAAGATGCTAAACCTAGACTTACTAGATGGGTTCTCTTGCTACAAGAATTTGATTTGCATATTGTTGATAGAAAAGGAGGTGAGAACCCCGTTGCAGACAACTTATCTAGGTTAGAAAATGTGCTTGATGACTCACTACCTATTGATGATAGCTTTCCTTATGAGCAATTAAATGTCATAAATGCTTCTCATATTGCTCCATGGTATGCTAATTATGCTAATTACATTGTTGCTAATTTTATACCACCTAGTTTCACATACCAGCAAAAGAAAAAGTTCTTCCCATGATTTGAGGCATTACTTTTGGGATGGCCCACATCTTCCCCAGCATCCCAAGCTATTATCCAAAAATGAGCAACCAACTAAGCTTGGGGATGCCCCCGAGTGGCATCCCCTCTTTCTTCTAATGACCATCGGTATTTTACTCGAAGCTATATTTTTATTCGTCACATACTATGTGTTTTGCTTGGAGAATCTTGTATGATATGAGTCTTTACTTGTTTTATTTTGTGCTTTAAGTCTTGATCCCTTGCTGGACACACCTATTTGAGAGATCCAAAATTATGTCATGACTTGTTAGAATTTCTCTCTTTGCTTCACTTAAATCTTTTATGAGCTATGTACTTGCTCTAGTGCTTCACTTATATCTTTTTGAGCACGGTGTGCTTTAGTATTTTTGAAGAAATGCTCTCTTGCTTAGCTTAGATTTATTTGAGAGTTAGTAAAATTTTCAAGAAGTTCTCTCTTGCTTCACTTAAATTAATTTGAGAGAAAGAAATATTATGCTCATGATCTTCACTTATATTTGTTTGAGCTTGTCAAAAACAACACATGAAAATTAGTCCCAAAGTGGATATCCAAGAAGGATATAATAAAAACTTTCATCAAGATCATTGGACAAAATAAACTTGATTCTTAGTAATAGTTTTGAGATATGATGATGTGATATGTGAGTCATCTTGATGAGTAATTATGCTTTAGTAAGAATATTGGTGTTAAGGTTTGTGATTTCATATGCAAGCACGAAAGTTAATAGTCATGCAATGAAATTATATCCTACTTGTGGTGCATTATTTGGTGTTAATTATGCTTAATGCTCGCTTATGAGATTATCCGTTTCTTGGTTGGTCGCTTCTCAATATTTTGCTAGCCTTCATTTTGCACTGAGTATGATCACTACTTGTGCATCCAAAAACCTTTAAACCAGTTTTGCCACATGAGTCCACAATATCTACATATATGCGGTATTCTTTTGCCATTCTAAGCAAATTTGCATGTGCCATCTCCAATTTTCAGAAATAAACTTCTCTTTTGTCTGTTCGTTTCGCTCACGGAGCGGTGAGGGGTGGCTAATATTTTACATGCTACATGTGTTATTCTCAAGATGAGTGTTTATTCACTTGTCATTGTACCAGAGTAAGGCAAAGGTATTAGGGATGCCCAGTCCTGAAATGAAAAAAATGAATTTACTTTATGTTGTGAAATAATAAATTCCATGAAAAGTGTTGGTATGGAGGGCACCCGTGGATACGGTTAGCCATGGAAAGTGAAAGTATGGTGGAAAAAGGAATAAACTTTATTTTCTGTTTGGAACCGCCTATGATATATCTAGCACGGAAAGTGTTGGGAACTCTAAGTTGTTTTTATCTCTAAGTTTTTCGCTTTGAGCTCTGGCACCTCTACAAATCCCTACTTCCCTCTGCGAAGGGCCTTTATTTTACTTTATGCAATTTTTATTTATGAATTTGAGTCTCCATCTTCTCTTATAAAAGCACCAACTAGGAGGCAATATGATCGTACTTGAGTATTGGGTGTAGCTAATATGCGAGTGTGTTTCATGAATGGATCAATGGTTGAGCATGATGGGCTAGGGATATCTTATTTTAGCATTGATATTTTGAAAGACATGGTTGTTTGTTGATATGATTGAGTATTTAAATTATCATGTCAAAACTAGACTATTGCTTTGAACAATATAAAATTACAAATGTCCATGCTATAAAGAAAAGAAATATGATATGACATGTTAGGCAGCATTCCACATCAAAAATTCTATTTTTATCACTTCCCTACTCAAGGACGAGTAGGAGTTAAGCTTGGGGGTGCTGATACGTCTCCAACGTATCTATAATTTTTTATTGTTCCATGTTGTTATATTATCAATCTTGGATGTTTTATAATCATTTCATAGTCATTTTATATCATGTTTTGGTACTAACCTATTGACATAGTGCCAAGTGCCAGTTGCTGTTTTTTTCCATGTTTTTTACATCGCAGAATATCAATATCAAACGGAGTCCAAATGCCACAAAACTTTACGGAGAATTTTTATGGGCCGGAAGGAACACAACTGGCCCTGGCTGCGCCTGGGGGTGCCCCGAGGGGAGCACAACCCACCAGGGCGCGCCAGGAGGCCCAAGCACGCCCTGGTGGGTTGTGCCCACCTCGGGAGCCCCCGGACCGTCAATTTTCTCTATAAATACCCCCAATATTCCCAAAACCATAGGGGAGTTGACAAAATATTGATCCAGCCACCACAGAGTCCAGAACCACCAGATCCAATCTAGACACCATCTCGGATGGGGTTCACCACCTCCATTGGTGCATCTCCGATGATGCATGAGTAGTTCTTTGTAGACCTTCGGGTCCGTAGTTAGTAGCTAGAATGCTTCCTCTCTATCTCTCTCTTGATTCTCAATACAATGGTCTCTTGGATATCCATATATGATGTAACTCTTTTTGCGGTGTGTTTGTTGGGATCGATGAACTTTGAGTTTATGATCAGATCTATCTTTTCATATCCATGAAAGTATTTGAGTTTCTTTGATCTCTTTTATGCATGATTGCTTATAGCCTCTTATTTCTTCTCCGATATTTGGGTTTTGTTTGGCCAACTTGATCTATTTATCTTGCAATGGGAAGAGGTGCTTTGTAGTGGGTTCGATCTTACGGTGCTTGATCCCAACGACAGAAGGGGAACCGACACGTATGTATCGTTGCCACTAAGGATAAAACGATGGAGTCTATCTCTACATAGATAGATATTTTCTACATCATGTCATCATTCTTATTGCATTACTCCGTTTCTCCATGAAGTTAATACACTAGATGCATGCTGGATAGCGGTCGATGTGTGGAGTAATAGTAGTAGATGCAGGCAGGAGTCGGTCTACTAATCTTGGATGTGATGCCTATATAATGATCATTGCCTGGATATCATCATGAGTATTTGAAGTTCTATCAATTGCCCAATAGTAATTGTTGACCCACCGTTTGCTATTTTTCTCGAGAGAAGCCACTAGTGAAACCTACGGCCCCCGAGTCTCTTTCTCATATTATTTCCCTTTGCGATCTACTTTTATTTGTTTTTATTTTCTGATCTATTAATCCAAAAATCCAAAAATACTTTGCTGCACTTTATTTTATTTGTGATCTATTTATTCAATCTATTACAACTTTCTCCCGTCACGCACCAATTTCTGGCACCGTTACCCGAAAGTGATTGACAACCCCTTTAACACATCGGGTTGCAAGGATTTGTTATCTGTGTGTAGGGGCTATTTACGTTGTGTTGCTTGGTTCCCCTACTGGTTCGATAACCTTGGTTTCATATTTGAGGGAAATACCTACCGCCGCTGTGCTTCATCATCCCTTCCTCTTTGGGGAAATACCGACGTAGCTTCAAGCGACATCACTTCTCTCTCTTTGATCTTCATTACAATGTTCTCCTCGATGTTCTTGGAGTTCTATCCGATGTAATCACTTTTTGCGGCGTGTTTGTTGGGATCCGATGAATTGTGAGTTTATGATCGGATTATCCATGAATATTATCTGAGTCTTCTCTCAACACTTTTATGCGTGATTATTATAGCTTTGTATTTCTCTCTGATTTATTGATTTGGTTTGCCCAACTAGATTGATTTTTCTTGCAATGGAATAGGTGCTCTGTAATGGGTTTGATCTTGTAGTGCTCAATCCCAGTGATAGAAAGGGACATGACACATATTTGTATCGTTGGCATAAAGTATAAAATATGGCGTTTATTTATGCTTGAGTTTGCTTTGTCTACATCATGTCATCTTGCTTAAGGCGTTACTCCGTTCTTTATGAACATAATGCTCTAGATGCATGCTGGATAGCGGTCGATGTGTGCAGTAATAGTAGTAGATGCAGGTAGGAATCGGTCTAGTTGTCTCGGACGTGATGCCTATATACATGATCATTGCCTTGGATATCGTCATGATTGCTTTTCTATCAATTTCCCAACAGTAATTTGTTTACCCACCGAGAGAAGCCTCTAGTGAAAACTATGGCCCCCGAGTGTACTTTTATCATATATTAAAATCCATACCTTGCTACAATTTCTCTTTACCTTATTTATTTTGTGTTTTATTTAACTATCTATCACTACAAAATTCAATCTTGCAATTAACCGCCGAGGGATTGACAACCCTTTGTTCGGTTGGGTGCAAGTATTTGTTATTTTGTGTGCAGGTACTGCTAATGAGGTGTTGCATGGTTCTCCTACTGGATTGATAACCTTGGTTCTTAACTAAGAAAAATAGTCATCTCTACTATACTGCATCATCCTCTCCTCTTCGAGGTCCCAAGGCAACTCACAAGTAGCATGACATTCTTTGGGATGCCCATGTTGTAAAAAATCATGGTAGAAGTGAGCACGAGGAAATTTTCTTAAGAGTTCCCGGTATATGGTGGATGGTCGGGGCCGAGCGATGCAGTGGTTTGCACGTTTCTCTCGGACGCGTGCGTGTGCGAGTAGGTAGTTGGAAAATGAATAGTATCCCGTGGAGGCACGACAGGAAGTAGACCGTTGATGAACAGTAGCCCGCAACGTCCCATTTTGTGGTACGTTAGACCCTTCCCAATGAATAGGACCCCATTTTGTCCGTAGGTGGTTAAAGGGAAGTCTGTTTCGCAGTATGCTTGACTCCTCCCAATGAACAGGACCCCATCTCAACCATACACGATTGACAAAAGTCTATTTTCTTTGTTTTGCGGTATGCCACACCCCCAGCCTGTGGGGGATCGATGAACGGGACCTTGTTTTGGCTATTCTATCCAAGCTGGTTGGCTCCCGATGAACATGACACATTCTAACCCAGTTGCTTGGTTGCCGATGAACACGACGTTGTTTCCTCCGTTCTGACCCAGTCGGTTGGCTACCGATGAGCAGGACCCCGTTGCTGCCGTCCATTGCCTTTCATTGTACACAAGCCCAGGTCTTATATATGCGCTAGTACGTGTTGGAGATACCACACATATATACATAAGTCGCCGTCTTTTTGTGTCAAGGTTGTTGGGGATGTTCGCCACGACTAAGACCCGGCCAAAATTGTGACCCGTCTAGGAGCATGGAGGCTCCATGGGTCACTCTATTTCTCGGGTCACATCAAGGAGACAAGAAGGGCTCAAATGCCCAGACGAAGACCCGGCAGGAGGCCGGTGATACGTCTCCAACGTATCTATAATTTTTGATTGTTCCATGCTATTATATTATCAATCTTGGATGTTTTATATACATTTACAAGCAACTTTATATCATTTTTGGGACTATCCTATTAAGTTAGTGCCCAGTGCCAGTTGCTATTTTTTGTTTGTTTTTTACTTTGCAAAATATCATTACCAAACGAAGTCTAAATGCCACAAAACTTTTTGGAGATTTTTTCTGGCAATAAGAGACCCTAGAAGCTTCGTGAGGGAACCACAAGATGAAGGAGGGTCCCACCAAGCACCAGGGCGCGCCAGAGGGTAGTGGGGCCCACGTGCATCATTTTGACCTACCTCCGCCTCTATAAATACTCTAAAATCGCAAAACCTACTAGGAGTCCACGAAATACTTTTTCTGCCGCCGCAAGTTACATAACCATGAGATCCAATCTAGAGGCCTTTTTCGGCACTCTGCCGGAGGGGGAAACGATCACGGAGGGGTTCTTCATCATCCTTGCTGCCCCTCCGATGACGCGTGAGTAGTTTACCATGGACCTATGGGTCCATAGTTAGTAGATAGATGGCTTCTTCTCTCTTTTTGATCTTCAATACAAAGTTCTTGGAGATCTATTTGATGTAATGTCTTTTGGCGGTGTGTTTGTTGGGATCAGAAGAATTGTGAGTTTATGAACAGATCTATCCATGAATATTATTTAAGTTTTCTCTAAACACTTTTATGCATGATTATTATAGCCTCGTATTTCTTCTCCGATTTATTGGTTTGGTTTGGCCAACTAGATTGATTTATCTTGCCATGGGAAGAGGTGCTTTGTGATGGGTTCGATCTTGCAGTGCTCAATCTCAGTGACAGAAAGAGACATGATATGCATGTATCATTGCTATTAAGGGAAACCAGATGGGATTTATTTCATTCGTGAGTTTATCTTGTCTACATCATGTCATCTTGCTTAAGGCGTTACTCCGTTCTTTCATTAACTTCATACACTAGATTCATGCTAGATAGCGGTCCATGTGTGAAGTAATAGTAGTAGATGCAGGCAGGAGTCGGTCTTGTCCTGGATGTGATGCATATATACATGATCGTTTCCTTGGATATTTTCATAGTTATTTGCTTTCCTGTCAATTTCCCAATAGTAATTTGTTTACCCACCGTATGTGATACGTCTCCAACATATCTATAATTTTTTGTTGTTCCATGCTATTATATTATCTATTTTCGATGTTTTATATGAATTAATATGATATTTTATATTATTTTTGGGACTAACTTATTAACGCAGAGCCTAGTGGCAGTTTCTATTTTTTCCTTGTTTTTGAGTTTCGCAGAAATGGAATGTCAAACGGATTCCAAATGGAATAAAACTTTACAATGGTTTTTGTTGGACCAGATGACACCTAAGAGACTTGGAGATGAAGTTAGAAGACCACGAGGCGATGAGAAGTTGTAGGGGCGCGCCCCCTGGCTTGTGGCCCCCTCGGGAGTCCACCAACCTCCCTCTGAGTCCTATAAATTCCCAAATATTACCAAACCCTCAGAAGTATCCACGAAAATACTTTTCCGACGCTGCAACCTTCTATTCCCATGAGATCCCATCTTGGAGCCTTTTCCGGCAATCTGCGAAGGGGGATTCGATCACAGAGGGCATCTACATCAACCCTATTGCCCTTCCAATGAAGCGTGAGTAGTTTACCTCAGACCTCCGGGTCCATAGCTAGTAGCTAGATGGCTTCTGCTCTCTCCATGATCTTCAATACCAGTTCTCCTCGATGCTCTTGGAGTTCTATCTGATGTAATCTTCTTTTGCAGTGTGTTTGTCAAGATCCGATGGATTGTGGATTTATGATCAGATTATCTATGAATATTATTTGAATCTCCTCTAAATTCTTATTTGAATCAGCTGATCTCATTGAATTACATATTACAATGTGATAAATGCATCAGTTTCCAGACTAAAGAAGCATGTTGTTGATGTAGATAAAGGAGGAATTAAACCTTCTTAATCATTGTGAAACTTAATGTAGTGACTTTGTACTTCACTAAATAGTAGGGATTTTTAGGATGGACAAGGCAAACTATATGGCTTGCTAATAATGAAGCATGAACTTTTGGCTCGCTCAACTTTTGTACGAATAAATATTCGATTTGCAATGAAAACTTGACTGGACTAAACAACAAACATAGCTTACACATTGCATAGCTCGGTACTATGCAGAATAATGAACCATGGTACTGATTTGTGTATAAGTATAAAGATGTCTTATTTGGTTCCATTATTTAGCAAGTTGTAATTGTATGAAGATCCATTGTTTTCCATCTCCAGATTAACTATATATGCATGGATGTGTTACACACTTCAACACTTAGCAAGTAGCATGCGCATGAAGATCCATTATTTGGTTCACCCCCTTTTGCAATTCTGAGCTAATATACATGCCATGCCCTGAGTTCAAATTAAAATTTGTTTTGAAACTAGACCCAATGTTGATGCTCCTTCCTCTGGTCGATGTTCCTGTAAATAATTGGAAATTAGGGATTTTGCTCATCCATTAATTTGTTTAGCGTCTGTTATAGGCCTTTAACATTTTTTTACTTCCAAAATGCAAATGGGCATTTACTCCTGTCAGAGGATCATTCTCCGTGTATGGACCTAAAAAACTCATTGACAATTTGGGTAAATTTAGTAGGCCCAAGCTAGAACAACAATAGGATATTTGTTATCTTCATATACGTAAGTTGCTTATGTTGGGAAACATAGCATGCAATTTCAAAAAGTTTCCTACGCTCACGCAAGATCTATCTAGGAGATGCATATCAACGGGAGGGGGATAGTGTGTCTATGTACCCTCGTAGGCCGAAAGCGGAAGCGTTTAACAACACAGTTGATGTAGTCTAACTTCCTCTCGTTCCGACCGATCAAGTACCGAAAGTACAGCACCTCCGAGTTCTGCACACATTCAGCTCGATTACGTCCCTTGAACTCTTGATCCAGCAAAGTGTCGAGGAAGTAGATGAGTTCCGTCAGCACGACAACGTGGTGACGGTGATGGTGAAGTGATCTGCACAGGGCTTCTCCTAAGCACCGCGAGAATATGACCGAGGTTGTAATCTGTGGAGGGGGCATCGCACACGGCTAACAGATGTATATATAGGTGGGAGAGGGAGGGGAGTAGCAAGGGGGCACCCCAAGTAGGAGGAATCCTACTTGGGTGCCTCCCCAATTCGGCCTCCCCCTTCCATAAGTTTCGGAGGGGGAAGGAAGGAGGGAGGAGGGAACGAAGGGGGAGGCCGAATCCCTCCCCTTCCTTCTCTCTTCCCCTCTTTCCTTCTCCTCTGGTGCGGCCCATATGGGAGGCGCAACACCCCTTGCTGGCTGATACGTCTCCAATGTATCTATAATTTATGAAGTATTCATGCTATTTTATTATCATTCTTGAATGTTTTACAATCATTTTATAGCAACTTTATATCATTTTTTGGGACTAACCTATTGACCCAGTGCCCAGTGCCAGTTGCTATTTTTTGCTTGTTTATTACATCGCAGGAAATCAATATAAAACGGAGTCCAAACACCGCGAAACTTTTTGTGGATTTTTTATGGACTAGAAGAC
This sequence comes from Triticum dicoccoides, assembly GCF_002162155.2. Lineage (NCBI taxonomy): Eukaryota > Viridiplantae > Streptophyta > Magnoliopsida > Poales > Poaceae > Triticum > Triticum dicoccoides. Next base: position 448,609,597 of record NC_041382.1, read on the forward strand.
CATCAATGGGCCAGAGTAGCACCCAGGGGTGCCCAGAGGGGGGCACAACCCACCAGGGCGCGCCTGGGGGCCCAGGCGTACCCAGGTGGGTTGTGCCCACCTCGGTGGCCTCCCGCACCCCCTCTTAACCCTATAAATTCCCAAAATTCAGAAACCCTCGGGGTTAACCTAGATCAGTAGTTCCGCCGTCGCAAGGCTCTATAGCCATGAGAAACCAATCTAGACCCCATTCTGGCACCCTGCCAAAGGGGGGAATCATTACCGGTGGCCATCTTCATCATCCCGGTGGCCACCATGATGAAGAGGGAGTAGTCCACCCTCGGGGCTGAGGGTTTGCACCAGTAGCTATGTGTTTAATCTCTCTCTCTCATTTTCTTGAGATATCACGATCTTGATGTATCGCAGGCTTTGTTAATATAGTTGGATCGTATGGTGTTTTCCCTTCTCTATCTTGTTTTGATGAATTGAGTTTTCCCATTGAGATTTCGTTCTTATCGGATTGAATACTTTTATGGATTTGAGAACACTTCATATATGTCTTGCAATTGAATACTCGTGGCGACAACGGGGTATCATATTGATTCACTTGATATATGTTTTGGCACTCAACTCGCGGATTCCCGAGGTGACATTGGGGTAATCGATGCATAGGGGTTGATGCATGTTCTTGTCTTTGTTTCTCCGGTAGAAATCTTCGGGCACTCCTTGAAGTTCTTTGTGTTGGATTGAATATTATGAATCCGAATTTTCTTTGATGTTATTTGAGTACAGACTCTTGGTTAGATTGATCGGGAAGAATAGCTTCGCGTTATTTTAGTACGAACTCTAGGATATATTGATCGGAAAGAATAGCTTTGAGGTGGTTTCGTACCCTACAAACAATTGCGTCTTATGTTCTCCGCTAGATAGGAACTTTGGAGCGATTCTTCATTGCACGTTAAGGGACGGTTACATGATCCAATTATATTAGCACTGTTGAGAGGTTGCACTAGCGAAAGTACGGACCCTAAGCTCATTTTTAAGCATAGCAATACTGTTTTTGTGCTCGTTTACTATTTGCTACCTTGCTGTTTTTATTTATTCAGATTATAAAAATATATTTATACCATCCATATTACACTTTTAGCACCATCTCTTTGCCGAACTAGTGCACCTATACAAATTGCCATTGTATTGGGCGTGTTGGGGACACAAGAGACTTTTTATTATTTGGTTGCGGGGTTGTTTAAGAGAGACCATCTTCATCCTATGCCTCCCACGGATTGATAAACCTTAGGTCATCCACTTGAGGAAAAATTGCTACTTTCCTACAAAACTCTGCGTTTGGAGGCCCAACAAGTGTCTACAAGAATACAGTTGTGCAGTAGACATCAAGCTCTTTTCTGGCGCCGTTGCCGGGGAGGTGAGTGCTTGAAAGTATATCTTTATATCTTGCAATTGAATTTTTTACTTTCTTGTTTTATCACTAGTTTGGTTTATAAAAGAAAACTACAGAAAAATGGAATTGAGGTTGCATCATATTATTGATCATCTTTATAATATCTTTCTTGAAAATGATGGATCAGAAAATTGTGCTCAATTGTTAGAAGAAGAAGTCAATAAAATTTTTGGCACAAAATATTTGAATGATGAGCATGATTTCAATGTTGTTAGTATGTATTCTTTGAATATCCAAAATGCAAATGATTATTGCACTAGTCATGACAAAAATGTTTCTTATAAGCATGTCAATTTTTTCGGAGTGAATTGGGAGTGCATTTGCACACCAAAAAGAGAGGATAGATTTTGTAATAAGCATAAATATTTAGAGAAGAAAAAATTGCAAGAGAGGCTAGATGATTGTGCTAAAAGATTTAATTGTTTTCGTCATCCTTGTGAACTTTGCAATGAACATGGTCGTTTTAATCTCCAATGCAAATTGTTTCATGATGAAATCGTGTCAAAAAATTGTGATAACTTGATTACCCTTGAGCATCATAAAGAGCTTAGTCTTCTTTTGGGGTATGAAGAAATGAAACGTATAACTAAGGGTATTCCAAAATTTAATCTCGACAGATTTCTTGATTTTGATCTAGAGGAAATTTATATGTTTTGTGCGGTAAATTGCATTGAGAATCCTTATATTGCCAACTATCTAAAGACAAGAAAACAAATAGAATATGAAGAGAGTACTAATGAAAGGGAAAATATTTACCAATACCCTCCTAGTGTTTATTATGATGAATCAAGTAACGAGGTGGAGCTTCCTATCTAATCAATCTCTTCAACAAGAAGCTTGAAAAAATTAATTAAACCCACACATGGTGTGGTGAAGAAGAAGAAAAGAAGAAAGAATAGAGGTAAAAAATATCTCTCCCAAGTAGTGTTGCTCCAATTATTGTTGTGCCTCATAAAACTGAATCAAAAAATTATGGACAATGATGCACTTGATGGTGATGTTGCTTCTATGTCTTATGGCACAATGTCCGAGAGCACTATTGATGATGATTTTGTTATGCCTATTGCTTGTTGTGATGATTATGATTGGGATGATAATGATAATTCTTATAATCTTGAAAATCTTTTTGGCACCAACTTGGGAAATTATGATGATAGCAATTGTTATACCGTTGGTGCTATTCATACTATTAATGATGAGAGTGATTATGCTTATGATATGCCAAGCCACAAGCTTGGGGATGCTATGCTTGATGAAGATGATCTTTTTAGTCCCCATACCTTGAATGATCAAACTTGCTATGATGATTGCATGCCTCCCATGTATGATGATTATTGTGATGACAGTTATGTTATAAAAGGTAGTGATAATGATTGTCATAATTTTGAATATCCTTTTAATGAACATTACTCTTTTAATGTGGGAACAATTTATAGTATTCGAGTTTCCTATGATACTCTCGCTATTATGAATGAGAATAAAATTGCTTATATGGAGGGTAAAATTTTCTATGCTTATGGATCATGAAAAGAATGCTTTATGTGATGATTATATTGATGAATCTATTCATGATGATACTGAAAATTATTATGAGAGATGAACTTATGCTTCATGATGCTCTCTTTGTGTTTCAATTCTTATCTTTTATGTGAGCATCATTGAAATCACCATGCCTAGCTAAAAGGCATTAAAGAAAAGTGCTTGTTGGGAGACAACCCAACACTTTTACCTACTGTTTTTGTGTGTTCACATGATTAGGCTACTGTAGTAATCATGTTTTATTGCTTTTGTTTCAATAAAGTGCCAAGTAAAACCTTTGGATGGCTTACGGTGATGGAACTTTGTGGCATTAGGACTGTTCTTTATCATACTAACATATTTCACAAAGTTCCGTTCAGTTTTGTGTGATTGAAGTTTTCAAGTTTTGGGTGAGATGTCGATATGAGGAGAATAAGGAGTGACAAGACCCTAAGCTTGGGGATGCCCAAGGAACCCCAAGGTAATATTCAAGGAAGATCCAAGCAACTAAGCTTGGGGATGCCCCGGAAGGCATTCCCTTTTTCGTCTTCAACATTATCGGTCACCTGGAGCTATGTCTTCATTCGTCACATGATATGAGTTTTACTTGGATCATCAATTTATTTTGTTAGGATTTTCTTGCTGTTATTTATAATAATGTTTTGCATATTTTATTTCAATAAAAGTGGCAATGATATCCTTTGCCATGCTTATTGTGCAAGTATACATGTTGCTGTTTGAAAACAGAAAGTTTACCGCTGTTGCAAAAATTCCCTAGAAAAGTCAGAATGTGATAAAATGTTGAAACTTTTTGCAAAATGAGCTCCGATAAATTTTCTACAGTTTGGAAAATTTTCATAACTTTTGGAGTTAGGTAAGTATTGATACTCTTGCGTTCTTTACAGACTATACTGTTTTGGCAGATTGCTGTTATCTTTGCATTGTTTGCATATGTTTACTTGTTTAATGATTCTATTTGAGGATATTAGTATTAAATATGCGGAGGAATTTAGTGTGCAATGTTGAATAATAATTTTATTGATTTTCTACGGTAGAGAATGATAAGGTATTTTCATTGGTTTATACTAACTTATCTCACGAGTTCTTGTTGAGTTTTGTGTGGATGAAGCTTTTGAGATTTAGGAAAACTATGACATGAGAAGAATTAAGGAGAAACAAAAGCTCAAGCTTGGGGATGCCCAAAGGCATCCCAAGATAATATTTCAAGAAGTCTCAAGCATCTAAGCTTGGGGATGCCCCGGTAGGCATCCCACCTTTCTTTTTCAACAATTATCGGTTAGTATCGGTTGAGCCTAAGTTTTTGCTTCTTCACATGAGTTGTGCTATTCTTAGAATGTCATTTTATTTTCATTTTGCTTTCTGTTTTACTAAAATACTTATATATGAAAGTTTTTAAATAAAATAGAGTCCTCCAATAGTTTCCAGGGAGGCTAGGTAAGCGACATTCACATCCCGTCAACGAAGCTCTTTTCTATGGAATTGCTCTAGTGCTTCACTTATATCTTTTTGAGCATAGTGTGCTTTAGTATTCTATGAAGAAATACTCTCTTGCTTCACGTAAATTAATTGAGATAAAGAAATATTGTGCTTCACTTATATCCTATGAGTAAATTGTTGAATAAATTGAATGTCATGAAGTTGAAATCATATCATGCCTAGTGGTAGCTTCACATTGGGTTTAGAAAGTGAAATCTTTTGAGGCTTGACAATCACAATATTGGTCATACAAGCAATTCACGAATAATTAGTATAAGGAAGAGAACCTTCACATGCAAATACACTATCTTGGAAATCTTTTGTGATTGTGAGCCCCCATCAAAATATTATATGCCAAAATTGTTGATGTTGGACAAGGAAGACAACGTAATGATTTATATTTGTTCATATTCACATAGAAATTATATTTTCATAGATTCTTCAACATGTGGTGCCTGCCCCCCATCTTTGCTAGCCAAAAATTACGCACCAAGTAGAGATACTACTTGTGCGTCCAAAAACCCTTAAACCCAAATCTTATCTTCAAGAGTCCACCATACCTACCTAAGGATTGAGAAAGATCCTTCAAGTAAGTTTTCATTGGTGCATAAGGAAATAAAAATTTCTTCTAAAAATGTTAGGTCATTTGGTGTAAGAGAAAATTGAGCGTTGTATGAACTTGTGATGTCAAAGAATAAAAGCGATAGACTGCATAATAAAGGTTGCTATCATAAGGGGAAATATAACGTGACGTTCTTTTGCACTAAGGGGTTGAGCATACAAACAAACAAGTGTATGGCAATGTCTGCTTCCCTCTGCGAAGGGCCTATCTTTTACTTTTATGTATTTACTTTCATGCAAGAGTCAAAGTTGTTCTCTCTATTCCCTTTTTATTTTTCTCTTCTGGCAAGCATCATGTGGTGAGGAAAGATCTAGGCACATATATCCAGTTGTATATGGGTAGCATGAGTTATTATTGTTGACATCACCCTTGAGGTGAATACGTTGGGAGGCGAAATTATAAGCCCCTATCTTTCTATGTGTCCGGTTGAAACATTTTGCTCATGTGTATGCGGTGAGTGTTAGCAATCATATTAGACTATATGATGGTTGAGTATGTGGAGCTCTTACTTAGACTCTGTTGAATAAGTTGAATTACAATTGCTTGGTGACTGAGAACATAGGTTGTTGAGTTTCAAGAGAATTCATTGTTTGAACCTTAACATGTGAATTGGTTGCTACTATAACACGAGAAGTTTTATAAGAAAGAATTGTTTGTTATGAAGCTAGGAAAAGTGATTGAAATTATCATTGATCGAACTTATGCACTTTGCTAGCATTCACACTTCATAAATTATTTCTTTTATCATTTACCTACTCGAGGACGAGTAGGAATTAAGCTTGGGGATGCTGATACGTCTCCAATGTATCTATAATTTTTGAAGTATTCATGCTGTTTTATTATCATTCTTGGATGTTTATAATCATTTTATAGCAACTTTATATCATTTTTTGGGACTAACCTACTGACCCAGTCCTGGTGCTAGTTGTTGTTTTTTTCTTTTTTTTACATCGTAGGAAATCAATATCAAACAGAGTCCAAACACCGCAAAACTTTTTGTGGATTTTTTATGGACCAGAAGACCCCCAATGGGCCAGAGCAGCACCTGGGGGGTGCCCCGAGGGGGGCACAACCCACCAGGGCATGCCTGGGGGCCCAGGCGCGCCCAGGTGGGTTGTGCCCACCTTAGTGGCCTCCCGCACCCCCTCTTTACCCTATAAATTCCCAAAAATTCTAGAAACCCTCGGGGTTAACCTAGATCAAAAGTTCCACCGCTGTAAGGCTCTTTAGCCACAAGAAACCAATCTAGACCCCATTCCGGCACCCTGCCGGAGGGGGGAATCATCACCGATGGCCATCTTCATCATCCCGGTGGCTACCACGATGAGGAGGGAGTAGTCCACCCTCGAGGCTGAGGGTTTGTGTCGGCGTTCTGGGAACGTGGGTCCCCAGACTTTCCTGCCTGTGGCCCACGGCATGGCTCCTCTAGTGGCCTAGTACGGCCCATCCTCACCAGCAAACACTCAAGACCCTCGCGAGGGGCCAAGCCTCGCGAGGAGGATGACACAAGACCTCCTCAGGGGCAGCCTCGCTAGGCTGGCTCGCGAGGAGCGGAGAGATCAAGGCGAGGGGCACCTCACGAGGTTCCGTGTGACGTGAGCCATGACGACCAAGGCCAGGCGGGCGCCAGCGGGCGCAGAGCACCAGTTGCCTCTTTGGTGCTAAAGGAGCAGGGGCAGACGAGGAGTCCTGAGGCATCAGGAAAAAGTTTCCATATCGGTGCAACAAGACCAAGACCAGTAGGACGGAAGGACGGAGGTCATCGCGGAGCCCACGACAACGTCACCACCAGAGCCTTTGGCAGGCGAAGACCACCTTTTGTCAGGATAGCTTGTACTAGCTGTCCCCCTTCAAATTGGCGTTGTGGGATCCCTTCTCGCCTAATATTTGGGAAGAGGACCAGGGCCTCTATAAATAGGACTAGCCACCACCGTAGTCAGGGATCGGCTCATCCGGTGATCGGATCCGTTCCACCCTCATACGCACAAGCTTACCGAGATCAAGAACACCTCTCCTCAAGAGGTAGTTCTTCCCTTGTACTTGTTCATCCTCAGCCTACAAGGCAATCCACCACACCACACTGGAGTAGGGTATTACACCACATCGGTGGCCCAAACCAGTATAAACTCTTGTGTCCCTTGTTCTTCGAGTTGGACGAGCTGAGCTTTGAGATCGTGGTGAGTGAGTGAGCTAGGGAGAGGGAGAGATATTAGTGCCCACCCCAGAGTTTGATCCTTAAGGGTTTTGCCGGAACCCATAATCCGATAGTTGGCACGTCAGGTAGGGGTGCACTGAAACTTTCCTTCCGTTTATCCACGCTCCACCACTCCACTACGTCCATGGCAGACGCGTGTCAAGCTCGCACTGAGCGCCGGGCCGCCCTGTCCACCCACGTCGCTCAGACAACCCCTGTCGACGGGCCTCCCCGTCGTTGTCCATCACCAGCCGCCAACGCCGCCACCGGCCCGACGGGAAACGAGCAGCAAGCATCGTCGATGCACCCCTCGTTGTGGCGGGATGGCCGCACCACCACCCCATCGCTGACCCCGGCCGGCTCATCATCCCACCCTCACCGTGCGCCCACGAACACGCAGGCCACGCTGCTCATGGCATGCGAGCTCCTTCACTACCGCCCGGTCGATGACCTCTATGAGGGTAGGCTGGACCTTATCGCCGAGCTCGTCAGCGCCGCTGGGGGCTCACCCGCACCGTCTCTCTCGCTACCTCGCCCTCCTCCAGCCGCGGGTGATGTAGCCGACGGAGTGCCTCCGCCACCTCCTCACCAAGACGGCGCCCTGGCACTAAGACGCGCGGCCCATTGGCATGACCCATCGCGTCGACGCCCGCGCGCAAAGAAGGAAGCTGCCAAGAAGTTCCCCGGCTGCAAGAAAACGCTCATGCACTCCCAGCGCCACCACGTCAAGACCACGTGCCTCCTGTGATGGTGGTGCGCAGGCATCGAGAGGAGGCCCCACCTCTGCAAAGGGTCCGGCCCAGTGGCCACAGCGGGCTATCGCGCCTTCACTTCGGAGCTGCGTAGCATTGCCTGGCCAGGCAAGTTCAAGCCAGACCTGCCTCCTCGCTACGACGGCACCCCCGACCCTGCGGAGTTCTTACATCTCTACGAGCCGAGCATCGAGGCGGCCAATGGCGACGAGAAAGTCATGGCGAAATGGTTCCCCATGGCTCTCAAGGAGGTGCTCGCTCGTGGCTCCTGAACTTGCCCCCGGGGTCAATCACTACTTGGGAAAACCCTAGCAGTAGCATGGGTATTTTCCCTATCAGTAGTGCGGGAGGACGCGCTACTGATAAGGCGCTACAGCTAATGTGTAGCAGTAGCGCCTGTCGTCCCACGCTATTGCTATACATGGCTAGCAGTAGCGCGCTTTAGTGTAGAGCGCTGCTGCTAATATCTGCAGTGCTTTTTAGCAAGAAGCGCTACTGGTAAGGGAGTGCTATTGCTAACTTTGTTCCCCTCGCTACTCCTAGTTTTATTAGTTTCTGTTTTTTCTGCATATTTGTTTTGTATTTGAATAGGCTTTATACAATAATCTTTAGCACATCATACACATACAAATGTAATCATAGCATATACATACAAATAGTCTCATCAAATCATGTCATCATCCAACACAAAGTGGTCTCTCGTCATCATCTCGAAAATAGCGATACAAGTCTCGATTACTTGCAACTACATATCTAAATGATGATAACGTGAGAAGAGCTATCACTTTGCGTGAACCTAAACTAACTACTGGTTGTCGCTCGGAAACCGGAAACCGGTACACCTGGGCTTGACATTCCGGCCACTCATCATATATTCCTGGCGTAGCACTTCTTCGCCATCAATGATCTATACACCTGCATCATCACATGAGTCGATGATATGCAACATATATAGTTGAGCAACAGAAAGAGACTGACTTGGCAAAAATAGAAGCAACATATCATAAGCATAAATAACAAAGTTCATCGTACCCAAAATTCCCTAACTAGAGTCATCTTTGCTAGTCGAGGAGGGCGGTTTAATTACATCACAAATAAAGTTTTGTTGTGCATAATTCAATGTTTCGTCATACAGATAGTATGGACTAAATGGACACATTGTCATATAGCGACAATCACTCCATGTCGTGCCATCCATCCAAGTCAGGGAGATAGTCCCCGAGCTTAGAGAAAGGCTTCAGGTCGAGACGCTGAGCGGTTACGCGTGTTTAGATGTCTCCCCGCGACATTTGTCCTTTTCATAGAACATCCCTATTTTTCCGGTGACCTCCTTCATGATGATTTGGGCAAGTTCGTGCTGGATGTGATAGAACTCAGCTCAAAGTTGATGATCCTCGATATCTCCTAAGTTCTTTGCCCATTGCAGAATATGGGCATCGCCGGATGTAGGTGACATGCGAAGGTTCTGATGATCCCGGCTGTACTCCAGCATGTGGTGTAGGACATAAAATCCATCATTAAGAGAATGACTCGGTTGCTAGATGCAGCAGAAGTCGGTCTTATGGACGAAGGCGGGCCTGCCGTCCCTTTTCTTCTTGTCCTTGATCTCTCCACCCCGTGCGCCGTAGTAAAACATAGAACTGTCAAGAACATACTTGATGTGGGTGTAATCCTTTTTGTTAATGTTCTTCGACGAGTCCAAGTAAAGAGCATGGGAGTATCGGGGGTAGAGGATGATGAGGACGGTGCGCCCACCGCTGCACAAAATAAGTACACCTCAAATTAATTAGCCTCCACCGTGCAAATGAATGATTGAAATCAAAGGAAGGATATCCGCACAGATGACTTACATGGGATGATAAGGCACGAGAATCGCCTCCTTGTCCTTATTGGCAAGCATGAAATTGACGATGTATTCCCTCGCGTATTCACGGTGCTTTGCATAGACTCCCAAGAAGCCCTCGTGCATGAAGTACGGGTCAGCGACACAGATATGAGGTATCTGCTCAACCCCGATGAGGTAGTTCATGTGCAAAGCATAAAGGCGGACAAACGCAAAATCCAGCTTCTTCAAGTGAAACATGTCGAAGATGTAATCGAACCGAAGGAAGAACTTCTCCATGGGGAATGTGTCAACGTGCGACAATCCCCGCGGCACGTTAACCATGTAGAGTGGGTATCCTGGATTTTTTGAGGCGATGAGGCCTTTCTCTATCCACAGCAGATCGTCATGAAGAATCCTTAAATCACCGAATCTAGCCCCTAGCGCTGCTTCAGGTAGGATTGGTTGACCGGGGATATGCCATTTTGCCGCACCGGGGATATCTATACGGTCTTGAACCCGAGGCTACTAAGGCGGCTGGGTCATAGAAGCAGCTTTTTTGCCTTTCCTTGGTCTCTTCCTAGACTTCTTTACTACCAGAAGGTTGTCCATAATACGTTCAGACTCTGGAGGCGGCAATTCAGGCACCGACTCATGATGCTCAAACCCTAAGTAGGCGCCAGTATTGACATACTGTTGAGTGTCATCCTCATCCTCATCCTCATCTATGGTGACGTCACCAGCGACTAATGGAGTAGGCGAGGTGTTGATGTTCATACCTAACTGCGTGCTCGTAGGTGTGCTCCCAGCCGCCTCCAGAAGAATAAGAATCTTTGGCCACAACATGACCCACCCATTGCAACAATCACCAAGCCGCCGCGGGGTCTCATCGTCATCCCCCACTAATAATAGAGGAGCCAAATTCTCGTGGCCCGGTTTAACACTGGCCACGGAAACCTTGAAGACTTCCGGGGGGATCAGCCGGCTGTGGAACAATGGTTCCTTCGGCTCCATTATCGCCGCCTTCCCCACGTCCACCTTCTGGTCGCCGATGGTGTACAATATGGTGCACGGGGTTTCGTTGGCCTGCAAAGAAAAGTCTGCGATGTGAGACATCTGAAAGGCAACGAAAACAGGAGATTATACATTTATTGAAGGGGCCGGTATAACAGATACCGTGAGGGCGTCGAGCTCAGCCAAAGAAGAAGCACCGCCGAGCACGTCCGGTGCCGGAGCCAGTGCAGGAGCAGGTGCAGGAGCCGGTGCAGCTGCAGGTGCTAGTGCAACGCTAGTTTTGCGGCAGCTACCGCTGTCGCGACTGTCTCAGATGATTTCTTTCCAACCGCGATCTCAACCTTCTTGTCGATGTTTTCTTCAGTTAACCTCCATCTTTCCTTTCTCTCCTCTGTGGTCTCATAGTAGTACTTCTTCCACGTGGCGCCGTCTCTGACACCGTGCACGCGTCCATACGACGGTCGAGTCTCCACCGGGAGTCTTTTCAATATGTTCAACGCCCGTTTTAATGGAGTGTCCCACTTGGGCCTCGCCAACGCCTCAGACGGCGAGTCGCTTTCGGCCGCAATCCTGTGCTGCTCTCTCTGCAAAAGGCACAAGGATTGTTTAAATATGACTAACATGCACTCGAATTGACCAGAAACTAAAATTACCAGCAGTCTCATGAACTCCGTTGTGATCGCGTTCTTCTCGATAACCTTCTTCACTGGGTCCCAACGGTGTCGGGCCGTGAGGACGTCACGCTCTTGTGGGACGGTGAACTCCACCAAGGGGTCTGGGATGCCCAGACTCGCGGCTTCCGCATCCTCCTTGGCCCATATGGACCTCTTCCCGCTGTAACCATGACTTCCGAGGTGGTGGCACCCAATGTTCTTCTGTTGAAGCCCCTTCATGTACTTCAACTTTTTTTGGCAGCTTCGGCCTTGCAAGCCGCCTTGAATATTTCAAAGTGCTCTGCCGTGATTGTCGGATTATCCTTTACAATCTCGGAGTAGGGTTCCTTTTCGTTGACGATCCGATATTTCACCCTTGCTTTCCAGGCGGCCAACGCGTCGCTAAACTTGCTCATGGTGTGTTTGTTTATCTTCTTCATTGTCGGGTCCTTATCTGGATCTTTATAATCCTTTTCATTCCGGCCCGGGAACAAGAATATCTGGTGCAACTTCTTTAGGAGCGAGGGCCTCATATTATATATCTTGTTTAGTTTCTCATCATTGATGGTGGCGGTTGTCTGTATGATGCAACCTATTTGATTGTCGTAGCACGCGCGTGCTTCCCCAGGCGCGTTTGGCTCAAAATTGTCGTCGTCCACCTCTATGACCACCAGTCTAGTAGTCCTAAGCTTGTTAGGAAGCCGTCGCCTCTTTGCTTTCGGTTCTATACCGGCTCTACTAGTCTCGGCGCAGGTCTCAGTCTCAGGGCCGGTCTCGATGTCGGTCTCAGTCTCAGTGCCAGTCTCGATGCCGGTCTCAGCCTCAACGCCGGTCTCAGTCTCAGTGCCGGTCTCGATGTCGGTCTCAGTCTCCGATGTCACAGGTGGACCCAGCAACATCAACTGTTGATCACCGTCTTCCCTCAAAAATTCCTCTGCCGCCAGGTAGACGTTGTGGCAGTCACCAGAACCCTGTCCTTCATCATTGCTAGCCATGTTTCCTACGACTAAATGTAGTCAATTAATTCTAGACCTAATAAAATGAATAATGACATAAAAAAGGCCTATGCTTTGCAGGAACATTGACTCCTTCCCAGTGTGGCAAATCACGGGCACTCGATATGTCCTAGTTTGTAGCACAAGTCATGTCGAAACTCATGGAAAATTTCAGCATGACCTTTGCTAAAAAGTGGACAAATCGAGCACCTGAAATTTGCTGGAACTGAAATGAATCAAAATTCCGGCAAAACATAGGACACCCGCGCTTCATTCATTGGAAACAACAAAAGGCCACATGGGCACAATCGAACCACACTTAATGAAAAGATATAACATGACTAACCGGGCCACAATCGAACCACACTTCCCTGGAAACAACAATAAATGTCTAGGAAGGATCATCTTTCAAATAAAACTTGCCTAAATTCTTTTCCTATAAAAATAGTGGTCTTTTCAAAAATCAAAAACCTTTGCAAAATGACCTCACTAAACACTTCTCTGCCTAGGACAGAACCCAAATTCTGTTCTAGCTATTCCTCTCTCTCTCTCTCACATTATTTTCTCTAACGCTCCTCTGCCTAGGACAGAACCCAACTAAATTGCAAAGGAACTCCATTTATCTAACCCTTCTCACCTAATGCTCTAAAATAATTTTTTCCTCTAACCTAGCGAACCTAGTTAACATAGCTTGTTAACCTAACAAACCCAATTAACCTAGCTATTTAACCTAGTTAGTTAACCTAGCTAGTTAATCTAGTTTACCTAGATAATTAACCTAATTAGACTAGTTAACCTAACTAGTTCTCTGTCAAAGCCCTAACTAAAATTTTGCACTAACCTAGATAATTAACCTAGTTAAACTAGTTAACCTAGCTAGCTAGTTCTCTGTCCAATGTTTGTGCTATGCATGAGAGAGAGAGGAGGGGTGGGGGCTTACAGAGGATGGCTCCGGTCGTGGCGAGGGAGGCAGTGGTGGCGAGGGAGGCAGGGGCGTCTCCGGTGACGGCAAGGGATGCAGTTGTGGAGAGGGAGGCAGGGCATCGAGGGTGGCTCCGCTGGCGCTGAGGGCGGCTCCGATGGTGTTGATGAGGCCATGCGGCTCCGGTGGCATCGACAGCGCGCGGCTCTGGCATCTCCGGGGGTGTTGACGTCGGCAGGAGACGATGGTGAAGTAGGGCGACGGTGAATTGGGGAGACGGCGGCAAAGTGGGGGCGAGAGATTTGGGGAGAAGTGGTGGCCAGGGGGAAACCGCTTTTGGGTTAAGTCAAACTTAGCGGTAGCACGTTTCTGTAAAAGCGCTATAGTGCTTTTCAGTAAACGCGCTACAGCTATAGCTATGTATTTTCCTTTCCTTTTCTTATTTCCTTTTCTATTTCTATAGCGGGGGTCTAAACAAGCGCTACTGCTAAGTTATCTATAGCGCCTCTGATAAACAGACGCTACTGCTATTCCTTTCTCCTTTTTCCCTTTTTCATTTATTTTTCTTTACATTTTTTTTTACTTTCTCCTTTTTTTATTTCTTTCATTTTCATTTACTTTTCTATTTTTTTCATTTAATTTTCTTTTCATTAACAGTAGCGCGTTTCACAGTAAACGCGCTGCTAAAATAAACTTAGCGGTAACGCTCTTTCTAGAAGACCGCTACTACTATATGTAGCCTGTCGGCTTAGTAGTGAGAATTTTAGTAGTTCGCTTTTAAAAGGAGACGTGCTACTGCTATGTTTGTGTCTGCAGTGCGTTTATCTAGCACGCCCTTTTTTTAACAAGCGCTACTGTTAAAGTTCCATGTATAAGGTTTTCCCTAGTAGTGAATCTCTTCCTAGGGTGAGATGCGATCGCGACCGCCCTCCAGCCGCGGGTGACCTGCACCGCATCAAGCAGCAGCCGGGAGAGACCCTGTAGAAGTACATCCAGCGCTTCAATAGCGTTCGCCTCAAGATCCCCAAGGTGACGGATGAGGCCATCATCTCAGCGTTTTCTGATGGCATCCGCGACGTCATGATGAAGGAGGAGCTCTCCATCCACGAGGAGCTATGCACGGCTCTGGAGATGTTCAACATGGCGACCAAGTGTGCAAGAGCTGAGGAAGGGCGCCTCTCCCTCCTCGAGCTCCCTGCTGCTGACCTAGAAGAGAAGAAACCCAAGGCCAAGGATGTGAACCGCAAGGGAGTAGCCGTGCTCACGGCGGAGCCAGACACGAAACGCGGCCGGGACCACCCCGAGTCATCCTAGAGCAGTCGTCGTTCTGTGTCTTCCACAACGTACATAGCCACAACACCAACGATTGTCAAGAGCTCAGGGCCATCCGAGATGGACACTTCGGTCGATGCCCCGAGCGCAACGACCGGGGCTATGACCAAGGAGGAGGACGAAGTGGAGGACACTGGGACGACCGCGGCCCCCACAGGAGTGGCGCGACCGGCCTCGTGAGGACCACTGGTAGGAACAGCCTCATGAGGGTGCCTGGAGGGACCAGCCTCGTGAGGACCGTCCTCAGGCAATCTTGGCCTCCCTCCGCTGACGCCACCACCAAGAAGGAACAATGACCACCATCAGGACGAGGGGCTAGGGGCTTCCAGGAACGCAGCCCTCCCCAGGCTCGAGGCCACGAGCCCGCTCAGGTGGTCCAAGTACGCCATCACCTTTAGCTCGGCGAACCAGCTCAAGTGCACGGCAACCATCGGCATCCTCCCGATGCTCTGTTCACCCGTCATCAGCAACGTCCAAGTGACCAAGACCCTCATTGACAGCGGCACGGGGCTCAATGTCCTGTCCGTTGAGATGTTCAACATCCTTCAAGTGCCCTACGATCAGCTACAGCCTACCAAGCCTTTCTCAGGAGTAACCGACGGCTCCACCACCCTGATAGGGTAGATCCGCCTCCCTGTCACCTTCGGCCAGCGTGACAACTACCGCACCAAGCACATCGACTTCGACGTCGCCCACATCCGTCTGCCGTACAACGCCATCCTTGGGTATCCAGCATTGGCCAAGTTCATGGTAGTGACCCACCACGGCTACAACATCCTCAAGATGCCAGGAAGTGGAGGAATCATCATAGTGCCCTACGAAGAAAGAGATGCGGTGTGCTCCCTTGAGAGTGCCTTCCAAGCTGCAGCAATCGAAGACCCAGACAACGCAGGCACCCCATACCATCCTGAGGCCATCCCTAAGAAGAAAAAGCAGCTGCTCCACCCAGGGCCTTGGAAGAGCGGCGTCCCCAATGGCACCACCTTAGGATCCGCGCCCGCAACTGGGGCGCCTCCCTCCATCGCATACGAAGGCGCGCCCGGTGCCCTCCTCGGGCAAGGCTCGGGGGATCTCTTCTCGAGGGCCTCGGACCTAGCCAAATCATGAGGGAGGCGCTTGGGCACCACGTGGAGGCGGGCTTCGCAACAGGTTTCCCTCAAGAGGGCACACGGCAAGGAGCGCCAGGTGCTCAGGAGTTCATCACCCAGGCAATCCAGGGGCTTCAGGAAGCAAGGACCATTCGCGGCGACCGCCGCCCACCACCATGCGCAGCTCCCCATCCTGGCGAGGACGGCGGGTTGCGCATCTGTGTCAACATTCCAGGTCTCAACAGGGCCGCATCTCAGGAGCGCTTCTGGCCTTCGCACGCTTGTCGGTGCGAGGGCCCACCTCACAGCAACGTTTGCATGCCGTGTGGCTTGCCAAGCGTGGCTGTCACCTACCAGCGTCATCTACGGAGCATCCTGGCGGCACAGGAGGCTAGGCATCACGTCATCTGGGCGGAGATGGCGACCGTCCTCAAGGAACCACCCGAGCCCCCAGAGCCTCCTGAGGCTCAAGGACCTGGTGGCTTGTGAGGAGCGACTCTCGGGCACGCATCATCAGCTACTTCAACACTCCTTCGACAACGGTACCAGGTGAATTTTCTAGTTTACTCAGCTGGGAGCGCCCCTCAGGCTGCATCATTCCCAGCTCGCACAGGCTTGCCCCTACGGCATGTATCTTTCTGCATCTTTAGCTTACTCTCTTGGGGGCACCCCTCGGGCTGCATCATCCCCAGGCCGCTCGGGTCCGTCCCAGTGGCATGTATCGTTCTCGCATCTATCTACACTAGCTCGTCCCCGTGCATAAGTTATCTATCATTGCCACCTCCCTGTCCGGTATTTCGATACCATGAACGTCGTACGCCCTTGCAGGCCCGCCCCCACTGCCTCATGATTGAGGATGGGTACGGCGTCTGTGCTCGGGCCCGTCCCTGCAGCGTCGACAAACCCAAGAGGCTGAGCTCTGGCTCGCGGGAGCGCCCCGTGTATGTCACTTCCCATGGCCCTTGGTGCCTTGTACTCGCATGAGCTAATCAAGGATGGACATGACAGGGTGCACGACCCGGTGCCTCGCCACCATGGGAGCCACGCGCTGGTCGTCTTTCTTTAGGATCCTTCGCATGAGAAGTCTAGGCACGGCGTCTGTGCTCGGGTCCGTCCCTGCGGTGTCAATAAACCCAACGTCTGAGCTCTGTCTGGCAGGCAGGCCCCATTCACGTCACCTCCTGGGGTCGTTGGTGTTTGGCCTTCTCATGTGATCGCCTCAGGAGATTCGCCCGGCGTAGGTTACCTAACCATCTCACAGGATTACCGCAACCATCAAGAATCAAGACCAGTCGCACCCCGCCTTGAGGTAGGGCCTCGTGAGTCCCGTGCTGGCTCACGAGTGCCAGACACACCTCGTCTAGCCCTTCCGTGCAAGCCACGTGTCAGGGCGGGGCTGTACACGCCCCGGCGGCTCCACCCAGAGGGAGCCCTCACCCACATGCCAGTGGAAGCAGCATGCTCCGTGTTGGTAGTCGACACGACCGAGGAGCGGTTATGCTCGTGCAAGTGTGGTAGCGCCATGCTCCGCGCTGGTGATAAACAACAGAGGGCGGCCCCATGGCCGTACCAACCTCAGGGAGCCTCCGGGCTTAGTGTCCAGCCTCACCGCAATGCTTTCCCCTTGGGTGAGCCGCGCGAGGGGGCTGGGCACAGGGGCTGCACTTGGGTCACGACCAAGCGTACGCCACCCTGCCAGGTCCCTCGGACCTGGCCATCATGCGCCCTCCCGAGCGGAGCCAAGGTATGAAGGTCGCTTGGATGTCAAGGGGGACTCCTGACCATCGTGACTCAGGAGCCTAACTGGCCACATAGCCCCTCCCTCCTTGGCCCGTCCTGGTGATCCGGATAATCCAACGGTGGCTGAGGTATGCGCGGGGTCAGTCCCTACCAACGTAGAACACTAGGCCTACTTATGCACGTCCTTTCCGCAAGCTGTTTGCGTGTCAAGGGGGAGTCCTGAGCATCACGACTCAGGAGCCTAACTGGCCACATAGCCCCTCACCCCTTGGTCTCGTCCTGGTGATCCGGACGATCCAACGGCAGCTGAGATACACGCGAGGTCGGGCCCTGCTGACGCAGAACACCAAAGTAAACGGAAAGGAAATCACGGGATCTCAAACAAATATTACAAGACATACTGTTTTTCAAATACCAAACACAAGTTTAAATGCCTCCACGAGGCATGGTTCATGTTGCAGAAGCAAAGCCGGAAAAGGAGCGCCAGCAAGCCATCTCGTCGTCCCTGGATGCCTCCGTTACTTGCAAAAGGTGCCCCTTCAACAGCAACATTGCCCTCACCAGCGCCCCCCGCCGGAGTTGCAGGTTCGGCGGCACCGCCTGTCGGGGGCGCAAGGTCAAAGGCGCGGAACTTCTTCAGCAAGGCCTCCACCTGGCTCTTCACGGCTTTGGCAATGGCTGCACAACACTCGTCATCCATGGGCTCGAGCAGCTCGTCGAGGTCGGCGTCGGGATTGCGAATATGGAGGTGGCTGAAGACGCGAGTCAGTGCAGTAGAGGAGAGCGCATGGGCTTCCCCCTCCACCAAGGGGCTGATCCCGTCGACGACGTCTTCAAGCGCCACGACAAGATGAGGAAGCAGCTGGGCGGGGCCCTCGTCGTCTATCGCCAGCAGCTCCTCCAAGCCCTTCTCGTAGAGTGCCTGCAGTGCCACACGGGACTTCTCTTCAAGGGACCTGAAGGCCACGCAGTCCTCAGCCAGGACCTTCACCTTGGATTCCAGCTCGGCCTTCTCTGCCTTCATCTCCTGCTCCAGCTTCTCCAAGCGGCTGCACTCCATGGCCTGTGCCCTTGCCAACTACTCTAGCTCGGCGTCGCGACCTTTGACAGCGTCCTATCGGGCCTTCATCTTCTCCTCCTCCGCCTTGCAGTCTCGAGCCTTGGGCGCGCATTCGTTGCGCATGACCTCCAACTCGGCCTCCAGCGACCGGCGGCGATCCTGGGCGGCCCCGGCGTCCTTTAGCGCCACCTCGCAGGTGGCCGCAGCTTGGGCAGTGGCCTGGCCCAGCGCCTCCCTGACAAACGCGTCGGACTGCAGCCAACCAGAGATCAGTTCAAGGTGCCCTGCCACCAGTCGGCGGTCAGCACCTTGGAGGTCACCCCGAAGCCGCGCCAGCGCGGAATGGGCCTCCTCCAAGGCGTCGGGCGGAGCGGAAGGATCGCATGCCAGTAATTCAACCAAAGGAGGAGGCCGCACCGTCGCCAAGACCTGCAAGCTGGAGACGACGGGAAGTAGAGCTAGGGGCTCCTAAACCTTGGCCGCGTCAATGGGTGAGCTGGGGATAGGCTCCTCCGGAGCCGGCTTGGCCGAGGAGATCGCCTTCTCCCGAGGCTTGTCCACTGGGCCTCGCGAGGACGACCGAGCGGGAGAAGTGTGGGTGCCATCGCCACCTTTCTGCACCGGAGGAGGTGCAGCCGTGCCAGGCTGCTAGGTCCCTGAGGATGTGGCCAGCCCCTCCTTCTTCTTCTTCGACGACGGCGTCGGCCTAGCAGCACAAGAAGGAAACATCAGGAAGCCACAACAGAAGCAGGAGCAAGGGCAAGGTCATGACAGGACACTCACTGGTCCACGACGGCATAGTCCCGCCGCCTCTTCAGAAGTGTGGAGCCGGGGGGCCTCGCGGCCTGAAGTTTGGGCACGCGGGCCCCGAAAGTCGGCGAGGCCGTGGTGGCCCCGGGCGGCGGTGAGGTAGGGGCGTTGCCCCAACAGATCAGCGACAATCCGCTCTTCGTCGGGACACGGGGCGTCAGCCTCCTCGAGGGGGAGATCCTGGACCTCGTAGTAACCCCGCAGGGGGGCATGACTTCCCTCACTGGGTGGTCATCAACATCATCGTCATCAGGAAAGGCACGGAGGAGATCGGCCTTGCGCGAGGGGGGGGGGTCTTCCTAGACCCCTCCAGGGTGGCCGCCGAGTCCTCCTTCTCCTCCTCGCCAAAATTGCTGGAGGACACCACCACAGGAGTCGTCACCGCCGGGGCCTCTGATGGCGCCGGCGGCACAAGACCATGTCCATCAAACACAGGCTGGGCGGCGACGATCTCCGCCCCATCCAGACGGCGGTACAAGGGAACGAAGATGTCCGGCGAGTACCCCTGGTCGACCCCAATGTAGGAGCGGAGGGCCGTTCCCAGCTCCACGTCAGACAAGGCCTCCGGGCACAGGCAGAGGTCGTCACCCCCATCCCCGAGCTTTGACAAGGGGCGTGGGCGCGATTGGAGTGGAGCCACGCACTGCACCATGAACTCCTTGACGATTATGGCCCCCGTCAGCTTCGCTGCCCTTGGATCGATAGGCTTCAGGTCGGCGGTCATCCTCTCCAGCACTAACTCCGCCTAGAGTCGTCGAGCTTCGTGCGGAATCACCCGTCGTGAGACATGGGCATCGCCGTTGGCAGCACCAGTCAGGGGTGAGAGCATTTGGCATCCATCAGGACCCACTTGCTCCTGAAGCCCTCAGCCCTCTTCCCATCCTTCGAGATCGCATTGGTCTTGTTGGCTGCGACGAAGTTAGCACACCCCGAGCAGGGGCCATCCTTGATCCAGAGATAGAAGAAGTAATGCAGCAGCGCCACGGACCGCATCACCCCAACGTACACCTCGTAATAGAAGGCGAAGAATGATAGAAGAAGGATGGAGTTGGGATGAAGGTGGAGGGTGTGAAGCTTGTTGTGGCTGAGGATAGAGTAGAAGAAGTCGGAGAAGGGGGGAACCAACCCTGCAACAACACTGCTCATGAAGAAGGGATAGAAGGTGCTACCCGAGGGCTCCGGCTCGGCGGAGCCAGCTTGGAGTGTGGTTTTCCTCTTCTCATCACCCGACGCCGTCATCAGGAGCGTGGCAGCAAGGTTCTTCTCTGAAACGCTTGGCACGCTCATCACAGGCTCGTACAAGGATGGCAGAGCGACGACCCGAGCTTTGTTGGGCGCCATTGGTGGTGGGTTCGGAGGAGGATTTAGGCGGATCTGGAGTCCTTGGGAGCGAGGAGTAAGAAAGGGGATCTGGAGCAAGACGAAGGGGAGCAATGAAGGCAGCACAACCCGCGCCAGCCTTTTGTCAGTCGGGCAGTTGCCGAGGCAGCATGGGGAAGCGGAGACGCCCATGTCTCGTTAGTCGCCACGCATCAATCAAGGCCACAGACTATTGGGGCCCGCGGTGCTCCCCACTTGCCACTTGGCTTCGCCTCAAAGCCAAGTCCGAGCATGGCATGGGCCCGGGGGCTACTGTCGGCGTTCTAGGAACAGGGGTTGCTACCTCATGAGCATTGCGTTGGTTTTCCCCGAAGAGGAAGGGATGATGCAGCAAAGTAGCGTAAGTATTTCCCTCAGTTTTTGAGAACCAAGGTATCAATCCAGTAGGAGGGTACGCGCCAGTCCCTCGTACCTCCACAAAACAAATAAATCCTCGCAACCAACATGGTAAGGGGTTGTCAATCCCTACACGGCCACTTACGAGAGTGAGATCTGATAGATATGATAAGATAATATTTTTGGTATTTTTATGATAAAGATGCAAAGTAAAATAAAAGCAAAGTAAAAAGGCAAAGGAAATAACTAAGTATTGGAAGATTAATATGATGAAGATAGACTCGGAGGCCATAGGTTTCACTAGTGGCTTCTCTCAAGAGCATACGTATTCTACGGTGGGTGAACGAATTACTGTTGAGCAATTGACAGAATTGAGCATAGTTATGAGAATATCTAGGTATGATCATGTATATAGGCATCACGTCCGAGACAAGTAGACCGACTCCTGCCTGCATCTACTACTATTACTCCACTCATCGACCGCTATCCAGCATGCATCTAGAGTATTAAGTTAATGAAAACAGAGTAACGCCTTAAGCAAGATGACATGATGTAGAGGGATAAACTCATACAATATGATGAAAACCCCATCTTGTTATCCTCGATGGCAACAATACAATACGTGCCTTGCTGCCCCTACTATCACTGGGAAAGGATACCGCAAGATTGAACCCAAAGCTAAGCACTTCTCCCATTGCAAGAAATATCAATCTAGTAGGCCAAACCAAACTGATAATTCAACGAGAGTTGCAAAGATAACCAATCATACATAAAAGAATTCAGAGAAGATTCAAATATTGTTCATAGATAGACTTGATCATAAACCCACAATTCATCGGTCGCAACAAACACACCGCAAAAAGAAGATTACATCGAATAAATCTCCACAAGAGAGGGGGAGAACATTGTATTGAGATCCAAAAAGAGAGAAGAAGCCATCTAGCTAATAACTATGGACCCGTAGGTCTAAGGTGAACTACTCACACTTCATCAGAGGGGCTATGGTGATGATGTAGAAGCCCTCCGTGATCGATGCCCCCTCCGGCGGAGCTCCGGAATAGGCCCCAAGATGGGATCTCGTGGATACAGAAAGTTATAGCGCTGGAATTAGGGTTTTGGCTCCGTATCTAATCATTTGGGGGTACGTAGGTTTATATAGGAGGAAGGAGTACGTCGGTGGAGCAACAGGGGGCCCACGAGGGTGGGGGGTAGGCGCGCCCCTACCTCGTGGCCTCCTCTTTTGTGTCTTGACGTAGGGTCCAAGTCTCCTGGATCATGTTCGGTGAGAAAATCACGTTCCCGAAGGTTTCATTCCGTTTGGACTCCGTTTGATATTCCTTTTCTTCGAAACCCTGAAATAGGCAAAAAATAGCAATTCTGGGCTGGGCCTCCGGTTAATAGGTTAGTCCCAAAAATAATATAAAAGTGGATAATAAAGCCCAATAATGTCCAAAACAGTAGATAATATAGCATGGAGCAATCAAAAATTATAGATACGTTGGAGATGTATGAAGCATCCCCAAGGTTAATTCCTGCTCGTCCTCGAGTAGGTAAATGATAAAAACAGAATTTTTGATGCGGAGTGCTACTTGGCATAATTTTAATGTAATTCTTCTTAATTGTGGTATGAATATTCTGATCCGAAAGATTCAAGACAAAAGTTCATATTAACATAAAAATAATAATACTTCGAGCATACTAACTAAGCAATTATGTCTTCTCAAAATAACATGGCCAAAGAAAGTTCATCCCTACAAAATCATATAGTTTAGTCATGCTCCATTTTTGTCACACAAGAATGCTCTCATCATGCACAACCCCGATGACAAGCCAAGCAATTGTTTCATACTTTAGTAATCTCAAACCTATAAACTTTCACGCAATACATGAGCGCGAGCCATGGATATAGCACTATGGGTGGAATAGAATATGATGATGGGGGTTATGTGGAGAAGACAAAAAAGGAGATAGTCTCACATCAATG
This sequence comes from Triticum dicoccoides, assembly GCF_002162155.2. Lineage (NCBI taxonomy): Eukaryota > Viridiplantae > Streptophyta > Magnoliopsida > Poales > Poaceae > Triticum > Triticum dicoccoides. The sequence goes on from NC_041382.1 coordinate 448,632,754, forward strand.
AGGCTAATCAACGGGCTATGGAGATGCCCATCGATTGATGTTAATGCAAGGAGTAGGGATTACCATGCAACGGATGCACTAGAGCTATAAATGTATGAAAGCTCAACAAAAGAAACTAAGTGGGTGTGCATCCAACTTGCTTGCTCATGAAGACCTAGGGCACTTGAGGAGGCCATTGTTGGAATATACAAGCCAAGTTCTATAATGAAAAATTCCCACAAGTATATGAAAGTGACAAGACAAAAGACTCTCTATCATGAAGATTATGGTGCTACTTTGAAGCACAAGTGTGGAAAAGGGATAGTAGCATTGTCCCTTCTTTATATATATTTTTATTTGGGACAATTCTCTATGAATGATGATCATCACACTTCTATTTATTTACAACTCAATGATTACAACTTGATACTTAGAACAAGATATGACTCTATATGAATGCCTCCGGCGGTGTACCGGGATATGCAATGAACCAAGAGTGACATGTATGAAAGAATTATGAACGGTGGCTTTGCCACAAATACTATGTCAACTACATGATCATGCTAAGCAATATGACAATGATGAATGTCTCATGATGAACAGAATGGTGGAAAGTTGCATGGCAATATATCTCGGAATGGCTATGGAAATGCCATAATAGGTAGGTATGGTGGCTGTTTTGAGGAAGATATAATGAGGTTCATGTGTGAAAGAGCGTATCATATCATGGGGTTTGGATGCACCGGCGAAGTTTGCACCAACTCTCAATGTGAGAAAGGGCAATGCACGGTACCGAAGAGGCTAGCATTGATGGAAGGGTGAGAGTGTGTATAATCCATGGACTCAACATAAGTCATAAAGAACTCACATACTTATTGTAAAAATCTACAAGTCATCAAAAACCTCGGCACTACGCGCATGCTCCTAGGGGGATAGATTGGTAGGAAAAGACCATCGCTCATCCCCGACCGCCACTCATAAGGAAGACAATCAAATAACACCTCATGTTTCAAACTTGTTACACAATGTTTACCATACATGCATGCTATGGGACTTGCAAACTTCAACACAAGCATTTCTCAAATTCACAACTACTCAACTAGCACGACTTTGATATTATTACCTCCATATCTCAAAACAATCATCAAGCATCAAACTTCTCTTAGTATTCAAAACACTCATAAGAAAAAATTTATTCATCTTGAACACCTAGCATATTAGGATTATTTAAGAAAATTACCATGCTATTTAAGACTCTCAAAATAATCTAAGTGAATCATGAGAGATCAATAGTTTCTATAAAACAAATCCACCACCGTGCTCTAAAAGATATAAGTGAAGTACTAGAGCAATACTATATAACTCAAAAGATATAAGCGAAGCACATAGAGGAGTATATATAGGAGGAAGGAGTACGTCGGTGGAGCAACAGGGGGCCCACGAGGGTGGAGGGCGCGCCTGGGGGGGTAGGCGCGCCCCCTACCTCATGGCCTCCTCATTTGTGTCTTGACGTAGGGTCCAAGTCTCCTGGATCATGTTCGGTGAGAAAATCATGTTCCCGAAGGTTCCATTCCGTTTGGACTCTGTTTGATACTCCTTTTCTTCGAAACCCTTAAATAGGTAAAAACAACAATTCTGGGCTAGGCCTCCGGTTAATAGGGTAGTCCCAAAAATAATATAAAAGTGGATAATATAGCCCAATAATTTCCAAAACAGTAGATAATATAGCATGGAGCAATAAAAAATTATAGATACGTTGGAGACGTATCAGGGGTCCCCAGACTTGCCTGCCTGCGGCCCATGGCGTGGCTCCTCTAGCGGCCTGGTATGGCCCATCCTCACCAGCAAACACTCAAGACCCTCGCGAGGGGCCAAGCCTCGTGAGGCGGCCAACAAAAGACCTCCTTAGGGGCAGCCTTGCTAGGCTAGCTTGCGAAGAGCGGAGAGATCAAGGCGAGGGGCACCTCACGAGGTTCCCATGACGTGAGCCATGACGACCAAGGCCAGGCGGGTGCCAGCGGGCGCAGAGCACCAGTTGCCTCTTTGGTGCTAAAGGAGCAGGCGCAGACGAGGAGTCCTGAGGCATCAGGAAAAGGTTTCCATATTGATGCAACAAGACCAAGACTAGCAGGACAGCAGGATGGAGGTCATCGCGGAGCCCACAACGGCGTCACCACCAGAGCCTTTGGCAGGCGAAGACCACCTTTTGTTAGGATAGCTCGTACTAGTTGCCCCCCTTGAAATTGGCCGTTGTGGGATCCCTTCCCGCCTAATATTTGGGAAGAGGACCAGGGCCTCTATAAATAGGACAAGCCACCATCGTAGTCAGGGATCGTCTCATCCGGGGATCAGATCCATTCCACCCTCATACGCACAAGCTCACCGAGTTCAAGAACACCTCTCCTCTGGAGGTAGTTCTTCCCTTGTACTTGTTCATCTTTAGCCTACAAGGCAATCAACCACACCACACTGGAGTAGGGTTTTACACCATGTCGGTGGCCCGGACCAGTATAAACTCTTGTGTCCCTTGTTCTTCGAGTTGGACGAGCTGAGCTTTGAGATCGTGGTGAGTGAGTGAGCTAGGGAGAGGGAGAGATCTTCGTGCGCACCCCAGAGTTCGAACCTTAAGGGTTTTGCCCGAACCCGCAATCCGGCAGTTTGTACCAGTAGCTATGTGTTTAATCTCTCTCTCTCTCTCTCTCTCTCTCTCTCTCTCTCTCGTGTTCTTGAGATATCACGATCTTGATGCATCACGGGCTTTGTTAATATAGTTGGATCGTATGGTGTTTTCCCCTCTCTATCTTCTTGTGATGAATTGAGTTTTCTATTTTATCGGATTGAATACTTTTATGGGTTTGAGAACACTTGATATATGTCTTGCAATTGAATACTCGTGGTGACAATGGGGTATCGTATTGATTCACTTGATATATGTTTTGGCACTCAACTCGCGGATTCCCGAGGTGACATTGGGGTAATCTATGCATAGGGGTTGATGCACGTTCTTGTCTTTGTTTCTCCGGTAGAAATCTTGGGGCACTCCTTGAAGTTCTTTGTGTTGGATTGAATATTATGAATCTATATTTGCTTTGGTGTTATTTTAGTATGAACTCTTGGTTAGATCGATTGGAAAGAATAGCTTCCCACTATTTTAGTATGAACTCTAGGATAGATTGATCGGAAAGAATAGCTTTGAGGTGGTTTCATACCCTAGAAACAATTTCGTCTTATGTTCTCCGCTAGATAGGAACTTTGGAGTGATTCTTCATTGCACGTTGAGGGACGGTTACATGATCCAATTATATGAGCACTGTTGAGAGGTTGCACTAGCGAAAGTACGGACCCTAGGCTCATTTTTAAGCATTGCAATACTGTTTTTGTGCTCGTTTACTATTTGCTACCTTGCTGTTTTTATTTATTCAGATTATAAAAATATATTTATACCATCCATATTACACTTTTATCACCATCTCTTTGCCGAACTAGTGCACCTATACAAATTGCCATTGTATTGGGTGTGTTGGGGACACAAGAGACTTTTTATTATTTGGTTGCGGGGTTGTTTAAGAGAGACCATCTTCATCCTACGCCTCCCATGGATTGATAAACAGGTCATCCACTTGAGGGAAAATTGCCACTGTCCTACAGAACTCTGCGCTTGGAGGCCCAACACGTGTCTACAAGAATAAAGTTGCATAGTAGACATCATTGGCTGCTGTGTGCCTATTAGGACCATATCTTTTGCCGGGGGTGCCCGGAACCCCTTCCGTGACCTGATATGTACCCGGTACCCTTCAGAACAGTTCTCGTGTCCAAATACTATCGTCCTATATATCAATATTTACCTCTCTACCATTTCGAGACTCCTCGTCATGTCCGTGATCTCATCCGGGACTCCGCACAACATTCGGTCACCAAATCACCTAACTCATACATAATACAAAATTGTCATCGAACGTTAAGCATGCGGACCCTACGGGTTCAAGAACTATGCAGACAGGATCGAGACACCTCTCTGGTCAATAACCAATAGCGGAACCTGGATGCTCATATTGGCTCCTACATATTCTACGAAGATCTTTATCGGTCGAACCGTTATGACAACATATGTTACCTTTGTCTATTGGTATGTTACTTGCCAGAGATTCGATCGTTGGTACCTTCATACCTAGTTCAATCTCGTTACCGGCAAGTCTCTTTACTCATTATGTAATACATCACCTCGTGACTAACTCCTTAGTCGTTTGCTTGCAAGCTTATGATGTGTATTACCGAGAGGGCCCAAAGATACGTCTCCGATACTCGGAGTGACAAATCCTAATCTCGATCTATGCCAACTCAACAAACACCTTCGGAGATACTTGTAGAGCATCTTTATAATCACCCAGTTATGTTGTGACATCTGATAGCACACAAGGCGTTACTCCGGTATCCGGGAGTTGCATAATCTCATAGTCGAAGGAATATGTATTTGACATGAAGAAAGCAATAGCAATAAATCTGAACGATCATAATGCTAAGCTAATAGATGGGTCTTGTCCATCACATCATTCTCCTAATGATGTGACCTCGTTCATCAAATGACAACACATGTCCATGGTTAGGAAACTTAACCATATTTGATTAACGAGCTAGTCTAATAGAGGTTACTAGGGACACGGTGTTTTGTCTATGTATCCACACATGTATCAAGTTTCTGGTTAATACAATTCTAGCATGAATAATAAAGATTTGTCATGATATAAGGAAATATAAAATAATAACATTATTATTGCCTCTAGGGCATATTTCCTTCAGTCTCCCACTTGCACTAGAGTCAATAATCTAGTTCACATCGCCATGTGATTTAACACCAATAGTTCACATCTTTATGTGACAAACTCCCAAAGGGTTTACTAGATTCAGTAATCTACTTCACATCGCCATGTGATTCACACCCTAAAGAGTACTATTGTGTGATCATGTTTTGCTTCTAGGAGAGGTTTAGTCAACGGGTCTGCCACATTCAGATCCGTATGTATTTTGCAAATTTCTATGTCTACAATGCTCTGCATGGAGCTACTTTGCTCCCACTTTCAATATGTATCCAGATTGAGACTCAGAGTCATCTGAATGGTGTTAAAGCTTGCATCGGCGTAACCCTTTATGACGAACTCTTTATCACCTCATAACCGAGAAACATTTCCTTAGTCCTCTTAGGTAACTAAGGATAATTTTGACCGTTGTCCAGTGATGTACTCCAGGATCACCATTGTACCCCTTGCCAAACTCATGGCAAGGTACACAATAGTTTTGGTACACAACATGGCATACTTTATAGAACCTATGGTTGAGGCATAGGGAATGACTTCCATTCTTTCTTTATCTTCTGCTGTGGTCGGGTTTTGAGTCTTACTCAACTTCACACCTTGCAATATAGACAAGAACCCTTTATTTGACTAATCTATTTTGAACTTCTTCAAAAAAATTGCCAAGGTATATACTTTGTGAAAGTCCAATCAAGCATTTTGATCTATCCCTATAGATCTTGATGCCCAATATGTAAGTAGCTTCACCCGAGGTTTTTCATTGAAAAACTCTTATTCACTTTATCCTTTTATGATATCCAGAAATTCTTTATCATTTCCAATCAACAATATGTCATCCACATATAATATTAGAAATGATACAGAGCTCCCACTCGCTTTCTTGTAAATATAGGCTTCTCCTAAAGCCTGTATAAAACCATATGCTTTGATCACCTCATCAAAGCGTATATTCCAACTCCGAGATGCTTGCACTAGTACATAGATGAATCGTTGGAGTTTGCACACTTTGTTAGCACCTTTAGGATCGACAAAACCTTCTGGTTGCATCATATACAACTCTTCTTTAAGAAATCCATTAAGGAATGCAGTTTTGACGTCCATTTGCCAAATTTCATAATCAAAAAATGCGGCAATTGCTATCATGATTCGGACAGACTTAAGCATCACTATGGGTGGGAAAGTCTCATCGTAGTCAACTCCTTGAACTTGTTAAAAACCTTTTGCGACAGGTTGAACTTTGTAGACAGTAACATTACCATCGGCGTTAGTCTTCTTCTTGAAGATCCATTTATTCTCTATGGCTCGCCGATCATCGGGCAAATCAAACAAAGTTCACACTTTGTTCTCATACATGGATCCTATCTTAGATTTCATGGCGTCAAGCCATTTATAGGAATCTGGGCTCATCATTGCTTCTTCATAGTTCATAGGTTCGCCATGGTCTAGTAACATGACTTCCAGAACAGGGTTACCGTACCACTGTAGTAACTTGATCTAAAGTTTCATGATCATCATCATTACCTTCCTCTCTAGTTTGCGTAGGCATCACGGGAACGAATTTCTCTGATGAGCTACTTTCCAATCCGAGATAAGGTACAATTATCTCATAAAGTTCTACTTTCCTCCCACTCACTTCTTTCGATAGAAACTCCTTCTCTAGAAAGTTTCCATTCTTGGAAACAAAGATCTTTCCTTCGGATATGTGGTAGAAGGTGTTCCCAATTGTTTTCTTAGGGTTCGAGTTTGTCAGGCTGAAGCTTTTGACATAATTGTTGCAAACCCAAACTTTAAGAAACGACAACTTAGGTTTCTTGCCAAACCATAGTTCATCCGGTGTCATCTTAATGGATTTAGACGGTTCCCTATTTAATGTGAATGCAATTGTCTCTAATGCATAACCCCAAAACAATAGTGGTAAATTGATAAGAGACATCATAGATCGCACCATATCTAATAAAGTACGGTTATGACATTCAGACACACCATAATGATGTGGTGTTCTAGGTGGCGTGAGTTGTGAAACTATTTCACATTGTTTTAAATGAAGGCCAAACTCAGAACTCAAATATTCACCTCCGCGATCAGATCGTAGAAACTTTATTTTCTTGTCACGATGATTCTCCACTTCACACTGAAATTCCTTGAACTTTTCAAATGTTTCAGATGTGTGTTTCATTAAGTAGATATACCCATATCTGCTCAAATCATTTGTGAAGGTCAAAAAATAACAATACCCGCCGCGTGCCTCAACACTCACCGGACTGCATACATCAGTATGTATTATTTCCAATAAGTCATTGTCTCACTCCATTGTTCCGGAGAACGGAGTTTTAGTCATCTTGCCCATGAGGCATGCTTCTCAAGTATCAAATGATTCATAATCAAGTGATTCCAAAAATCCATCTGTATGGAGTTTCTTCATGCACTTTACACCAATATGACCTAAACGGCAGTGCCACAAATATGTTGCATGATGACCCACAAGTATAGGGGATCTATCGTAGTCCTTTAGATAAGTAAGAGTGTCGAACCCAACGAGGAGCAGAAGGAAATGATAAGCACTTTTCAGTAAGGTATTCTCTGCAAGCACTGAAATTATCGGTAACAGATAGTTTTGTGATAAGGTAATTTGTAACGGGTAACAAGTAATAAATGTAAATAAGGTGTAGCAAGATGGCCCAATCCTTTTTGTAGTAAAGGACAAGCCTGGACAAACTCTTATATAAAGGAAAGCGCTCCCGAGGACACATGGGAATTATCATCAAGCTAGTTTTCATCACGTTCATATGATTCGCGTTCGGTACTTTGATAATTTGATACGTGGGTGGACCGGTGCTTGGGTACTGCCCTTCATTGGACAAGCATCCCACTTATGATTAACCTCTATTGCAAGCATCCGCAACTACAACAGAAGTATTGCAACCTAGCCATAGCATGAAACATATGGATCCAAATGAGCCCCTTATGAAGCAACACATAAACTAGGGTTTAAGCTTCTGTCACTCTAGCAACCCATCATCTACTTTTTACTTCCCAATGTCCTCCTCTAGGACCAAACAATGGTGAAGTTTCATGTAGTCGACGTTCACATGACACCACCAGAGGAAAGACAACATACATCTCATCAAAATATCGAACAAATACCAAATTCACATGACTACTTATAGCAAGAATTCTCCCATGTCCTCAGGAACAAACGTAACTACTCACAAATCATATTCATGTTCATAACCAGAGGGGTATTAATATGCATAAAGGATCTGAACATATGATCTTCCACCGAATAAACCAACTAGCATCAACTACAAAGAGTAATAAACACTACTAGCAACCCACAGGTACCAATCTGAGGCTTTGGGACAATGATTTTATACAAGATATGAACTAAGGTTTGAGATGAGATGGTGCTACTGAAGATGTTGATGGAGATTGACCCCCTCCCGATGAGAGGATCGTTGGTGATGACGATGGTGATGATTTCCCCCTCCAGGAGGGAAGTTTCCCCGGCAGAATAGCTCCGTCGGAGCCCTAGATTGGTTCCGCCAATGTTCCGCCTCGTGGCGGCAGAGTTTCGTCCCATGAGCTAGCTTATGATTTTTTCCTCTGGCTTAAATGAATAACCGTATCGCAATAAACATGATCCAATCATATCCATTCTCAACGCAAACACCAAATAACATTTATTCAAGTCTAACACTAATCCTGAAGGTAGAGGGAGTGTGCGATGGTGATCTTATCAACCTTGGAATCACTTCCTACACTCATCGCCACCTCCCCCTTAACTAGTCTATGTTCATTTTGCAACTCCTGTTTTGAGTTTCTAATCTTAGCAACTGAACCGGTATCAAATACCCTGGGGTTACTATGAACACTAGTAAAGTACACATCAATAACATGTACATCAAATATACCTTTGTTCACTTTTCCATCCTTCTTATCCGCCAAGTATTTGGGGTAGTTCCACTTCCAGTGACCATTCCCTTTGAAGTAGAAGCACTCAGTTTTAGGATTAGGTCTAGCTTTGGGCTTCTTCACGAGAATGGCAACTTGATTGTCATTCTTCTTGAAGTTCCCTTTCTTTTCCTTTGACTTTTTTCTTGAAACTAATGGTCTTCTTAACCATCAACACTTGATACTCTTTCTTGATTTCTACCTTCACCAATTTCAGCATCGCGAAGAGCTCGGGAATATTTTTCGTTATCCCTTGCACATTATAGTTCATCATGAAGTTCTAGTAGCTTGGTGATAGTGACTACAGAATTGTTTCAATCACTATCTTATCTGGAAGATTAACTCCCACTTGATTCAAGTGATTATAGTACCCAGACATTCTGAGCACATGCTCACTGGTTGAGCTATTCTCCTCCATCTTTAAGGCAAAGTACTTGTCCGAGGTGTCATGCCTCCCGACACGGGCATGAGTCTGAAATACCAATTTCAGCTCTTGGAACATCTCATATGCTCCATGGCATTCAAAACGTTTTTGAAGTCCTGGTTCTAAGCCATAAAGCATGGCACACTAAACTATCAAGTAGTCATCATATCGAGCTTCCAAAGCGTTCATAACGTCTGCATCTGCTCCTGCAACATGTTTGTCACCTAGCGGTGCATCCAGGACATAATTCTTCTGTGCGACAATGAGGATAATCCTCACATCACGGACCTAGTCCGCATCATTGCTACTATCATCTTTCAACTTAGTTTTCTCTAGGAACATATCAAAATAATAAGGGAGCTAAATCGCGAGCTATTGATCTACAACATAGATATGCAAATACTATCAGGACTAAGTTCAAGATAAATTAAATTAAATTAATCAAATTACTTAAGAACTCCCACTTAAATTAAATTAATCAACTAAACCATGTCCGATCATCACGATGGAGTAGTCATCAATGGTGAACATCTCTATGTTGATCATATCTACTATATGATTCACGTTCGACCTTTCGATCTCCAGTGTTCCAAGGCCATGTCTGTACATGCCAGGCTTGTCAAGTTTAACCCGAGTATTTCGCATGTGCAAAACTGTCTTGCACCCGTTGTATGTGAACGTAGAGTCTATCACACCCGATCATCACGTGGTGTCTCGAAACGAAGAACTGTAGCAATGGTGCATACTCAGGGAGAACACTTTTACCTTAAAATTTAATGAAGGGATCATCTTATAATGCTACCGTCATTCTAATCAAAACAAGATGCATAAAAGATAAACATCACATGCAATCAAAATATGTGACATTATATGGCCATCATCATCTTGTGCTTTTGATCTCCATCTCCAAAGCATCGTCATGATCTCCATCGTCACTGGCTTGACACCTTGATCTCCATCGTAGCGTCGTGGTCATCTCGGCAACTATTGCTTCTACAACTATTGCTAACGCATAGTGATAAAGTAAAGCAATTACATGGCGTTTGCATTTCATATAATAAAAAGATAACCATAAGGCTCCTGCCGGTTGATAGTAACTTTTACAAAACATGATCATCTCATATAATAACGTATATCACATTATGTCTTGACCATATCACATCACAACATGCCCTGCAAAAATAATTTAGACGCCCTCTACTTTGTTGTTGCATGTTTTACGTGGCTCCTACAGGCTTCTAGCAAGAACCATTCTTACATACGCATCAAAACCATAACGGTGATTTATCAAGTTTGCTGTTTTAACCTTCAACAAGGACCGGCCGCAGTCAAATTCGATTCAACTAAAGTAGGAGAAAAAAACAGCCGCCAGGTGCCTTTATGCAAGACTAGTTGCATGTCTGTCGGTGGAACCGGTCTCATGAATGTGGTCATGTAAGGTTGGTCCGGGCCGCTTCATCCAACAATACCGCCGAATCAGTATGATGATCACCGCCCACAACTCTTTGTGTTCTACTCGTGCATATCATCTACGCATAGACCTGGCTTTGATACCATTGTTGGGAAACGTAGGATGCAATTTCAAAAAAATCCTACGCTCACGCAAGATCTCTCTACGAGATGCATAGCAACGAGAGGGGGAGAGTGTGTCTACGTACCCTCGTAGACCGAAAGCGGAAGCGTTTGACAACGCGGTTGATGTAGTCCAACTTCTTCTTGTTACGACTGATTCGAGTATCAAATGTACGCCACTTCCTAGTTCTGCACATGTTTAGCTTGATGATGTCTCTCGAACTCTTGATTCCACAAAGTGTCGAGGAAGTAGATGAGTTTCGTCAACACGATGGCGTGATGACGGTGAGGGTGATGTGGTCCGCACAGGGCTTCGCCTAAGCACCATGAGAATATGACCGAGGGTGTAATCTGTGGAGGGGGGCGCCGCACACGGCTAACAGATGTTGTTGAGTGTTCTAGGCGCCCCATCCCCATGTATATATATAGGTGGGAGAGGGAGGGGAGAAGCAAGGGGGCGCCCGAAGTAGGAGGAATCCTACTTGGGCGCTGTGATGCCCCCGATTCAATCATACACTAATCATACACACAAACATGTACGATCAAGATCAGGGACTCACGGGAAGATATCACAACACAACTCTAAAAATAAAATAAGTCATACAAGCATCATATTACAAGCCAGGGGCCTCGAGGGCTCGAATACAAGAGCTCGATCATAGACGAGTCAGCGGAAGCAACAATATCTGAGTACAGACATAAGTTAAACAAGTTCCCATAAGATGGCTAGCACAAACTGGGATACAAATCAAAAGAGGCGCATGCCTCCTGTCTGGGATCCTCCTAAACTACTCCCAATCATCGGCGGTGGCCTACACGTGGTAGTAGGCACCTCCAGTGTAGTAGGAGTCATCGTCGGTGGCGTCTGGCTCCTGGGCTCCAACATCTGGTCGCAACAATCGGGCATAGATAGGGGAAAAGGGGGGAGCGAAGCAACCGTGAGTACTCATCCAAAGTACTTGCAAGCAAGGAGCTACACTACATATGCATTGGTATCAATGAAAGGGGTAGTATATGTGGGATGAACTGCAGAATGCCAGAATAAGAGGGGGATAGCTAGTCCTATCGAAGACTACGCTTCTGGCAGCCTCCATCTTGAAGCAGTAGAAGAGAGTAGATGGTAAGTTAACCAAGTATCATCGCACAGCATAATCCTACCCGGCGATCCTCTCGTCATCACCCTGTGAGAGAGCGGTCACCGAGTTGTATCTGGCACTTGAAAGGGTGTGTTTTATGAATTATCCGGTTCTAGTTATCATAAGGTCAAGGTACGACTCTGGGTCGTCCTTTTACCAAGGGACACGGCTGTTCGAATAGGTAAACTTCCCTGCAGGGGCGAACCACTTAACCCAACATGCTCGATCCCTCTGGCCGGACACACTTTCCTGGGTCATGCCCGGCCTTGGAAGATCAACACGTTGCAGCCCCACCTAGGCACAACAAAGAGGTCAGCACATCGGTCTAAATCATATGTGCGCAGGGGTCTGGGCCCATGGCCTGTTGCTCACTTGCACGTTGCGAATGCGGCCGGAAGCACACATAGCCTCCCTAATACAAGAGCGGGCGTTCCAGTCTAATCCGGCACGCGCCGCTCAGTCGCTGACGTCAAGAAGGCTTTGGCTGATACCACGACGTCGAGTGCCCATAGTTGTTCCCGCGTAGTTGGTTAGTGCGTATAGGCTAGTGGCCAGACTTAGATCAAATACCAAGATCTGGTTAAGCGTGTTATTTTGAAGTAATCACGAATGCCGACCAGGGCCAGGCTGACCTCTCTCCTAGGTGGTCTCAACCTGCCCTGTCGCTCTGCCACAAAGGTTCACTAAGAGGGCTGTCAGGACAAACATCCTTTCGGTCCCAATCCATGAATCACTCGCGGGTACTCTACAAGCCAACCCGACTTTAGTCACCACAAGTATCATATATTATGTATATAAGTATATACCCGTGATCACCTCCCGAGTGATCACGGCCCGATAGTATAGCATGGCAAACGGACAAGAATGTAGGGCCACTGATGGAATACTAGCATCCTATACTAAGCATTTAAGATTTTAGGTAAAGGTAAAAACAGTAGTAGCAAGGACATGCTATGCATCAGGATAGGATAAACGGAAAGCAGTAACATGCTACACTACTCTAATGCAAGCAGTAGAGAGAAGAATAGGCGATATCTGGTGATCAAGGGGGGGGCTTGCCTGGTTGCTCTGGCAAGGAGTCATCAACAACGTAGTCGATCGAGGCACCGGCAGCGGCGTCAGTCTCATAGTCTACCAGAGAGAAGAGGGGGAAGAAACAATGAATACAATGCAAACAGATGCATATCGATGCATGACATGACAAGTAACGGTGCCAGGTGTGCCCTAACGCGGTAGGAGGTGATGCTGGTGAAGGGGGGAAACATCTAGTATCCCCGGTGTTTCACGTTTTTGGACAGATGAACCGGAGGGGGAAAGTTGCATGTTTGCTATGCTAGGTATGTGTGGTGAACGAACGAACTGCGTATTCAGATTTATCTCATTGTTCTGAGCAACTTTCATGTACAAAGTATTTTCATCTGAGTTACGGATTATTTTATATTAATTTTCAAAGTTTTAAATGATTTCCTAATTTCAGGATTTAATTTAATTCGAAATTAATTTAATATTTAAATGCTATGGGTACACAGAAAGTGTACCCAGCTATTTGCATTAGAGGCTGACAGCGGGCCAATGTGGGTGCTGAGTCAGCAGTTGACCAGTCAATGCTGACTGGTCGACTGGGTTAATGGGGACCACAAGTTAGTGACTGGGTCAAAAACTAAACAGTGTGCATGGGTCCACATGTCATTTTCTATGATTTAGTAGATTAGTTAACTATGTTTTAATTAACAGTGGGGGCCGTTTGACAGTGACATAGTAATTAATAGATTTTGATTAAAACCACCTAGTCGCTACAGTATGAGGCCCGCATGTCATGGAGGCATTAGCATCAGGATTAGCAGCTAATCTCACAGGGTCCATCTGGTTGCGACCAGATGCGGTGGCGCGTCGGTGCTTAGCAGCCGATGGTCAAAACACGGCGGAGTTGCACGAAACTCGAGGGAAAACGCGCACAGGCCCCGGATCGAGCCGCTGTTGGGCTCATTTGAACGAGCACGAAGCCATTCGTGGGATGGAGCGAGCAGTAGCAGCTGGGGGTGGCCAAAACGACAATGGTGATGATCAGCGACGACTGTGTGCGCGGGCAACAGCAGCGGTGATGGCAATAGGCAGCGGCAGGATGTAACAGCAGTAGCACAGTAGGAGAGCAGCCAAGAAGTGGCGCAAGTAGCAGGCGAGGCCGAGAGCACACGGGGTGGGCGCGGTGACCGCGGGCGGCGAGCTCACAAGTGGTGATGGTGCCGGCGCTAAACATGAACAGAGGAAGAGGGGCAGGATGCATCTCGCGTACTGGCTCACATCGAGGTGCGTAGGGGGCTCAGGGGAGCCGAAGGGACCCTGCCGGCGAGGTTCAGCGACCGGATGGGCCGACAGGCGCGAGGGCGAAGCAGAGGTACGGTCAAGGGAGCTCGTCGAGCAGAGGAAGAGGAGCCGTAGGGGCGGAGCTGATGAGGAGGAGGTCGGAGGGGCGCTCGGCGCCGGCTGGTGGCGACCTCTGCCGACCGACGGCTCGGGCGTCGGGTGTGTCAGGGGTCGGCAATGGGTCGATGGGCTCGATGCCCTGATCCAGACGGGGGGAGGGGAGTGGGGAATCGAGGGAAGTGGTTTTTTTAGGAATAGGGAGGACTGGGGGGTAGCAGTTAGGGTTTTGGTCGGGGGTGGGGGAAATAGGTCGTATAAGCCAGGGGCAGCGGGGAGGGCCGGCTGGCTGCCAGCTGGGCCGAGAGGCCCAGGGGGAGGGCCTTTCTTTTTATTTATTTTTTTGGTTTGTTTTTCTTTTATCTATTTCGTTTTTACTGTTTCATTTCACTTTCTATTTACTATAGTTTTATAAAATACTAAATTAGTTCCTAAAATAGTGTTACTACTTATTCTAATGTCACAATAACTTGGGACCCAAATAAATTAGTTTAATATTTTATATATTATAAAAAGCATTTAATTATTGGTTTTAGCTGTTGTTTTGCTCATTTTAGAGTATTTACACATTTTATAAAAGTGTGGTTTCTCCACCATTATTACTTAGGATTTATTTGTTCCGTTTTGAACATTTTAATATTAATGTTTGGAAACTTTTATTGTTTGCCTTGATTTTGAATTTTGAATTTGAACGGGATTGAATCATCGGGAGATTAACAACAGTGGTCGTGGTGATGTGACCCCATTACCAGGGAATTATTTAGCCTAATTACCCGGGCATCACAATTCTCCTCCACTACAAGAAATCTCGTCCCGAGATTTAAGGGGTCGTGTAAGGGGGGAGGACTAGGTTACGAAATTATAACGATTCTTCTCGGTCTTGGTTGCTCTTTTGGAAGAGGTCGATCCATTACATTGATGTCTTTATTTCTCTGCTCTAGGTCATCATGATGAGGTCTTCATCCTTTCTACAGGAACTCCATCGTACTTACGCAAGGATAGGAGGGAAAACTACAAGGACAGATGTCTGTAAGGACTGATATTTGGTAATTAGCTCGGGGATTTTGGCTCAAGGTATCTCCCAAGTTGAAACTTATGAGAACGTCGAGAGCAAAGTAAGAAGGTACAGTAAGGAGTTTCAAGCGGCCAGGCAATCGTCTGATGCCTAATTAGAAGGTGAAAAGGGTTTCAGGGCAATGAGAATAAATATTGTGTTTGTTTTAATATGAACTATAGTGGGAGAGGCTCCCACTGACTTTGTATTACTCACAAAGAACCAGTTACAACATTTGTTACATGTTGGTTTTTTGTGTCCCCCCGGCCATGTATCTTAGGATGCTACTTTATCAAAATTACAAGTCTTGTATGTAAGTGTTTAGGAAAGGACGTAGTTTCTCCCTACAATTGTGAACAAACAAGGCCAAAAGCTCTTTGAATCTAGCCAACCATGAACCAAAAGAGTGTGGAATCCCTCTGAAGTGTACATTATTTCTCTGATCATTTCCTCTCTCGGTTGAATCGGCCAAATACCCCCATGGCGACTCCCACCTCCCCCCCCATGGTGACTCCCATGCCGACTCCGGCCTTTGGCCCTAGTTGCCCCTCCCGGCGCCCCCAATGGACGGCCTCCTCCATTGGGATTTCTTCCCCGGCCTCAGGGTCGAGGAATAGGTGCGTAAACGTTTTGGATCTACGGTCCATTTCGTCCCCAACCCTAACTCCAAGGAGTTCTTCCTTGAAGTTTCCTTCTCCTCGGCCTCATTTCCTCTCTCGGTTGAATCGGTGGGATTGGCCTTACAATCTTGTATTGGAGGTCTCAGTGATGGTTTCAATGTGCTACGACTGGGTGATTGTCGTTTTCGGTTCTCGATGGCTTCCAATCGAGTGGGTCATTTTATTTTTGTCTTATGAGATCGCATCTGGCCGAACTTCATATGTCATTTCCATCACCATCGTGGTGCAACTTCTCAATCTTGGATTGTTGGTTGGCATGCGGATACTGAACTCAATGGATTGGCATCTTCGCCTGGTCCGGCAATTAAATCCAAGTGGCTCTCTTCCAACTCCATGGATGGTATTGATCCAACATCGCTCACGATTTTTCAAAAATTGGGGTTGTTCCACTTGCCGACGGTGGCACATTCCGGCGCCGGCCCCTCACCGGAGATCTCTTTTGGAAGTTTATTAGGGTCGGATTCTCAGGAACTTCCTTATCCTTTTTGTATTGGGGCCATAGACATACCAAATCTGTCCGGATCTCATGTGACGTTACCATCCTTCCGAGGGCATCGGTTTTTCCAAGGTTTGTGGGATGATATTCCTGAAGAAAAACTTTTCCATATTCTTGATGGTTGGCAAGATGGATATGATAATGAGAGTGTCAAGTTAATGGTGGATCTCTCTAGTATACCTACTAAAGAATATATTTATGAACAGCTTAAGCACTGTTCTCATTGTGATAGGTTTGGTCACTTACCTTCAATTTGCACTGGAATCTTTTGTCAAAAGTGTGGGGATATCTCTGGAAAATGTTTGTGTTATTCATCTGATTCACTGCAACCAGTTGATCCGACCCCGTCACGTCACGAGCCATGCATACTGGGCCGCTCTTTGTCCATATTGACCTGCTTGGCTTGTTCAGCTACTAGACACCGGACCACCAACTGCCCTGGGCTTCGCCGATGCCTTTTTTGTCAACACATGGGCCATAGGGCCCGTATGCCCAACCTTTGTTACAGGTTGCCTAAAGTGCGTTGGACACATATTAGACTGCATGTAACTCCTTCTATTGAAATCCTACCTAGGAAACTCCCGCTATATTCTATGGCAGATAACCCTGCGGAGGTTGGTATGGCCCGTACTAATCGGGATATGCAGGTACACAAGGTTTGGGTTCGGAAACAGAATATCTCATGCCTATCGAACGTGGCTCCTTCCCATTGCGTGTCGATATGACTCCCTCCTCCTCGTGTAGTCAAGTCCGCCTGCCAGACTCACCAATCGACTGCATAGCCACCGTCACCGTGTACCCTCGACGCCAGGGGTGATGCACTGCAGCTCGCGTCGAAGGAGATCTGACCGGCAGCGCGATACACAGGACAGCCGGCAGATGCTTTTGTAGACCCGAAGCCCCGTTTGACCGGGAGGGACCCCGTCAGGGCTCGCGGCGGCTATGGGCTGCTCCAGGTCGATTCACTCGCCCCTAGAGCCTCGTGGATCCGCAGCCCTCCAGCATGAAGAACTAGCGAAGAACGAGAAGAAAGATACAAAGGAGAGATAAAAAGTAGATGAACACGAAAAAGTTGTAGATGTGTTTATTCGATTGGTGTTGTTCAATCGGCCGTCACCCCTTAGGTATATAAGAGGGGGCTGGACTTTCCGTGCAAGTAAAAGGCTTGGATTCACGTCCAAAACCCTAGTCAAATTCGGATTGATTTTGTTCGAACTTCCCAAAACTGTTCGGTCTAAAACTGGCTGCATATTGTGGGTCTTTTTTGAGGTGGTAAACGACCTCGGATGGAAACGAGCCCAAAAGCAATCTTGACCATTTCAACGAGACGAACAACTTTCATGTTGAACGTTTTTTCATCGGAGGTCATCTCAAGGGTCAAATCGCTCGTGCTAGACAGCTAATTATTCACGCAGCACATCAGACATACCCACATATGTGTCTGGTTCCGGGCGTCATATTTTTGCTCACTGGAGGGTCACGCTGTGCGGGCTCTAACTTTTGCATATGACCTCGGATTGAGACAATCTTTATATAGAAATCGATCGTTTCGACGAGACCAAGACAATCCGTTTAGAAACTCTTCCCATATGAGGCCATCTTGGGGGGCGTAATCAGCCGAATAGTATTCTGAATACAAAATAGTACTTCGAACACAACTTCGGCCTTAGAGATGAGACCGAATGACTATGACCCAAATATCAAAGTTTTTCCTTTTGACGATACGGAACTTTCTCACTTTGAGCACTTCTCCATTTGAGGCCATCTTAATTAAGTTCTTGTTCGTGCCAAAATCTGGTGTCAACACATGCCCCCCTGTTTTTCGGCAAACTTGTGTGCCGAAAAATAACTTGCACGATGCTTTTCCTAAGGACAATATCAACACTCCATCGGCCATTTTATGTGCTTAGGGCGATAATTTCTATATCGGCCATGTTTATGCTTAGGGCGATAATTTTATATCGGCCATATGGATCAGCAATAAAATGCAGCTAATCAAATCAATGTTGATGTGGTAAAACCCTTGCATGATGTAAGAAGTTATATTGCGTCCATGGATTAAAATAAGTCCATGGAGGGTAACCAGTCATACCTGAGGATGAATTCCATGCCATCGGCATAAATAGCATAGTTGGAGAATATGGATAATGTGTGCACTGAGGACGTTGAAACCTTTGGCTTGGTCGTTCATAATTTTCACTATTTTCCTTCTTTACCTTTGTCACACTTCTTGCAATGGAAGCTTGCACACCATTCTTCTTTTGAGTACTTACTTTGGGAACCCATGCCATGTTCCTTTCTTTAAGTTCTTGTGCACTAAGTTTTTGTAATTTCTTTTTTTTGCCAATAAGATAAGCCGAGTGGGCACCCCGGTTTGCGCATAGGGGTGATCTTGATGCTTTTCCATTAGTTGGCCGATAAGCACTTTTCTCTTCACTCTTCTTTTGATATTTATCTAATAATTGTGCAAAAGTGACCTTGGATTTCTTGCACTTGTGCTTATTGCGGCCTTTATCTCCTTTGTCTTGACTTGCATCGATCTTTGCATTTTCTTGTTGCCCCCCAGTCCTTGGCGTCTTCATTGTATCTTCGATAGAACTCATGCCGTCAAGAATATTTTCATTGTGCTCTTGAACAACTTTTTTACTTGAAAGCTTGATCCCATCACCTCTAGTTTTTACCTTCTCATCTTTAAAGGAATCATCTTGAAGCAGCCGATTCAAAAACCTTTTTCCATTAGGACCAATCAGAATAGACTGGTCATCCCTTGGTGTTTCAACAAATTTTAATCATCCTTTATCAATGGCCGATTTAACTATTTGACGAAACATGTTGCAATCCTCAAAATTATGCTTGGACGAATCATGCAACTTGCAATACATTCGTCCTATTTTTGCTCACTGGAGGGTCGCGCTGTGCGGGCTATAACTTTTGCATATAACCTTGGATTGAGATGATCTTTATATCGAAATCGACCGTTTCGACGAGACGAAGAAAATCCGTGTAGAATCTTTTCCCATATGAGGCCATCTTGGGGGCGTAATCAGCCGAATAGTGTTCTGGATACAAAATAGTACTTCGAACACAACTTCGGCCTTAGAGATGAGACCGAATGACTATGGCCCAAATATCAAAGTTATTCCTTTTGACGATACGGAACTTTCTCACTTTGAGCACTTCTCCATTTGAGGTCATCTTAATTAAGTTCTGGGCCATGCCAAAATCTGGTGTCAACAACACCTCCCTCGAGCACGCCACCACTGCCACCTCCACCAAAAACCACCATCGACTCCTCGCTGCCGGTGGTTCCTGCCCCTGCTCTTCGCCAACAAACTACTACTATGGCGAACTTCTCGTTGCACCCGTTCGACTTTGATCCGGTGGGATCGACCTTCGACAGAGGCCCAGCTCATCGCATTCAACGCCATGTCATGGTGGTGGATGATCCTCCGCTCAACCATGATAGGTATGCCATCGTCTCCGTCAATCCCCCCGTTCCTGATCATCAGAAGGAGTTCTGGCTGGCTGAAGTTTGCCGCATCATCACTGTTGATCTCGAGTACAACTTACTTGATGATTTCATTTATCCGCTTGGCATTGGGTGTGTGGTTTTTGCGGATATGGAAATCAGAGATGCAACGATTCGGGAGGGACCTCATGCCTTGACTGATGATTCCATGTTTTATTTAGTCCCGCATGATGAAGGTCTTAATATGCGCATGCCTGCCTTTGAATATGAAGTCTGGATTATGTTTCTTGCCTTCCCTATGGATTATTAGACTGAGGATTACATTCATAAGGCTGTCTCTAATTTCGGTAAACTGCTTGTCTGGACGCGCCCAGGACAAAACAAAGCCCGTGTTCTTGTTAAATGTCATATCAAAGATGTTGCTGAAGTTCCACATAGTCTTTTGGTCACTCAAGTTGGTCTGCTGCCTGGACTTGGCCGCTCTTGGTCTATCCCAGTTTATGTGCTTAATGGCAGAAACACCATCCCTGATCTGGTTGGCACGGAGAAAGCTCCTCCCCTACTTAATGCATCCTAGCACCCGTATCAGCTCCCGTTCTACACTGTTATGCAGTAAGCCAGGCTCGATGAGATGGCTGCACATGAGGCGCTGAATGAAGCTGCTTCGAATGCCCCTGCACATGCACAGGAAGAGCTTCAGGAAAATGGGTGGCGTGCCTGGCCAGTTATTCCTCCACCTTATTCAGGTTTCAGCTTCAGAACCTTTTTTCAGTATGATGGGCCGTCTTTGATGGATGGAGTTGATCCTGAGCATAACATCCACGATAACTTGTCTGATGTCTGGGAGTCTGATGAGGAAATTGAGACGGTTGAAGCTTTGGCAGATGGCTTTGTTCTTGGGAATCCTATGGCACGTTCAGCATTTCTTAGAGCTGGTGGTGATTCAGTTAATCTCATGATTGCTCTTGACCAGGAATTTCTGCTTTGGATTGGAGAAATGCTCAAACGCATGTACAGTCGGGCCCTTACTGATGTGCAACAGGAGACTGTCATGCTCCCATTTAACCCATTCAGGGTCATTCAGCACCACCTGAACTCTGTCTGAGCTCTCTAGCTGTCTAGTATGGTGCCCGAGCCAGACACGATGTCTATGTTTTTTGGTGCTCACTTCCAGATGGGAGCCAGCATTATTCCTCGCAGCTTGCTGCAAGAGGACGAACCTGGCATAGCTAATGTTGTTGATGAGGAATGGATCTTGGCTGACCGATCCCCTAGACTAAAGGCCATCACGACACATTTTATTTCTGAACCTGTCGAATCTCAGTCAGTTCCTGCTGCTCTACCTGTTCATGGGATTGCTCTCCAGACGCTTGCTTCTTCGTCTCTCTTTGCGGGCACCAGTTCGTGTAATGCTAATGTGCCCCTTGACACCACTGCGGTTAGAAGGAGCACCAGGTCAAACAAGTACGATGGCTTCAAGGTATACCAGGCCAATGACATCAAGCAGACAAGATCGAGGGTGAGAGCTCATGTGCTGTCTTCTATTAAGGCATTTCCATGGCGGTTGCTCCTGCATAGGTGGCCTCTGCTTCCTGCCTACCTCCTACCTCTATCGAGGAAATCCAATAGGTGGGTGGCCACTACGGGATTGCTCTTGATGATTTATCTGCGGAGAAGCTGCTGGATGGCCAGCAGATGGCTTCTACTACTGAAGACTGATCGTCTCGGTTGTCATGAATAAATCTTGGAACGTGTTATCGTGGAATGTTAGAGGAATAAACTCTGAAAGCAAACTTTTGGCTCTTAGAAATGCGATTGATACTAGCGGTTGTTCGGTGCTATGTATCCAGGAAAATAAACGTGAATCGTTTGATTTAGCTTTTATTAAAACTTTCTGTCCTAAGCGCTTTGATAAGTTTGCGTTTATACCTTCCATGGGTGCTTCAGGTGGTATTATCACAATTTGGAACAGCTCTCTGTTTGTGGGCACGCCGTGGTTTATTGACTCCTTTGTTGTGGGTGTTTCTTTTGTTTCCACGCAATCTAATGAGGCCTAGAATTTAGTCAATGTTTATGGCCCTTGTTTTGGACGGCGTCAGGTGGATTTTAGTTCTTGGTTGTTTGATCTCAATATACCCAGCCGTGAAAATTGGTTGATATTGGGGGACTTCAACTTCATTCCTTCCACGGCTAATAGAAACAAACCTGGCGGAGATGCTGCCGATATGCTCCTATTCAATGAATTCATCTGTGCACAACCCCTGATGGAACTCCATGTCAACGGTTGATCGTATACTTGGAGTAACATGCAGGATGATCCCTTGCTTGAATAGCTCGACTGGTTCTTCTCATCGTCTAATTGGACCACTGCCTTCCCGAACACGATGGTCTTACCTCTTGGCAAACTAGTTTCTAATCACATCCCATGTGTTGTGTCCATTGAGTCTAAAATCCCCAAGTCCAAGATCTTCCGGTTTCAAAACTACTGGGTCAATCATGAGGGCCTCTCTGACTTGGCCGCATGCTCCTGGTCCAACCCATGCCATGCTCCCAAACTTCGCGGCACTTATCTGCAAAAAATGAAAAATCTGCGATATGAGCTTAAACGTTGGAGCCATGGTATATCCAAACTGAAATCATGATTCAAAACAGTAACGAAGCTCTCGCTCAGTTGGATAATCTTGAGGATAAACAGGCACTCTTTATACAAAAAAAAATTCAGGCGTATCTTGAAATTGCATATGAATATGCTGCTGAAATATTAGAATGATTATTGGAGGAAATGATGCACTATCAGATATTTCAGATTCGCAGATGAAAATACTAAACTCTTTCAATCCCTCGCGACTGAGAGGTTTAGGCAAAACTCGATTGCTAACTTACGGGACGGGGATGTGATAGTGAGTGGTCACATCGGCAAAGAGGGGGTTTTGTACAAAACATATAAGGAACGTTTGGGCTCTTCCAAACCTACTACCATGTGCTTCAACCTCTCCTGGATCATTAGACGGATTCCTGGTTTAGATGAATTGTCAGTACCCTTTTCTAAGGAGGAGATTGATGCGGTGGTAAAAGAAATGCCGGTCGACTAGGCCCTGATGGTTTTAATGGTTGCTTTCTTAAGAGTTGCTGGCAGGTTATTAAAGAAGATTTTTACAGGATGTGCCAGGATTTCCATGAGGGCAACCTTGATATCACCAGCATTAGCGAGGGATATATTGCCCTGATACCAAAGACCTCATCTCCTGAAACTGCCAACGATTACAGGCCAATAACCCTGCTGAACTATTGTCTGAAAATTGTCACAAAAATCTTGGCCAATCGCTTTCAGAAAGTTATCTTGAAGATCATCCATAGGAACCAGTACGGCTTCATTAAGGGACGAACCATCCAGGACTGTCTTGCATGGTCATTTGAATACGTTCACCAATGCCAGAGGTTGTCGCGTGAGATTATACTGCTCAAACTCGACTTTGCCAAAGCCTTTGACACCATAGATGTCCTAATGATGGAGATCATGCGACACATGGGGTTTGATGACAAGTGGCTGGGTTGGATGGAAACAATCTTTGGCTCTGGTGTGTCCTCTGTCCTCCTTAATGGGGTCCCTGGCAGAAAGTTTCAGTGCAAATATGGGGTGCGACAAGGTGACCCCCTCTCTCCACTGATTTTTGTCCTCGCTGCTGATCTTCTCCAAGCCGCGGTCAACGACGCGTTTGCTCATTGGTTGATTGAACTGCCCATCCCATGCAATCGTGATGATGACTATCTGGTGGTGCCATACACGGACGACACCATTCTGGTGATGCCAGCCTGCCCTGATCAAGCTGCCCACATGAAAACAATCCTAGAGGACTATGCAGCATCGGTTGGTCTGAAGATCTACTTCCACAAATCCACCCTCGTTCCCATTAACCTTGATCCGTAGCGCGCACTGGAATTGACGCATGTCTTTGGCTGCTCGGTTGGCTCAATGTCGTTCACATATCTCGGCCTCCCCATGGGCACGACCAGGCCGACACTGCTAGAGCTCATGCCACTTGTGCATGGAGTGGAAAGAAAGATATCCACGGCACTGTCTTTGATGTCATCAGGGGCAAAACTCACTTTAGTTAATTCAGCAGTAACATCGATGCTAATTTATGCCATGTGTACGATTAAGCTTCACCCAAAAGTGATGGAGCACCTTGATAAGCTACACAGATAGTCTCTTTGGGCGAAGAACTCTGAAGATGGTGTCAAAAATAACTCCCTAGCAGCCTGGGAGTTGGTTTGTAGGCCCAATCGCAAAGGTGGGCTTGGGATCATCGATATCAAAACCCAGAATGTGTCCCTCCTACTAAAGCATCTGTTTAAGTTTTAAAACCACCAAGACGTCCCCTGGATGACTATGATCTGGGATACCTATTACACAGGGAGAATATCGCATACAATGGAACAGGTCGGCTCTTTCTGGTGGCGCGACGTAATGCAGCTCAGTGATGTGTTTCGTGGGATCACCAGAGTCACTTTGGGCAACAGATCCTCCTCCCTGTTCTGGAAAGATGCCTGGTTCGATGACTGTGATGCCCCCCTAATGGAGATCTTCCCCAGAGCTTTCTCTTTCTGCTTGAACAAAGATGAGCCTGCTGTCAATGTTCTAACAGCTGCGGAGCCGAGCTTGATCTTCTACCTGCCGCTATCCACACAAGCTAGAGAGGAGGTCAGAGAAATCCAACAAGGATCGATGCATGTGCTTCTTAACAGGAAATGCAACGATACCTGGGAGTGCAACCTTGGTGGGGCATTCTCCTCCAAGAGTGTCACAGCCCCAGTTTAGCCCTTGCTTGACTTTGCTTGTTCATCATGCCATCATGTTTAAATTCCAAAGAAACTTGAAATGTGGATTGCCTAAACCCCTAGCATCAAAGGAAGTCACTAGGTTCAACTAAAATATTTTCAGTAAATCCAAATGGCTTTCAAAAATGTTCATCATTTATGGAAAATGCTGTAAACAGTAACCAAAGGTGATGCACATTTTTCCATGACATATTTGGGCTCTAAATTAAATCATACTCTATTCGCATTTGGGCATTTAAAAGCTATAAAATATTTTAAATGCTGAAATAATCATAAACTAAAATGTTTACTGTTGGATATATTATAAACAGTAGCTATGATTAGTTTCATGATTTTTTGAAATGCCTTAGCATTTTAATTAAGTCAAAACAATTGCAGAAAAAAATAGAAAACAGAAATTAAAACAGAACAGAACTTACCTGTAGCAACAGCCCACCCGAGCCGGCCCATCAGGTGGCCCAACCCACCACCGCAGCCCCCTCTGTCGTCTTCCTCCCTGTGCCAGTAGACAGGGCGATGCTCATCACGCGCGCGCCAGCTGCTGCTTCCACCGCGACGCCTGGGCTCTTCTGAACGCGCCACGGAGATGCCCTCGACCCCCTGCGTCTCTCCCCCTCTCGCTCTGGACCCCCTCCCCCTCCTCTGCTCCCTCTCCCTCTCGAGCCCGAGCACAGCCGCCGCCGCGCCGTCGTAACGCCGCAGACACCGGCCCTACCGCGCCTCGCTGACGTGTCCATGACCTCCGCCTCGATGCCCTCGTCCTCCTCGTAGACTCGCTCGATGCCGGATGCCCTGGAGCGCCGTCGTCGATGCCATCTCCGCCCTCTGCACCGACGGCCGTCATCGACCGATTCGTCGTCACCAGGCCATCCCCGAGCATGCTGAGATCACCGACGACCCCGCCGTGAGCTCCTCTGCCGAACCCCTCTCTCCTCATCATCGTTCTCCTCCTGTAGCCCCGCTGTCCACCGGAGTCGGAAGCTCACCGCCGCCATGGTTCTTCACCGCGTGGCCATGGCCACTGCAGGCCGCGCCTAAGCGCGTCACCGTGCTCGATGAACCCCCAGGAGCGCGTAGCACCTGCCAATTTATCCCCCTAGCGCCCCGTAGCGCAACCCCGCACTCACCCAAACTCCGGCCGCCACGGAAGTGCTCGCCGCCGTCAACTCCGGCCATCCCAGCTGCTGCTGCTACCACCACTAGATGCGCGAGAGCGCCAGCAATCCGTAGGAGCAAACCCCGCCTCAAACCGTGGGCTGTAGCGAGATCCCGACGATCTCCGCCGCGCGAAAGGGTCGACGTCGGCGAAACTCCGGCGACTGATGTCGTGGCTCGTCATTAGCCACTAATGACCCAGCTAAACCACCCCCAGTGCCACTGCCATGTGGGCCCTGTGCCTGTTAGTTTAATTAAATTTTCTGTTTAGATTAGTTCATAACCCACTGGGACCCACACGTCAGCATTGACTTTGCTGACGCGGTCGTTGACTGGTCCCACATGTCATCCACCCAAACCAGCCCTGTTACACTGACCCGTGGGTCCCAGCCATCAGGTTTGACTCTGGGCGACCCTGTTGACCAGCTGATGTCACAGTGACACAGTGCTGACGCAGTAACTCCTTTTTCTGGATTTATTCTTATTCAGGAAATTCCAGAAAATAGTTAAAACTTGTAAAAATCATAGAAAATAATCTATAACTCCAATGGAAATAAGTTATATATGAAAAATTATCAGAAAAATTAAGTCTATCCATCTGTACTGGTTTCATGCATGTTAGAACACTTTAACCTTGCTGTTTAGTTGAAATAAGCTAATGCACTAATATGACTTCATGAAATGGGTTTGCATTTGAATCTTTGGTTCAAATGGACTCATTCCAATCTGTTCTAGCTTGCAATAGCCCAAAACACATTCATATTGCCATGTCATAGCATGCATCATATTGTTGCATTGCATTGATTATGTTCCCTCTTGTTTGCCGGTGTTTGTTCCCTCTCAGTAGACGTGGTTTCGACGATGTGATCGATGACACCGATGAAGAACTATATTATCTTCATAAGTGCCAGGCAAGCAAAACCCCCTTGTTCATTCCGATACAATCCCACTCTCTCGCTCCTGCTCTCTTTTACTGCATTAGGACAACAACGATTCAACTGTTACTTGCTGCGGTAGTTGAACCCTTATCCTCTGCATGACCTGTCATTGCCACAGTAAATAGATGAAACCCACTAGCATGAGTAGGAGTTGTTTGAGCCCTGATGTGCCTACTCATTCATGCTTGTTTGTCATGCCTGCTATTGCATAGAGTTGTGTCGGGTCTGATTCATCGGGAATGAATTGGAATGGTGATGAACATGTCCTACTGTGTGTGAACACGATTTGGTAAAGGTAGTGGTGAGAGGCCATGTAGGAGTACATGGTGGGTTGTCTCATTGAAACCGTTCTTAGGAACTGAGTTCTGTGTCTGTGATCCATGAACAGCTACTACCACTCATTGGGATCCTTAATTGACCATCTCGGCTTCTTAATCACCCTAGTACTCTGTCCAGGAGTTGCAACTAGTTTCTGGTGTTTGTAGGTTATGTGTTGGCGGCCGTGCGTAGCACTGACCCTAGGGGTGGGCTATGATGTAGTGGATACACCATGGCACGGTGTACCGGGCGCCTGTTTGGTGTCTCGGGAACCCTGTTCACATCGTTCAGGGCCGTATGTGGAAACCTCGGCCGGACTCCCTGCGGATGGAACCTGGATAGGCGATAAACCTGGACTAGAGACTTGAGTGTTTAGGTAGGCCGTGGCCGACACCCTCGTTGGGCTTCCGCTTGAAGGTTGCCGAGTACATGTCGTGTAAACGATGGTAAGTGGTGGGAGCGTGTGTGAAGAAGTACACCCTGCAGGGTTATCATTATCTATTCGAATAGCCGGATTCCTCAGATATGGAAACTTGGACCCCTTGCATAGTTCATAGACAAGTGAAAGTGGATACTCTAAAACTCGCAAGATAAGCGTGAGTGCTATGGATGGCGTTCTCGTAGGGAGATGGGGTGGATCCATAGTGGTGTATTGAATGGTGAATATGTGGACTCGTGTGCGCCACCTCAAAAGAGTTGCTTGCAGTCATAGTTCAGGTTAGCCACTGAGTCAAAGCTGGCTTGCTGCAGTTAAACTCCACCACCCCCTTGTTGATACCGATGCATATGTAGCTAGTTCTGATGTAAGTCTTGCTGAGTACTTTTGTACTCACGTTTGGTTAATTTATGTTTTGTAGAGAGACTTCAGTCTCGCTAGTAGTTTCGTGTGGTCTTCGACGTTTAGCTTGATACCTCAGCTACGATCTTGTGCCCTCGGCAGGATCTGGTAGATAGTCAGGCTTCTTAGCCTTTTTCATTTGTAGATGTCTGTACTCAGACATGTTAAGCTTCCGCATGTGCTTTGATTTGTATGCTATGATTGTTGGGTCATGAGACCCATGTTTGTAATATCTTGCTCCTCGGAGCCTAATGAATAAATATTTGAGTCCTAGAGTTATGTTGTGATGCCATGTTGTATTTACCCATATCAAGCATATTGTGTGTATGATTGAAATGCTTGGTATGTGTGGGTTCCGACAATCTAGTTGTTTATCCTTGGCAGCCTCTCTTATGGGGAAATGTAGTCTAGTGCTTCCATGAGCCATGGTAGTCCGCTACAACCCAGTTCACCAGAGTCCTGCTAGCCCAGCACTACTGCTCAGGACACTTGACTGACCGGCATGTGTTTCACTTCGTTCCTATGTCTGTCCCTTTGGAGAAATGTCACGCGGTGACATCCGGAGTCCTGCCTAGCCTGCTACAGCCTGGGTTCCCCGGAGTCCTGTTAGCCCAGTGCTACAGCCCGGATTCACACGCTGCTGACCGACATGCTCGATGTGATCCATGTATGCCTGTCCCCATAGGTTGGTGCCGCTTTGGGTTCACGACTAGCCATGTCGGCCCGGGTTCTCTGTCATATGGATGCTAGCGACACTATCATATACGTGAGCCAAAAGGCGCAAACGGTCCCGGGCCATGGTAAGGCGACACCTGTGGGAATACCGTGTGTGAGGCCACAAAGTGATATGAGGTGTTACCGGCTAGATCAATGTGACTTGGAATTGGGGTCCTGACAGCTTTGGTATCAGAGCTTGACTGCCTGTAGGATTACCAAGCCAAACCGGTCGAAGTTGTGTCTAGAAATGCTTTAGTTATGTAGGGGAATTGATTGTGGAAGGGAACGTAAGGCTCTTTTTACTCCTTTACCTTATGCCCTCCGATCTGAGTCGTACCCCACAACCATTTAAAAAGTCAAGTTTCAGCATTAGTTTGGACCTGACTCGGAGTCTAATAGGTGAACACGATGATAATGTAGCATGTCATCATATTAAGCGACGCATAACATAAGCAGACACGGAAGAGTGCGACCTCTCTTGCAGACCCGTGTAGTCCTCAAGGTCATCTGCTTAGTTGATGATGGTAATGCAGTTGCCATGGCTGCCGGCGGCGGGGAAGAAGATCTGAGGCGGCGAAAGACAGTCTGGAGAGCGGATCCCTGTTGTGGTGAACCCTTCCGTCGTTGGAGTAGCTGAGCTGGGGTGGAACACAGCACCGCAGGAGCAGGACAAACCACACAAGATTTTCTTTGACACATATCTGTAACAGAAGTAATTGAGTAAGGGCTTGTTTGAATTTGAGGATTCTAACAATGCAGGGATAGGAAATAGACAGGAATAGGATAGGAATGCACGTGCAAAACAGAGAATTTAAAAACACAGGATTTCTGCCAATCTGGGTGTTTGATTCACAACAATTGGATGATCACAGGATGCAAAAAAGCATGGTGAGATTAAGTCAAACCACAAGAAAATGTATGGTTATAATGCTATTATGCTACTATCTCTTAGTCTTGTGCTTGATGAATAGGAATATGAAAAGGAGGAGAAGTGGAAATTATAATTCCTATGGTTTTTCTTTCAAGGAGACACTAAAGGAACAAATCCTACAGTTTTCCATTGCTCCATTCCTTTGCACCAAATTCATGAAAAGTAGTACCATAGGAAACTTTCCAATTCCGATGTTTTTCATTCACTTTTCCTTTCAAGCACTGGCGATTCTACTAGGCAGGCTTGAGCAAGGAAAATCCTACACTAAAAAATATTTTTGTGCTACTTCTATTACTTTGGACCCAGGCCACTTCCATACTAGCTCAACTCCCAGGCCCATCGACAAATGCACAGCTCAAACGCGCAGAGATAAATAATGATGGCGTTCAAGAGAGTCCATCACGGATAGCTAAGTTGCCTGGTACCTCACTGCTTGTCATATAGTAGGATAAAATAATCGTATTTCCCGTTACTACGAGTGCTCAGTGGACAATATATATAACATGTAGAGTAAAAAAAGAGATGCAACAAGTGTACAACCTCTTTGGCGAAGCCATGTCGATCTCAGCGTGATTGGGTTGGCAGGTGAGGATTCTCCGGCTGACTTGGCTGTCAGAGGAGGGGAAGGAGATCTTAGGCGTCTAGAGATGGAGCCCGAGGTACTGCTCCGCTGTGATGGAGGGTTTCATCGTTGGAGCAGCTCCGGTGAGTTGTACGACGCCGAGGCTGAAGCAGGACAAGAGAGACAACGAACAACGTTAACCTGAGTGGAATTCTAATAGCATCTCCAATACATGATGTAAAATACATAAACACAAAGTGCTAGATGTAAAATACATCAGCCGCTCATCTCTGAACTTAACTGTCGAAACTGAATTTAACTATCGAAACTGAACTTAACTGTCGAAACTGAACTGAACTATCGAAACTGAATTTTGTTGTCGAAACTGAATTTTGCTGTCGAAACTGAACGCACTAGCAAGGTGAGGCTACACGTCGGTCGACTGACTTTTTCATCTCTGGTCAGTCGATTTTGCAGCCGTTGGATACGAAATCAAGGGCCTGCGGTTCATCTTCAACCTCCACCCCCCTGAGCCGGCCAAACAGCAGCCCCCCGCCGCCCGTGGCCGGCGGTGCGCCGCCCCGCCCGCCCCGAAAGCACTCCCCACCGCCGGTCCGCCGCCGCCCCGACCATCCCTCTAGGCCCCCCCCCCGTGCCGAGCTATTTCTCCGGCAATCCCCACGCCACCGTCCCGCCACCGTCCCGCCACCGCCGGCGACCACCGCCCCCATCCTGAACCCTAAGATAGATAGTGGGGTACCTCTCTGGCGAGCCCCCCTCCCCGCTACGATTGGTTCTTCCATCACCTCGGCGGCATCGGAGTGAAGTGTAGCTAAATCGGAGCAGCATCGCAAGCAAGAGCAAGAGCGGGAGTAGCCGCGCGAGAAAGAGCAATAGCAAGAGCAGACCAGGCAGGGGACCGAGAGCAAGAGCAAAGCAGCAGTGCGAGCGAGAGCTAAAGCAACAGCAGGTCCTACTGATGTGGACGTCGCCGCCGAGGGAGCGACGCCGTGGAGGAAGTGGCCGGTGATGCCACCGTGGATGGAGCCACGCCGTGTCGGCTCGGGACCGAGCGCCGACAACACCGTGAGATCGAATCAAGAAGAAAATGCAGCGATTAGTGTACAACCTCTTTGGTGGCGCCGATTAGGCCGCAGCCTCATCCGAGGAAACGGTGATGATGATGCTCTTCCGGTGGTGCAGGTGAAGACGGCGGTGTGGGAATGGAGGTGGCGCGAAGGATGAGGGGAACGTCGGGGCAGCTCCTTCGAGGTGGAGGATGGGGTGGCTGAACCGACGGGACGATGAGATCGACGACGGATCCTCATCCAGTATGGTGGATGAGGGACGTTGAGGTGTTGCTGTGGGCGACGTCATCGGGGAAGAGGCTCCGGCTGGGTGGCGGATGGAGCAGGGTGTGGGGTTTCGTCGCGGGTTTTCGCGGCCTCGGTGTACGAATGGGTGGGCAGATGGGATGGCAGTAGGGAACCATGTCTTAGAGACGCGCTTGTCCGAAATGTGGGGTAAGTTACGGAAGTACCCCCACTGATTTGAGGTGGTTCTTTCGGTTCAGGGGTACCACGGGCATTTCGCGTGTCGGGATTTCACAGGAGGTTGGAGTTTCCGCACGCGTTGTAATTTCGGAATAGCAAGGCGCGGGTTGAGATGGAGGGAGTTGTCGGAGCACAAAGAGACAAAGATATATCTTAAATATTTCGGGCTAACAAGGCACGGGTTGAAGAGGCGGGAGTTTCACATCACGATAGACAGAGACGCTAGCTTGAATTTTCGGCATAACAAGGCGCGGCTTGAAATTTCGGAAGAACAAGCTTAACGTGTACCCAAAAAAAGATAATGTGCACCTCAACACGCACAACACACACACAAACACCATTTAGACTAGAGTAAGGTACACGTGCATTGCACGCATGAGATTTGGCAACCAAATTATGAATAAATACCACATTATAGCATGCAAGCTTTGAGTCATATATGCATGATGTAGATGTTCGTTTAATTCTTATAGTTCATTTCATTCAAAATCATCTAGTTTTTATAAGAAAGCTAATCTATTTTAAGATTCATGGAATTGTGCGTCGTAAGACATAAAGTAAAAACAAATAATGGCAAATCATGTAGAAAAACATTTGGGCAATTCTGATACGGAAGATTCTAGAACAAATAAGAAGTGCTTGTGTTTTGATGTTTGTGCATTATGCTTAAGTTCAACCATGGAGTCTTCTAGATTATACATGTGGCGAAATCTGGTGGAATCTAGATGATATCCAACGGCCAGTAGTGCTCAAATTTGCCATCTTTGGACCATCGGATTCGCCTCATCCAACGACCATCTTTCAAAGTTAAAGTTACCCGCACACAATATAAAAAAATATAATATGTATATATATATATATAGGGGTATAGATATATATATGTGATGCAAAAGCCGCCCATCATCTCCAATTAGAATAGTGTGTACATGCACGGATGCGACGTGGCTAAATGATGTCTGGCATCGGTATCTCAAATTCAAATCAGTATGACCTTGTTCAATGTGTATACATTACAACATGCTCGTCTCCAAACCACACCGCGCAGATCTCCATTATATTCATGCATGCATGGGTTTCAAACATCAGGATCTCTTATTCAAATATTTGAATTCAACTTTACATTGATTGTGACCTCACCTATTCAGCTATTCTTTTACACCCACACATTAGTCTTCTCTTTATAATTGTACCACTAACTTTCTCTCGTGCATGCATGCACACACACTACCAGTCGGCATTATACATCGCACGCATGCAATCTTTTTCTTCAGGTCGGTCTCCCATGAAGGCACACACCAACACACATCCCCCTCTCCATCATATCGGGCATTCTTTATCTCTCACGCGTGCATGCGCAATGATCGATGTTCCTCTGTGTATGTGTGTATATAGCTAGGTCTTTCATAGTTTTCCACACAAACCAATCAATCGATATATCCAGTGAGGTCTCACCCTCTTTCCCACGTCCACATCGATCAATCTATACCTCTCTATATAGGATTAACATATATAGCTAATACACCCACATTAATTATGTATCCAACGTCCCCCTCTCATCACCCATGCCTTCCGCTTCATCTCTCAGACGCATGCACAATGGTGAAGACAGGGGGCAGTAAGGGCCCTGCCC
This sequence comes from Triticum dicoccoides, assembly GCF_002162155.2. Taxonomy (NCBI): domain Eukaryota; kingdom Viridiplantae; phylum Streptophyta; class Magnoliopsida; order Poales; family Poaceae; genus Triticum; species Triticum dicoccoides. The sequence continues at coordinate 448,666,225 of NC_041382.1, forward strand.
CCTCCCCCCTAACATCACTATATATCAAGGCTAATATGAATGTGATCATTAGACAATTGCTACTAAAAATGGTTTAAGTTCATGAATTGACCCTCCTCGTAAAGGATTAGCAATGCTTGGCCCCCTAGCTCATTTATTTTTCATGGCTCTGCCACTGCGCGCATCAGCGCACGTGTTCGCCCCCTCTCTCTAAATATCGATCTCGCACTTGTGCATTCCTTCATAGTCTCCCTCCACTCGGCCCCTTGCACCATCTTCTAGCCCCCCACCGGATTTTGCCACATGTACAATCTAGCAGACTCCATGGTTGAACTTAAGCATAATGCACAAACCTCAAAACAACAGTGGTTCTCTTTTGTTCTAGAATCTTCCGTATCATAACTGCCCAAACTTTTTTCTTGTTGAATTGCCATTATTTTGTTTTTACTTTATGCTTTACAACGCACAATTCCATGAAACATAAAATAGATTAAGGGCTTCTTTGATTCAAAGGATTCTCAAAGGAATTTTGGAGGATTCTAATCATTAGGAATTTTTCCTATCTTGGTTGTTTGATTCGTAGGATTGTAAACCATAGGAATTTTTCCATATGATTCATTTGCACTAGATTTCATAGGAAACATCCCATCCACTCAAACCTCTTTGAAAGAATTCTGCGTTTTTTCTGTGCACAATCAAACACTTGCACAATCCTGTAGGATTCAAGACAACATTCCACTATAATCCCATGTTTTTCCTATTCCCGTATTCTTAGCTTTTTTATAAAAACTAATTGATTTTGAATGAGGTGAACTATAAGAATTAAACGAAGGGCTACATCAGGAATATATGACTCAGAGCTTACATGCTATAGTGTGCTATTTATTCATGATTTGGTTGCAAAATCTGATGCGTGCAATGCACGTGTACCTTACTAGTACTTCGAGTATGTGCAAAACACGTAAATTAGAATACCAATGGCATGCTACACAGTGTCTCTCTTACAGTTCATGAAGCCACGTGGCACATGTGTTGGCGTTGTCGCGACCTCCTTGCATGGATTGATCACATTGACGTGCTGCTGGTTCCAGAAGAATATACTCGTCCTCCCTGAGCCATACTGGCGGTACATGCACGAAGCGAAGATGTGCACGCACGCCATGCACGCACTCATTCCTCGCACGCACACGCGGGTACATGGGCGGACGCAATTTTGTACCAAGATCCACCCCATGTGATAATTTGACGTGTGTAAAGTCGTTCACTTCATTGATGGTCAATTAATACAGTGCATGCAAATTGAGTGGACGTGAGGGCGGAAGAAAGACATTATTACTCCACTACGCGCATGCGAGTAGTTAAATCGTGGGTTGCTAGTAGTACTTCCATTGGTATCCTTCGTATTTTGTGCCAATTTTTGACAGTAACATAATATTTTACGCATTTGAGCAGTGTAGTACTTGAAATTTATGTTCCGCTAAACTCATCGGGAGCCGTTTCGGGCCTCGAAACCAAAACCATCAATTAATCTTTACCTTGTTCCCATCACATTCGAAAGCCTGCTCACACCTACTAGTAGTACGTACCAAACCTGAACGTGTTCCCACTATGCAGGTATTAGTACTAGTGCTAGTACTTAGGTTATAAAAAGGGGAACTACCTAACCGAAAATCACTCTACCTTTCCTCCTCATAAGTGCTTCTTGTTCGTCCGTCATTGCCATGGCCGGTGAGCAGAGCTCTAGGTCGAGAACTACTCGTAACAAGGGAGCGGAAACCAAGGCTGCGGAAAAAAAGAGAGGGCTCGCCTCCACGCAGAGACCTCGAAAGATCTCTCACGGGCAGGTGATGGCTCCCAGGAGCGCCCTAGCCGCGGAGGCGAACATGCCGAGCCAGCGGAGCTGGAGTCGTTATCCCTCGACAGCATGCCCGATCAGCTCAATAAGCAGAAGGAGTTCATCCAAGGCTTGATGGAGTTGCTGAAGGAGAGCCTCGACGGCATGCCCGCTGAGCTCAATCAGCAGGGGGAGTTGACCACCGGCTTGGTGATGCTGCTGAAGAAGAGCATTGCCTCGGAGAAGAAGGCGACCGGCGAAATCCTGCGACTTCGGGAGGATAATGCGAAGCTCTGCCACGAGATCAACCTGTTGGAGAAGAACGCCGGCTGGAAGAAGCTGCATGAGAATAGTAGTTCCTCGATGAAGATGCTACAGGCCCTCGCCATGGAACAGAAGGAAGAGTTGGCGAAGCTCCACATCGAGCACTCGGCTGCTGTCAAGGTACGTAATATGGCCGTGGAACAGATGATGAAGGCTTGCATCGAGAAATGCTGCGTCATGGACACAATGATGAAGATGGCGGAGGATACGCGCAAGGAGATGGAGGTCGTGGAGGCGATGAAGAAGCAGTTACGACTCCGCGGCGAATTAGATCATTTGGGGTGATAATCTTCCTTCTTCTTTTGCTCCTGTGTTTCATCTTTTGCTTCGGGTGTTTCGCTGCACGTGTCACGTTCTCTGCGAGGCATGAATAGAACAATGTTTTTTTGAGGGAATGAATAGAATAATGCTAACAATGAGATGACTAGGAAATTAGATCATTTTTATCGCCATATGGCACTGGGTTGTCGTGTTTCATGCTCCTCCGTCGCAGTACTACTCCAGTGGAAAACTTGAGTATACCGCACGGTTCTTTGCTCCTCCTCGATCAGGTCGTCGGTGCATTTATATGAGCAGTCAAATCACAAGGCCCCGCCTTCCAGCAGTAATGAGCCGTCAAATCACAAAGGCCCTTGCCTCTCGTGAAACCGACCAAGCTAGACTGCCCCGCCCTCTAGCCTTTTAAAAAATGTATACTTTTGTACAGCAGTAGTATCGATGGATTGTGCCATGGAGCAAAACTTGAAATTAAAAAAAAGGTGGTACATATAGAGAGCACTCGTCGCCAAATTATGCATATAGTACTATTAAAAAGGCTAGTCACAATAATGGTGTCCAGCACAACCCACCCCTCAAATAAAACTAAGAGGGTGCTTGGATACATTTTAGTCCCATGACTAAAAGTAGTGGGACTAAAACATGCTAGCCTCACCCATGCTTGGATCCAAATACTAAAAAGGCTAAAATCAAGTTAATGAGCATTTATTATCCTCCAAACCCTCCAATCCAGAACTCGCCTGTGTTAAAGGAGAGGAGTTAAATGAGTAGAGAGAGGACTAATCCACATTTTAGTAGGGGTACCCCTGACTAAAAAAAATTAGTCTCAAGACTAGTTTTAGCCCCTCTTTAGTCAGGGATGCTTGGAACTTTAGCCTCTTAAAGAGACTATTTTTAGTTAGACTAAAATAAGTCCCTTGGATCCAAGCACCCTCTAAGCATCCTGGAATTCTTTGAAAAAACTAAGCACCCTGAAATTCTTTGACAACTAAACTGCTGGCTATATGATGTTGGCCATATATTTGTATGTATATAATGTGAAGAAACGAGTGGTAGTACTATACCAACTAAAAGATGAAATGTAAGAAATACTAGTATGCACATACTGAAGAGTTAAAGTAACGAGAAGAAACATAACATAGTTCTGCTGGGGGCTCAGCACAAAACACCCCTAAAATTAAATTAAGCACACCTGAAATTAAACTTTGCAACTATTCCGGTAGACACTACATTAGAACCACCATGAGCAACGACACTGCCACCTTACTCGGAGTCCTCGTCCACGTCCTCGACTTCGTCCTTGTCCCTCTTCCTCTTGGCCGATACTTCTTTGCTTGAACCGCACACTTGGCTGTTGCTCTTCATCCAACCCTTGTAGATATTGAAGCAAAGGTAGCCATCCATTGCAGCGTAGTGGATGTGGTCTATATCTAGTAAATTCCGCTGCCATGCATGACGATGAAATGTGTAATGAGGTTTCTCCAGTTTACCATATGAAGGATGAACCATGGCTCCTGCCAGGGTCAGCATTGAAGGCTGACGAGAGGACACCAGCCGATTCTTCTGGAGTTCGAAGGTGTTGCCTACAACGAGGCCTATCCGATGCAGGACTTATTTGTCGTTACCAAAGTCTACAGTAACTAATTTGACTAGGTTGCTCTCGAGGAAGTCCTTAAAATCCTGTCACTCAATGTCGGCATGGCATATGTGGTAGACCAAGCATAAGTCATGCATGCAAACCTGGATCACGGCGGGCTTCTTCCTCTCTTTGTCCTTTAGATCCTTCTCTCATCCCAGGACTGTGGTGTACTCAACATCTAGCCCAGTGACCCACTCATCATCTGAGTCTTCGAACATGCGTCTGAAGCGAGAAAGGCATCCTTTCACCGTCATGGAAGAACGGGTGTAGATGACGTCGAACTCATCGCCGGTGATGGTTCTAACCTTGTACTCACCGCCGATCGTGGAGATTTGGTACGCCATGGATTTGGGAGGAGGTTTAGGATTAGTGGAACTGTTGTAATGTGAATGGACGGGACGACTAGGAGCGAACTGCCGTAGTATTGAAGGACGTGTGGGGACGAGTAGGAGCAAACTGCTAGCATGCGAACGGCAGGGTAGTGGCTTTCCATTCTCCCATGATACAGGCTTCCGAGAGCCCTTGGATCTGAGATCGAACGGTTGCATGGCGTGATTCTAGACCTATGGGTGAATATCCTATCCTGGAGGGTTATTCTGCAAATTTTCAGGAACTTAACATATGACCGTTTGATCTCAGATCCAAGGGCTGCCAATAGCCCATATCATGGTCGCGCCTACCACGACCGTCGCGTCGCTCACGCGGTCGCGCCCTTGGAGATTTAACATGGTGCGTTAGGCTATCTTATGTTGGCATGTCATACATAGTCATCACTTAGTCAGTCATACTACAACAAGGTTGGCTATAAGTGTATTTTTTACTCCTCTCTATATCTTTCTTCGTACTCAAGGAAGAAACGGTGCTAAGCGAATGTATTTATTGCATTTGCCAAGGAGTGACCTCTTCCAATGAAATGGTGTTGCTAAGTTTGCTTCATTTAATTAGATATAGATTCAAAATTGTCTTTTCACCTAGGTACATGCGCTTAGCACCGTTTCTTCCTTGGGTCACCAAACTAGTCTCTCTCTTCTTGATTAACTTGCCACATCAGACTTTATGCCTATGTGGCAAGCTTAAGCACCTGTAGGAGCAAGTAAAAGTAAGTACAATAGTGCACTTTACATGGCATTTTTGCATATGTGGAGGAAAGAGAGGCAAGGAAAAAGTGGAGAAGTGGGCTCTCATGCAAGAGCCAGCCTCTACTACATGGTGGAGCATTGGGAGAGGCACCTGTATGGAGGTGGTCAGGAATCTGGGAGACTCACACCGGTCATAGCAGCGCAGTTAAAATGATAATGACAAGTCAAATCACGGGGCCCCACCTGTCCAGCGGTAACTCGCTGTCAAATCACACAGCCTTACGTTTGCAGCAGCCTACTCCCTCGTCTTCTCGCGTCTCTATCGAACCGACTAGGAGGAACTGCCCCGCCGCCTACCGCGTAGGAAACGCCCCGCCCTCGACTTTTAAATAGTATACAGTATACTAATTTTGTATCCATGGATTGCACCTGCGCCATGGAGCAAAGCATCTAGAAAATGGAGGAGAGACGGTGGTCTTGCAATAGAGAAGAGGGAGAGGCGAGACGGTGGTTTTGGAATGGAGATGATGGAGAGGAGAGGAGGTGGTTTTGCAATAGAGAAGAGGGAGAGGAGCGTGCGGCAGCGATTTAGGATTGGACGAGAGGCCCGGCGCGCTCTGACTGGATCAAAATCAAAATCAATTTACCCTTCAATTAAGAAAGCGACCCCATATTAACTAGTCTCCCTTTTATTCTGGGTCATAATTGACCATGATTTTCGCACATAAAATATATGCTATACGTTGTATACAAGGCCACTATCAAAATTACAATTTGCAACTATACAAGGCCACTAACATTAATCAAGGCAAAATTGATGGCGTTTGCCTTGTACTAGCACCCGAGGACATTAATATCCCTTGTGTGCATGCGGGAGTGAGAAGGTTAGCTTGCATTCCCAACATTAATCAACCAATGAGGAGTAAGAGGGTTGGCTTGTTGTGCTTGGGAGAGAAAAACCACATTAATTAACACGACAATCAAGGTGACAAGCTAGCTTGCAACATTGACTTAAACATAGCATTGATTTTTACCTTGGTACCTGTAATATGAGTTTGTGGCCTTGTATACAAAAATGGAGGGAGTATAATTTGAAAGTACATTCGGATACGAACCAAACGATACAATTTTTGGTGACATGCATTCACATTTTGCTTGTCAAATACAGTACGTGGTCAAACTTTGACCCAAAATACGCGAAACAACAAAAAAAATACTTCCAAGACCAGCGCCGCTCTTCTGCTCTTCTCCTCTTAAACCACCGCCGCTCCTCTCCTGTTCCAATCTAAATGCAGCGCCGCTCCTCTCCTCTTCCATTTCAAAACCACCGCCCCTCCTCTCCTGTTCCATCCAAAACTAGCGTCGCTCCTCTCCCGTTCTAATCCAAAACTAGCGCGGCTCCTCTCCTCTTCCATTCAAAAACCACCGCCGGCGAGTGAAGGTGCTATGGAGAAGTAGATCGATGGAGGAGTACAACCGATACGTGAGGATCGTAGACGACGACCCTGTGAAGCTAGCTAGGATGTTGGAGATACAGTCTTTGTTTGACAACAAGGACCAACTAGCGGCGACGGTGATATCCATGGCCAAATATCTGCAACAGAGCGAAAAGGCGGCGATACTCCCGAAGGGAGTCGCGCCGGAGTACATAGAGCTGCTCCTCTGGGCCATGGAGCAAACAGATTCACCGAATCCGATCGTGAGGGAGCGGTGGTGGGAATATCGATCCCAGATGGAGCATCCACCAGAGATTGAAGGATCGAGCATCTACAGGGTGCCGTTTGTGAGGGTGTCCTGCCAGAGCGAGCCGGTGGAGTCTTCGTCGACCGAACCCAACTGCAAGAGGAGAAAAGCAGTTGGCCCGATGACGCTTCCCCGCCATCGTCTCCCTCGCCGTTCACATCCTCTCACGGGGCGGCTGTCTGCCGCCGAGGAATAGGAGTGGGCTGCCCCCCAGCCCAATAGTCGGGAAGGTTGTGAATTGTTCGGAGGAGCTTAGGGTTGTCAGTATTTGCAGGTTGTGAATTGTGTTGTGTGTTGTGTATTTTGAGAGTACTTTCAGATATGAATGTCTTTTGAATTTCAGATTTGCAGTATTGAGCATATGAAGTATTTTATGAATTCTACATATCTATTTTAGCACTTAAAGAAATGTAGTTTCATAGGAGTATAAAAGTGCAGACAATGTGATTCTCAGAGAAGAAACTGCAAGTTTCAGTTTCAGATAAGAAACTGCAAGTTCAGTTTCAGATAAGAAACTGCAACTTTCAGAGGCAGAGCATTTATATTAACACGGCCTTTTCAAACAGGGTTAACATCATGTTGGAAGTTTTATTCATGGTCGAAAATGGAACTACCAGCCAGTTAACATCATGCTGATCAACATTCATGCATAGCACATCTTCATATGATGCATAGTCAAAATGCCCACACAATGTCGAGTGTGTGAAACACAGAGAAAACGAGGGACGAAGTTTTGGCAAGTGTTGGACGTGGTTTTGGGCTGCCCCGTCTAGGCTTTCATTTTTAACATGCGCAGCCCACGTCCTTGGATGGGAGGTCCATAGGCCTGTTTGTATTTTCTTAGGGCCGTCATGTATCGACTGGCCTATGGACCTCCCATCCGAGGTTTTATTTTTGGCAGCCCAATTTATGTACTTTTTTGAAGAAAACGCAGAGGTTTGTTCTATTTCTCTATATAAGATTAGGAATGCCAGGTCCAACTTATGTTTACCTTCTAACTATATTATATATATTTAAATTATTTTATATGTTGACTGTTTAGTTCACATAATTGGCAAATAGATGACCGCTCTCGCGATCCCCTTCGCCCCTGCCACCACCTCCACCCTCACCGCCGCCCCGCCACTACCTCCACCCTTGTCGCCGCCATAGATCTCGCCGCCACCCCCCGCCTCCTGACTCCGGGCATGTCTGCCCCCCTCAGCAAGTCCGCTCGCGCACCCCATGGAGTCGCCGGCCATATCCATGGGGGAATGGCTGGAAGACAGGCAGATGTACAAGATGCATCTCCCACATGTCTACAAAGCCTTCCCGCTGATGCTCCAGCCGCTCGACTCCGTCGCACCGGCGGTGTTGTGGGAGACTCGAGGGAGGAGATGGAGGGAGCGGGTGATGCGGATCCGCAACGACGCTCTCTCCTGGACCTAGTGCACGCGCGAATGGAGGGAAGTAGAGGAGGAAGCTACGAGGGAGGAAGCCGAGGAGGGACCGAATCCGTTCTCTCACTCGGGCAGGTATGCTCGGATGTGCAAGGATCATGTGGATTGGGAGCTGCTGAATCTAGCCCTGCGGATCTACTTCGAAGGAGATTTCTCGGAGAAACACGAGATGCCCCACCCTAGTGAGCCGCCGATTGCGTTCGTTCGATGGGCGAAAGGAGAAGTGAATTCAGGAGATCCACGCCGTGCTGCGAGATGGGAATGCTTGACTGGACTCCTGCCCACCAGCACGCCACCGGAGCCGGAGCAGGTGGATCCCCTACCTTACCTCTCCCCCAAACCTGCAGAAGATTGAAATTAGGCTTGCAATCTGCTTCAATTGAGCTGTCTGGTGGTTATTTCTGCTTCCTGAGAGACAACATCTGGCTGGAGGATGAGACGGAACCAGGAACTACGATGAATTTCCCCTATCACAATGGGGGGGAGCGCCGGTTGGGCAGTGGTACGACCCACCTCCGCCCCAAATGGGGGCACAATCTGGGCAGGCTCCTGTAATTGCCCAAGATCAATCTGCTGGTGGTTCTGACTCTCATATCAGTGGGAAATCTCAAGGCAAGAATCAGTAAAAGAAGAGATAGGACATCCAGAAAACTGCTCCTGCCTTATGGCATACTCTAAGGTGATCTGCTACAACTGTGGGAACCAGGGCATCATTTGGATAAATGTGTCAAGCCCAAGAGTTGTTTTATCTGCAAAATGGTTACCCATAAAGTTGAGAATTGCCCTGTCAGAAGGAAAACCCACAGTTCTACTAGATATGTTGGAAGTGCTACTCCATGATTATGTCCATCATTGACAAAATTTTCTGTGACACGGAATTAGATAGTTTCTTTCCCCTTTCTAGTTGTAGAGCTCTGCCCAGATGTGGTAGTGACCACACTCCTTTGCTCTGCGACTCTGGTCTTAACCAAACTCCAAAGAGCAATAGTTTTAAATTTGAAACGTGGTGGTTGCTTAGAGAAGATTTTACTGAGCTAGTCAAGAAAATCTGGAATGAGCCTACTGGGAGCAGCTGCCCCCTAGAAAATTGGCAGATCAAAATCAGGAGATTTAGAAGAACTACCAAAGGGTGGAACTCCAATGAGGAAGCTAATCTTAGAAGATACAAAAGGCTTCTCCTCCTTGAGTTTGATTCTCTAGATATTAAGGCAGAAACCACTGACCTCTCTGAGGCTGAGACTAATAGATTAAACTTTTTCCATGGAGAGCTCAAGAAAATTTGGCTTCAAGAAGAAATCAAAGCCAAACAAAGGTCTAGAGATAGAAACATTAAGGAGGGTGATAGAAATACTGCTTACTTCCATGCAGTAGCTAACCAGAGGAGGAGGAAAACCCTCATTCACTCCCTTGATGGCCCTAATGGCCCTGTTACTGAGGTAGATGAGATGCTGAAATTGGGTAGTGACTTCTACAAAGACCTGTTTAAGAAAGAAAAACCCTTCTGGGTTCTCTCTACAAAACATTTTTTCTCTTCTTCTGAAAAAGTCTCTCCTGCTGAAAATGAGCTGCTAGAAGCCCCTTTTTCAGAGACAGAGGTGAAGGAAGCCATTTTTAGCTCTTATCTTGATGGGGCTCCTGGTTCTGATGAGATTCCCTTCCTGTTTTACCAGCATTTTTGGGACTTGGTGAAAAATGATCTCTTAGATCTTTTTCAAGCCGTTCATAGAGGAGAGTTGGATCCAACAACTTACCCATGGGGGGTCTGTTGGGGTCAAGTTAAATAACTGTGAAAGTGATTTTTTCCTTGCTGGTAAAGGCCTTAGGCAAGGTGACCCCATCTCCCCGCTTTTGTTTAATTTAGTAGTGGACGTTCTTACTAAAATGCTGAGCAAAGCTGCTGATCATAGTCTGATTGCATGGCTCTGTCCTGAGGTCTGCCCTGGTGGCATCATCTGCCTTCAATATGCAGATGATACCATCCTTTTCTTAGACAATGACTCCACACATGCTAGCAATCTGAAAATTGTTCTAACCTGGTTTGAACAAGTCTCAGGCATGAGAATCAACTACTCTAAAAGTGAACTCATCCCTACCAACATGGATGATCAGGAGTTAGCTGACTTCCTCTCTATTCTAGTCTGTAATAAAGGTAACTTCCCCATTAAGTACCTAGGTATCCCTCTCCACTATGATAAACTAAGCAGAGAGGATATCCAACCCCTTCTGGATAAAATCAATAAAATGATTGCTGGGTGGAGGGGCAAACTTCTCTCTTACAGAGGTAGATTGAGGGCCTGTTCTTTTCGGCGATTCTCCCAGATTCACCCCCTCCCCAGCTTCTCCCAGAATCGCCACTCCATATTTTTTTACAATCCTATCTAGTTAAGGTCTAATTAGTTAGGATTGTAAAGAACATATGGAGTGGTGATTCTGGAAGAAGCTGGGGAGGGGGACGTTTCTGGTAGAATCGCCCAAAAGAACTGGCCTTGATCCTCATACAAGCTTGTTTGGCTAGCATTCCAGTGTATCTCCTCTCCTTCTTCAAGTTCCCTAAATGGGTAGTGAACCTCATCAATTCTCAGATGTCTCATTGCTTGTGGAATGATTTTGAGGGAAATAGGAAGCTACGCCTTGCTAATTGGGCCCTAGTCTCTATGGAAAAAGATTTTGGAGGCCTAGGCATACCTAACCTCCAAGAAATTAACATCTGTCTTCTAGGGTCTTGGATTAAAAGATTCTATGAGGAAGACCTGAAACCCTGGAAGCTTCTTATTACCCATAAATACCTAGGAAATAAACCTAATATTTTTGTCCCTTCCTCCAACCCTAAGACCTCTAGATTCTAGAAAGGATTAAAATCTATTATGCATGCTGTGAAATTTGGCTACAGATGGAACATAGGGGATGGGAGGAGAACCAGGTTCTGGGAATATACTTGGTTTGGCACATCCCCCCTAGCTGTCCAATTTTGGCCTATTTACTCTGTCTGCAATGAGCTTAACAAAAGTGTCAATGAAGTTTGGGACAGTCAATGCCTAAAACTCTCTTTTCGAAGGAACTTTAGTGATAGTCTCATGGAGCAATGGTTCCAGTTGGAGGAAATTGCCAAAAGCAGTACCTTTACTGCCGAGCCGGATGCCCTGATTTGGCAGCTGGACAATAAGGGGAAGTATTCCTCCAGGTCCCTCTATCATGTTATCAACTTTAGAGGTGTTCAACCCGTGTTTATCCCTGCTGTCTGGAAATTGAGAGTTCCCCCTAAAATTCATGTATGTCTCTAGCTTCTCTCCAAAAACAAATTGATGACTAGCGATAACCTTAGGAAGAGACACATCATCAAACCCCTTGATTGTGTTTACTGCTTGGAACAAGAGTCTTGTTCTCACCTATTTTTTGAATGTATAGTTTCTAAACATCTCTGGGCCCACATTGAGGAATATTTCTCTAGTTAAATTGGCTCATCCTTCTGTCGCCAGATTCTGGATTGCTACCAAAAAGTGCACAATTTTAAACACTGTTAGCTCAGCTGTCCTTTGGTGCCTCTGGAAATATAGAAATGCTATGATTTTCAGTAACACCTCCTGGATTTCCATTTCGCAGGTCTTGAGGTTGATCAGGAACATGGTGAGGAACTGGGCGATTCTCTCCTCCGAATCGGACAAGGACAAGTTGATGAGCTTCGTGGAAACCCTAACAAGATCCCTCCAGAAACCGTTGGCGATCACTTGTGGCTGAACAAGGCTTGACCTACTCTGGGGCTGGACCCGTGGGCTCGTCTCAAGATCTCTGATGAAGATGATGGGCACCTGGCGCCAAAAAAGAGGGACATCCACCATGCTACGCCTTCTAGCCCGGTGTCTCCGCTTGCTTACTGGTCGCTGCAGGATGACACGGCCCCTCGGCTGAAGACCATGAAGGCTTCGTTGGACCCTCCTTGTGTCATTTGAGTGCTCTATCTGCTCTGCCTTTGGCACCGCTCGGGTGATTTGTGTTATTCAGATAACTTGTTCATCCACCCCCCTAGTTTGTAGCTTTTCTACCTTTGCTTTCGAACTGCTCTTTGAGCTGCTGTATCAGAATATGTTGTGGTTTCGTTCTCAGCAATGGAACCAGGGAGATGCTCCCTGTTTTTCTAAAAAATATATTTTATATGTTATTATATATTATTTTTATTGTCATCATATATTTAACAGATACTTACATATGTAAGAAAACAATATCCCACATCTTATTAACTTATAAAAATAATTTCTTAACAAATAAAATCCTGGATTGTTTTGGCACGAAAATCCTAGTGATTGTGTACAAAAGCTTGGTAAGATTTATGGACGAATGTAATAATATCACTTATTATTTAAATATATTTATAACAAAATGCTCAGCCCCGTTTTATTTTTTGATAACATTGCTGACCCAACCCAACATTATAATTAGAATCAGCCCAGCAAAATCGTGTATTTCGAGAAAGTGCAAATGGGCTGTAATTTTTTAGGAAACAAAATAAATGGGCCGCATGGACGCTACATTATTTGTTCACCCAGCCCAGCTAATGGCTGTAATTCAAAAAAAAGATCGAATTGACTGTAAATTCTACCACGCAAAAAAAGACTATAAATTCTGAAAAAATGGGTTGAATAGGTGCCACATTTTTGGAGGCTGAAATGTGGGCCAATAGGTCGAAGCCAATGCAAGTCGTTGTCAATTTAGTCAACAAATGATTCTGACATGTTAGCCATTGGATTTACATCCAACGACCGACATCCATCATCAATCTCTCATCTTCTTCCTCCAGCGCCGCCGGGACCACCTCCCGCCTCCTGCTGCTAGCAGCTCTGCTTAGCACGCTTCGCTATGAAGCGCTACTCCACCGTTGGCCAGGCCATCCCTCCACCCCTCCACACCTCCTGTTCTTCTCCACCGACTCCTGAACCACACTGCACTAGAACCAGTTAACCCTCGTACACCTCTCTGTCTGCGACTCTACTCCCGCGTCTTCCCTTCTCCGGCTCGTTGCTGTCCGGGGCCTCGTCGTCGTCCACCACCTTGGATGCGCTCGGCACGGCGTGGTCAACGTGGTCAATGAATGACACCATCGGAAGTAGACTGTGCGTGGAGAGGCTGACAGCTGGGTCCACGGCCGCACACAAGGAAATGCCTCATTATGCGCAAAATAATGATTCCTCCACCTGACATCTGGGACCCACCAGAAGGGCCACTGTATTTCGCGAAATAAAGTGCCCCCCGCTGACATGTCGGACCCACCAGCTATCTTCGCACGCAAGGAAGTGCCTCCTTATTACGCACAAAAAAATGAATATTCCCCCTGCCAGCTGGAACCCAGCATAGTGGGAGGCTGACTTGTGGGCCTACCAAGTTGACGGGGACGGAGGGCTTTGTCAACTTAGTCAATATGAACGATTCTAGATCCTGTTACCGTATGATGTTCATCCAACGCCGTAGTGCTTCTTCAACCTCTGGTCTTCTTGCTCCAGCCGCCCAAACCAGCGCCGGTCGTGTCGCGTGCTCCTACCTCCCGTGGCCGGCTGTGATGCCGCGGAGGCCTCACCGCCCCCTACTACTCCCACCGCTGGCCAGGCCATCCCTCTACTCACCCACACCCCCTGTTATTCTGCGGCGACAGCAGCCTCACACCGCATCCGAACCAGTGAACCCTCGTACTCCTCTTCGCGTGGGCATCCACTGCTGCGTCTTCCCCGGCTCCGAGTCGTCCCCTTCCTAGTCCTCGTCGTCATGCACCGCCCTGGTGCTCTCGGCGCAGCGTGGTCAACGACCAACTTCCATCGGAAGAGTACTGTATGTGGAGAGGTTGACAGCTGGGTCCACGGCAGCCGCAAGGAAGTGCCTCCTTATTACGCAGAAAATAATTATTCCTCCACCTGACAGTGGGGACCCACCGGACGGGCCACCAGTATTTTGCGAAAAAATCATTTCCCCCTGACTGCTGGGACCCACCGGACGGGCCATAGTATTTTGTGAAAAAAACGTTCCCCCCGCTGTCAGCTCGGACCCACCGGAAGTGCCTCCTTATTACGCACAAAAAAATGAATACTCCCTCGGCTAGCTGGGACCCACCTTGCTGGGAGGGTGACTTGTGGGCCTACTAAGTTGACGGGGATGAAGGGCTTTGTCAACTTAGTCAATATGAAAGATTCTAGCTCCAGTGACCGTATGATGTCCATCCAACGGCCGGTGTTTCTTCAACCTCTGATCTTCTTGCTCCAGCCGCCCAAAGCAGCGCCGGTCATGCCACATGCTCCTGCCTCCCGTGGCCGGCTGTGCTGCCGCAGAGGCCTCATTGCCCCCTACTATTCCCACCGCTGGCCAGGCACTGCGGCGACGGCAGCCTCACACCGCAGCTGAACCAGTGAACCCTCGTAGTCCTCTCCGCGCGGGCTTCCACTGCTGCATCGTCCCCTTCCTAGGCCTCACCGTCGTCCACCGCCGTGGTGCTCTCCGCACGGCGTGGTCAACGTGGTCAAGGAACGACTTCCATCGGAAGAGTACTGTACGTGGAGAGGCTGACAGCTAGGTCCACGACCACATCCCAGTTTTTTTTGTGATTTGCCAAGTAAGTCGCTTTGTCAGGCCCGTTGGGCTGCAAATCTTTCAAGACGAGGAGAGCTTTCATTCGGTTGGCCGAGAAAATGGCCCATCAGTAATGAGAAATGGGTTGTACATTTTTAAAACACATCAAACCGGCAATTAGTTTCAAATATCTTTTTTTCATTTCAAGATTTTAAATTACATTATTTTTTATGCATGGAGAATTTGTTGGATTTTATATTGATATACATTTATTTTTAAAATCAGTTTGAATGTGAGTCGAAATTTCAGGATTAAAAACAGTTCGGACCGCACCGAAATATGCAAAATTTCGTATAATTTTTTAACCGTTGTCACAATATGGATTGTAATGCTAACAAAAATAATATGGGCTCCAAAAAAAACCCTTAAGAATTAGCAAATGGGTTGTAAATTATTAGAAATAATGGCAGATGGGATGTATGTTGTTTTCCACAGATTTGAGGCTTTCCTAAAAAAAGGTTGACGCACAAGCATTGACTGTTGGATGTCCATCCAACGGCCGTCGTGCTTCTTCAATCTCTGCTCTTCTTGCTCCAGCCGCTCAAACAAGCGACGGCGGGACTGCCTACTCCCTCCTCCTCGCGGCCGGCTGTGCTGCCGCGCAGGCCTCACCGCCCGACCATACTCCCATCGCTGGCCTAGCCATCCCTCTACTCACCCACACCTATTGTTATTCTCCGGCGATGGCAGACAAACCAGTAAACCCTCGTACAGTCGTACTCCCCTCCCCGTGGGAAACAACTGCCGAGTCTTCCCTGCCTCCGTGTCGTCCCCTTCCTAGGCCTCGCCATCGTCCACCGCCCTGGTGCTCTCGGCGCGGCGTGGTCAATGTGGTCAAGGAACGACTTCCATCGGACGTGGACTATACGTGGAGAGGCTGATAGCTGGGTCCACGGCCGCAGCAAGGAAGTGCCTCCTTATTATGCGGAAAATAATGATTCCTCCACCTGACAGCTGGGACCCACCGGACAGGCCACTGTACTTCACAAAAAACATTCCCCCCTAACTGCTGGGACCCACCAGCTACATCTTCGCACGCAAGGAAGTGCGTCCGGGCAAAAAAAAGATTCGCCCCCTGACTGCTGGGACTGACCAGCTACATCTTCATAGGCAAGGAAGTGCCTGACAGTCGGGACCCACCTGGTCGAAGCGTACGTAGCGTTGTCATTCTGGTCGCGAATGTGTACGTACATACTGGTCGATGTAGAGGCGCACACGTGTCGTAGTAGAGGCGTGCACGTGTCGTAGTAGAGGCGCACGCGTAGCATTTACACGTACGTACAGCGGCCAGATTGTAAGAAAGAAAATACGGCCACGTATGTGTACATACGGGTGGGGTCTCGAACACCTACTTGCGCATACGTACGGCCAGGGCTCGTGTACATGGCTGGGTTGGAACGGAGAAACAGCATCGTCGTTGTGTTCATCGGGCGGCAATGGAATGCGTCGTGTTCATGGGGAGGCAACGGAATGCGTCGTGTTCATGGGGAGGCAACGGAATGCGTCGTGTTCATCGGGAGGGCTTGGACGGAACAAGCGATGGAAACGAGGCCTGGCGTACCGCAGAATGGAGGAAACGGCCTTGTGTTCGACCGGCCACGTTCGAAACGAGATGTTGTTCATCGGGAGGGGTCTGGCGTACCGCAAAACGGAGGAAACGGACCTCCAGCGGTCAAAACGGGGGTCGTGTTAATCGGGAGGGGTCTGGCGTACCGCAAAACGGACGAAACGGACTTGTGTTGGAGCACTACGGTCGAAACGGGGGTCCTGTTCATCGGGAGGGGTGTGGCGTACCGCAAAACGGGACTCCACGGGATACTGTTCATCTCCACCATCGACCCCCTCCAACCTCCACGAGCTACTGTTCATCCACCGTCGACCTCCTCCAGCCTCCACCTGTGACTGTTCATCCACGGGCTCCTGTTCATCCAGCCTCCACCGCGCGCTACTCCATCGGCTACTGTTCAACCAGCCCTCTCCATAGGCTCCTGTTCAACCACCCCTCCACGGGCTACTGTTCATCCTGCCCTCCACCGTCTACTGTTCATCCTGCCCTCCACGAGGTGGTCCTGTTCATCCAGCCCTCCACGGGGTCCTGTTCATCCAGCCCCAACCGGCCCGATCGATCGGGGTCCTGTTCATCCAGAGGCAACACCACGGGGTCCTGTTCATCCACCCCCACCGGGAACTGTTCATCCACCCCCCACCCTCGCAATGCTCACTGTTCATCCAGAGGCAGCATCGATCGGCTTCAGTTAGCAACAGTAGCGAAGGGATCGTTCGATCGGATTCAGTTAACAGCCATCGATCGATCGCTTGGGTTCAGTAACGCGTAGCCTGCAGTGCAATCGCTCGGGTTCAGTTAGAGCCCAATGCCTCACTCGGGTTCAGTTAGAGCCAACGCCTCGCACACACGCGCGTACGTGTACGAGAGAAACATGCATCGCTCAGCCCCCGACCTCCCACCGTAACCCGGAACTCCCTGAAATTTTCCTCCCCCTCGCTTCTACCACGGGTTTTTCCGTCATGGACGGCCCAAAGAATGTCATGCAGCTGCGTCTCCGGCCCACCCAGGACGAAAAGCCCATTTTCTTTCATGATTTTTTGTCATAGAAGTAGGAGCCCACCACATCTATGATGATACCGTGTTTTGTCACAATTATCGTCATAGAAGTGTCATATGTATGACAGAAAAAAAAATTCGTTTGGCCCAAAATGTCACGGATGTGTCTTTTTTTTGTAGTGCTCTCTGACAATCGGAGTGACAAATCCTAATCTTGAAATACGCCAACCCAACAAGTACCTTTGGAGACACTTGTAGAGAACCTTTATAATCACCCAGTTACGTTGTGACGTTTGGTAGCACACAAAGTGTTCCTTTGGTAAACGGGAGTTGCATAATCTCATAGTCACAGGAACATGTATAAGTCATGAAGAAAGCAATAGAAACAAACTAAACAATCAAGTGCTAAGCTAACGGAATGGGTCAAGTCAATCACATTATTCTCCTAATGATGTGATCTCGTTAATCAAATGACAACTCTTTGTCTATGGTTAGGAAACATAACCATGTTTGATTCAACGAGCTAGTCAAGTAGAGGCATAATAGTGACACTCTAATTTGTCTATGTATTCACACATGTATCATGTTTCCAGTTAATACAATTCTAGCATGAATAATAAACATTTATCATGATATAAGGAAATAAATAATAGCTTTATTATTGCCTCTAGGGCATATTTCCTTCAGTCTCCCACTTGCACTAGAGTCAATAATCTAGATTACACAGTAATGATTCTAACACCCATGGAGCCTTGGTGCTGATCATGTTTTACTCGTGGAAGAGGCTTAGTCAACGGGTCTGCAACATTCAGATCCGTATGTATCTTGCAAATCTCTATGTCTCCCACCCGGACTTGATCCCGGATGGAGTTGAAGCGTCTCTTGATGTGCTTCGTTCTCTTGTGAAATCTGGATTCCTTTGCTAAAGCAATTGCACCAGTATTGTCACAAAAGATTTTCATTGGACCCGATGCACTAGGTATGACACCTAGATCGAATATGAACTCCTTCATCGAGACTCCTTCATTTCCTGCTTCCGAAGCAGCTATGTACTGTGCTTCACATGTAGATCCCTCTATGATGCTTTGTTTAGAACTGCACCAACTGACAGCTCCACTGTTTAATAAAAACATGTATCCGGTTTGCAATTTGGAATCGTCCGGATTAGTGTCAAAGCTTGCATCAATGTAACCATTTACGACGAGCTCTTTGTCACCTCCATAAACTAGAAACATATCCTTCGTCCTTTTCAGGTATTTCAGGATGTTCTTGACCGCTGTACAGTGATCCACTCCTAGATTAATTTGGTACCTCCCTGCTAAACTAATAGCAAAGCACACATCAGGTCTGGTACACATCATTGCATATATGATAGAGCCTATGGCTGAAGCATGTGGAACATCTTTCATTTTCTCTCTTATCTTCTGCAGTGGTCGGGCATTGAGTCTTACTCAACTTCACACCTTGTAACACAGGAAAGAACCCTTTCTTTGCTTGATCCATTTTGAACTTCTTCAAAACTTTGTCAAGGTATGTGCTTCGTGAAAGTCCAATTAAGCGTCTCGATCTATCTCTATAGATCTTGATGCCCAATATATAAGCAGCTTCACCGAGGTCTTTCATTGAAAAACTCTTATTCAAATATCCTTTTATGCTATCCAGAAATTCTATATCATTTCCAATCAACAATATGACATCCACATATAATATCAGAAATGCTACAGAGCTCCCACTCACTTTCTTGTAAATACAGGCTTCTCCAAAAGTCTGTATAAAACCATATGCTTTGATCACACTATCAAAATGTTTATTCCAACTCCGAGAGGCTTGCACCAGTCCATAAATGGATCGCTAGAGCTTGCACACTTTGTTAGCTCCCTTTGGATCAAAAAAACCTTCCGGTTGCATCATATACAACTCTTCTTCCAGAAATCCATTCAGGAATGCAGTTTTCACATCCATTTGCCAAATTTCATAATCATAAAATGCAGCAATTGCTAACACGATTTGGACAGACTTAAGCATCGCTACGGGTGAGAAAATCTCATCATAGTCAATCCCTTGAACTTGTCAAAAACCTTTTGCAACAAGTCGAGCTTTATAGACAGTAACATTACCGTCCGTGTCAGACTTCTTCTTGAAGATCCATTTATTTTCAATGGCTTGCCGATCATCGGGCAAGTCAACCAAAGTCCACACTTTGTTCTCATACATGGATCCCATCTCAGATTTCATGGCCTCAAGCCATTTTGCGAGATCTGGGCTCACCATCGCTTCTTCATAGTTTGTAGGTTCGTCATGGTCTAGCAACATAACCTCCAGAACAGGATTACCGTACCACTCTGGTGCGGATCTCACTCTGGTTGACCTACGAGGTTCAGTAACAATTTGATTTGAAGTTTCATGATCATCATCATTAACTTCCTCACTAATTGGTGTAGGTGTCACAGGAACCTGTTTCTGTGATGAACTACTTTCCAATAAGGGAGCAGGTACAGTTACCTCATCAAGTTCTACTTTCCTCCCACTCACTTCTTTCGAGAGAAACTCCTTCTCTAGAAAGGATCCAAATTTAGCAACAAACGTTTTTTCCTTTGGGTATCCTATGAAGACACATTTCTCTGATTTGGGTTCGAGCTTATCAGGTTGAAGTTTTTTCACATAAGCATCGCAGGCCCAAACTTTAAGAAACGACAAGTTTGGTTTCTTGCCAAACCACAGTTCATAAGGCGTCGTCTCAACGGATTTCGATGGTGCCCTATTTAATGTGAATGCAGCCGTCTCTAAAGCATAACCCTGAAATGATAGCGGTAAATCAGTAAGAGACATCATAGATCGCACCATATCTAGTAAAGTACGATTACGACGTTCGGACACACCATTACGCTGTGGTGTTCCGGGTGGAGTGAGTTGCGAAACTATTCCGCATTGTTTCAAATGAAGACCAAACTCATAAATCAAATATTCTCCTCCACGATCAGATTGTAGAAACTTTATTTTCTTGTTACGATGATTTTCAACTTCACTCTGAAATTCTTTGAACTTTTCTAATGTTTCAGATTTATGTTTCATTAAGTAAATATACCCATATCTGCTTAAATCATCTATGAAGGTGAGAAAATAACGGTACCCGCCGTGAGCCTCAACATTCATCGGACCACATACATCCGTATATGATTTCCAACAAATCTGTTGCTCGCTCCATAGTTCTGGAGAACGGCGTTTTAGTCATCTTGCCCATGAGGCACGGTTTGCAAGTACCAAGTGATTCATAATCAAGTGGTTCCAAAAGTCCATCAGTATGGAGTTTCTTCATGCGCTTTACACCAATATGACATAAACGGCAGTGCCACAAATAAGTTGCACTATCATTATCAACTCTGCATCTTTTGGCTTCAATATTATGAATATGTGTATCACTACTATCGAGATTCAATAAGAATAAACCACTCTTCAAGGGTGGATGACCATAAAAGATATTACTCATATAAATAGAATAACCATTATTCTCTGATTTAAATGAATAACTGTTTCACATCAAACAAGATCCAGATATAATGTTCATGCTTAATGCTGGCACCAAATAACAATTATTTAGGTCTAAAACTAATCCTGAAGGTAGATGTAGAGGTAGCGTGTCGACTGCGATCACATCGACTTTGGAACCATTTCCCATGCGCATCATCGCCTCGTCCTTAGCCAATCTCTGCTTAATCCGTAGTCCCTATTTCAAGTTGTAAATATTAGCAATAGAACCAGTATCAAATATCCAGGTGCTACTGCGAGAATTAGTAAGGTACACATCAATAACATGTACTCCCTCCGTTCTGAATTACTTTTCTTGAATTTGTCTAGATACGGAGGTATCTAGCACTAAAATGAGTCTAGATACATCGTATCTAGACAAATCCAAGATAAGTAATTCGGAACGGAGGGAGTATATCACATATACCTTTGTTCACCTTGCCATCCTTCTTATCTGCCAAATACTTGGGGCAGTTCCGCTTACAGTGACCAGTCTATTTGCAGTATAAGCACTCAGTTTCAGGCTTAGGACCAGACTTGGGTTTCTTCTCTTGAGCGGCAAATTGTTTGCTGTTCTTCTTGAAGTTCCCCTTCTTCTTCCCTATACCCTTTTTCTTGAAACTAGTGGTCTTGTTAACCATCAACACTTGATGCTCCTTTTTGATTTCTACCTCCGCAGCCTTTAGCATTGTGAAGAGCTCGGGAATTGTCTTATCCATCCCTTGCATATTATAGTTCATGACGAAGCTTTTGTAGCTTGGTGGAAGTGATTGAAGAACTCTGTCAATGACACTATCAACAGGAAGATTAACTCCCAATTGAGCTAAGTGATTATGATCCCAGACATTTTGAGTATATGTTCACTGACAGAACTATTCTCCTCCATCTTGCAGCTATAGAACTTATTGGAGACTTCATATATCTCAATCTGGGCATTTGCTTGAAATATTAACTTCAACTCCTGGAACATCTCATATGCTCCATGACGTTCAAAACGTCGTTGAAGTCCCAGTTCTAAGCCGTAAAGCATGGCACACTGAACTATCGAGTAGTCATCAGCTTTACTCTACCAAACATTCTTAACATTGTCAGCAGCATCTGTAGCAGGCCTGGCACCCAGTGGTGCTTCCAGGACATATTTCTTCCGTGCAGCAATGAGGATAATCCTCAAGTTACGGACCCAGTCCGTGTAATTGCTACCATCATCTTTCAACTTTGCTTTCTCAAGGAACACATTAAAATTCAACGGAACAGCAGCACGAGCCATCTATCTACAATCAACATAGACAAGCAAAAAACTATCAGGTACTAAGTTCATGATAAATTTAAGTTCAGTTAATCATATTACTTAAGAACTCCCACTTAGATAGGCATCCCTCTAATCCTCTAAGTGATCACGTGATCCAAATCAACTAAACCATGTCCGATCATCACGTGAGATGGAGTAGTTTCAATGGTGAACATCACTATGTTGATCATATCTACTATATGATTCACGCTGGACCTTTTGGTCTCAGTGTTCTGAGGCCATATCTGCATATGCTCGGCTCGTCAAGTTTAACCTGAGTATTTTGCGTGTGCAACTGTTTTGCACCCATTGTATTTGAATGTAGAGCCTATCACACCCGATCATCACGTGGTGTCTCGGCACGAAGAACTTTCACAACGGTGCATACTCAGGGAGAACACTTATACCTTGATAATTTAGTGAGAGATCATCTTATAATGCTACCATCAATCAAAGCAAGATAAGATGCATAAAAGATAAACATCGCATGCGATCAATATAAGTGATATGATATGGCCATCATCATCTTGTGCTTGTGATCTTCATCTCCGAAGCACCGTCATGATCACCATTGTCACCGGCGCGGCACTTTGATCTCCATCGTAGCATCATTGTCGTCTCGCCATCTTATGCTTCTACGACTATCTCTACCGCTTAGTGATAAAGTAAAGCATTACAGGGCGATTGCATTGCATACAATAAAGCGACAACCATAAGGCTCCTGCCAGTTGCCATAACTTGGTTACAAAACATGATCATCTCATACAATAAAATATAGCATCATGCCTTGACCATATCACATCACAACACGCCCTGCAAAAACAAGTTAGATGTCCTCTACTTTGTTGTTGCATGTTTTACGTGGCTGCTACGGGCTGAGCAAGAACCATTCTTACCTACGCATCAAAACCACAACGATAGTTCGTCAAGTTAGTGTTATTTTAACCTTCTCAAGGATCAGGCGTAGCCACACTCGGTTCGACTAAAGTTAGAGAAACTGAAACCCTCCAGCCACCTGTGTGCAAACCACGTCGATAGAACCAGTCTCGCGTAAGCGTACGCGTAATGTCGGTCCGGGCCGCTTCATCCAACAATACCGCCGAACCAAAGTATGACTTGTATCGCCCATAGCTCACTTGTGTTCTACTCATGCATATAACATCAATGCATAAAACCTGGCTCGGATGCCACTGTTGGGGAATGTAGTAATTTCAAAAAAAATCCTACGCACATGCAAGATCATGGTGATGCATAGCAATGAGAGGGGAGAGTGTGTCCACGTACCCTCGTAGACCGAAAGCGGAAGCGTTAGCACAACACGGTTGATGTAGTCGTACGTCTTCACGATCTGACCGATCAAGCACCGAACGCACGGCACCTCCGAGTTTTGCACACGTTCAACTCGATGATGTCCCTCAAACTCTGATCCAACCGAGCTTTGAGGGAGAGTTCCGTCAGCACGACGGAGTGGTGACGATGATGATGTTCTACCGACGCAGGGCTTTGCCTAAGCACCACTACGATATGACCAAGGTGGATTATGGTGGAGGGGGGCACCGCACACGGCTAAAAGATCCAAGAGATCAATTGTTGTGTCTATGGGGTTCCCCCCTCCTCCGTATATAAAGGGGGGGGAGGAGGAGGAGGCAGGCCAAGGGGAGGAGGCACGCCCAAGGGGGGCAATCCTACTCCAAGTAGGTTTCGCCCCCTTTCTTATTCCAACTAGGAGAAGGGGGAAGGAGGAGGTGGAGAGAAGGAAGGAGAAGGGGGGCCACCGCCCCTTCCCTTTCCCAATTTGGATTGGGGCAAGGGGGGCTACGCGCCACCTCCTCCGCCTCTCCTCTTCTACCACTTGGGCCCATGAGGCCCAATAAGCCCCAGGGGAGTTCCGGTAACCCCCAGTACTCCAGTATATATCTGATAACCCCGGGAACCATTCCGGTGTCCGAATATAGTCTTCCAATATATCAATCTTCATGTCTCGACCATTTCAAGACTCCTCATCATGTCCGTGGTCACATCCGGGACTCTGAACTACCTTCGGTACATCAAAACACATAAACTCATAATATAACCGTCAACGAACTTTAAGCATGCGGACCCTACGGGTTCGAGAACTATGTAGACATGACCAAGACACGTCTCCGGTCAATAACCAATAGCGGAACCTGGATGCTCATATTGGCTCCTACATATTCTACAAAGATCTTTATCGATCAAACCGCATAACAACATACATTGTTCCCTTTGTCATCGGTATGTTACTTGCCCGAGATTCGATTGTCGGTATCTCAATACCTAGTTCAATCTCGTTACCGGCAGGTCTCTTTACTCGTTCCGTAATACATCATCCCACAACTAACGAATTAGTTACAATGCTTGCAAAGCTTGAGTGATGTGTATTACCGAGTGGGCCCAGAGATACCTCTCCGACAATCGGAGTGACAAATCCTAATCTTGAAATAAGCCAACCCAACAAGTACCTTTGGAGACACTTGTAGAGCACATTTATAATCACCCAGTTACGTTGTGACGTTTGGTAGCACACAAAGTGTTGCTCTGGTAAACGGGAGTTGCATAATCTCATAGTCACAGGAACATGTATAAGTCATGAAGAAAGCAATAGCAACAAACTAAACGATCAATTGCTAAGCTAACGGAATGGGTCAAGTCAATCACATCATTCTCCTAATGATGTGATCCCGTTAATCAAATGACAACTCTTTGTCTATGGTTAGGAAACATAACCATCTTTGATTCAACGAGCTAGTCAAGTAGAGGCATACTAGTGACACTCTGTTTTGTCTATGTATTCACACATGTATCATGTTTCCGGTTACTACAATTCTAGCATGAATAATAAACATTTATCATGATATAAGGAAATAAATAATAACTTTATTATTGCCTGTCGGTGTCAAAACCGGTGGATCTCGGGTAGGGGGTCCCGAACTGTGCATCTAGGCCGGATGGTAACAGGAGGCAGGGGACACGATGTTTTACCCAAGTTCGGGCCCTCTTGATGGAGGTAAAAACCTACGTCCTGCTTGATTGATATTGATGATATGGGTAGTACAAGAGTAGATCTACCACGAGATCAGAGAGGCTAAACCCTAGAAGCTAGCCTATGGTATGATTGTATGTTATGGTTGTTGTCCTACAGACTAAAACCCTTCGGTTTATATAGACACCGGAGAGGGTTAGGGTTACACAAGGTCGGTTACAAAGGAGGTGATATCCATATCCGTATTTACCTAGCTTGCCTTCCATGCCAAGTAGAGTCCCATCCGGACACGAGACGAAGTCTTCAATCTTGTATCTTCATAGTCTAACAGTCCGGCCAATGGAGATAGTCCGGCCAATGGAGACCCCCCAATCCAGGACTCCCTCAGTAGCCCCTGAACCAGGCTTCAATGACGATGAGTCCGGCGCGCAGTATTGTCTTCGGCATTGCAAGGCGGATTCTTTCTCCGAATACATCATAGAAAAATTTGAATACGAGGATAGTGTCCGACCCTGCAAAATAAGTTCCACATTCCATCATAGAGAGAATAATATTTCCGCAGATCTAATTTACTGGCTTGTTTTGGCAGCATGACGTTATGTCATGGCCCGGTGATTATTCGAACCATTTCCTTTAACCAGCCCCGCACATAACGCGACGCAGTTTTTCAACACGTCTTGTCAAAGCAGAGATCGTGTCCCCTTATTATGGGATTCTCATCAATACGGGCGTGGGTAACCTAACCGCACCATCAATTGCGGCGATTGGGGGATAAGCGAGTTTTACCAGGCAAGTGGGGACGTTTAGTTTCGTCCGCCCATATAAAGGGATAAGGATTCACCTTTCTATCCACGCCTTCTTCCTCCTTTGCTCATCCGTTTTCGCACACTCAAGCTCTAGCGCCCAAGTCCACACTTCCACCTCAACCTTCTCTAACCATGTCCAGAGCGGGAGGCAAGTGGATGGTCTCCTCCATCATGGAGGGAGACATCAAAAAACTGAGGAGAGCCGGATACCTGCCCGACGACATCGCGCATCGGCTCCCAGATGAGGGGCAGCTCATCCCCACCCCCAGGCCCCATGAGAGGGTAGTATTTCTCACCCATTTCCTCCGTGGACTGGGATTCCCTCTCCATCCATTCGTCCGGGGGCTCATGTTCTATTATGGCCTGGATTTCCACGATCTGGCCCCGAACTTCGTCCTCAACATCTCGGTGTTTATCGTCGTGTGTGAGGCCTTCCTCCGCATCAAGCCCCACTTCGGCTTATGGCTGAAGACCTTCAGTATCAAGCCGAAGGTGGTGGGCGGCCGCCAGGCGGAGTGCGGAGGCGCCATGGTGGGCAAGATGCCCAACATAACATGGCTCGAGGGCTCCTTTGTGGAAACCATAAAGGGGTGGCAATCGGGGTGGTTCTATATCACCGAGCCGCGCGACCCTGCATGGGCAGCGGCCCCCAAGTTCTGATCTGGCATCCCCATGCGGCTCACCTCCTGGAAAGAGAAGGGCCTGTCCTGGGGTAGTTCGAAAGAGCTGACCGGACTCCAAACATGTATTCAAAACATGGTGGACAAGAAGCTCAAGCTTGTCAACATAGTCCAAGTTATGCTCATCCGCCGGATACTCCCGTGCCAACAATGGGAGTTCAACTTGTGGGAGTTCAATATGGCGCAGCACCAAACTCTGAACAAGCTCTTCGACATGACTCATGAAGATGCCTGGAGGGTGCTGTTCAAAAGTGCCGAGGTCCCCCCTATTACGGAGGATCGCGTGTTCAGCGCGAAGCGCCAAGCCAGTGCGGTAAGCTGCTTTACCTTTCACAGGATACTTATTTTTTCATATAGATTGACTCTATGCGGGATCTAAACTCCCGTACCGTTGATAGGACTAGCAGAAGATGGCCAGACAGATCGACTATCCGGCTCCTTTGCCCGAAGGCCCCGCAGACGCTCTTCTAGCGAAGATGTTGACTCCGGCCCCTTATACGGTGCCAGAGAAGACCAAGAAGGCCAAGGGAACTCGAAAGAGTTCCCGACGCCAGGCGTCGTCGGACTCACCGTCCGATGACTCTGCGGCGCACTCTTCCCCCGAAGACGAGGAAGAAGAAGAAGATGCTCCCCCACCGACTGGGGGAGACAGGAAAAGGAAGGCCGCCCCAACTGGGGGGCCGAAGGGTCCAAGAAGGGAAGGACTCTCCTTCTGGACAGCTCCATCGCCACCGACGAAGGCGAAGACGAGTGGTTGCCCAGGGCCAAGCCCCCGGGGAGATCGTAAGTATTCAGATACCAAAGTAACCCATAGGATTCCTTTGTCGCACTGCTTTCCCTAACGCCGAACACAATTATGCAGGCCGCCCTGAGCCAGTATCGATGTATCATCAGACGGCTCCTTGGGCTTGTCGCACATGGATAGCGATCCAGTCCCGACCGCCACCTCCCCTCATCCTGCCGACGACGCTGAGGTGTTGTCTCAAGACACACCGGATCGAGGGGAGATAGTCCCGGAGGCACCTCAAGGTGACCTTCCGGACTCTGGGAGCCGAGGGGACGGGGCCCCTAAGAGCTCCGAGTTTGGCCCTCAGCCGAACACCGCGCCGGAACCTCCAGCGGTTCCAGGCTCGGGCAGGCGGCCTCCTTCTAAAAGGGGCAAGATGCCTGTGCCGGTGACCTCTGTCCATCCAGAGGCGCCGGACAATCTACTGGAAGTGCTTCGCAGCGCTTCCATCAACGAGGAGCACCGCACTATCATGAGTGCGGTGATCCAGAAGGTTCAGTCCGCCAAGAGCGGATTGACTGGAGCCCGTGACAGCCTTCTAACAGGCTTTGAGGTAAGTGTTATAAAATGTAGTAGAAATATTACCGCATAGACAGTAGCCCCTGATGCTTTGTTCGGTGTTCACAAAGAAAAACCAAACAGAGGATCAAATAATATCGCAGGAGTCTTATATAAGTATGTCAATATGCGTATGCAGGCTTCGCTGCTGGCGTCCGCCGCACTGACTGTGGAGGTCGCCGTACTGAAGCAGGACCTCGAGGGGTCCAGGAAAGAGCTCAGCCTTGTCAAGAGGCAGCTCAAGGAGAACAAGGGTAAGTAATACCCTGTCTATAGAACTGTATATATAAAAAAGGACGCGATTGCAAAATGACAGGATCATTGTATGTTTGCCAGGGGCCACGACCGAGGTAGTGACCCTGAAGCAAGCGCTAACCAAGGCCGAAGATAAAGCGGCCAAGGAGCGCACCGAGCGAGAGAAGCACGATGCTCGGGTGGGCGAGGTGCAGCAAGAGGTCGAGGCTCTCATGGTGAAGCACGAGGCGTTGGAGCTTGACTCAAAGACGCGGGAGTCTGAGCTTGCCGCGGCCCTCGAGAGTGTAAAAAGTGCCAAGGACGAAGCCCAAAAGGCCCTCCAAGAGATCGACGCGATGAAGAAGATAGCGGCGGGTAAGGCTTTCTATATGCAAAGCAAGCATGTAAAAGTAAATTACTGATTACTTACCCAGATCCGGAGCTCTTCAGGAGCATTCGCAGATTTGCCCCGCAGTGTGTTCGATGCCACACAATTTTACCACGCCGAGGACGGAAGCTCGATGGAGAAGCTGTTCTGGTCTCAGTATGCTGAGGCCGAACATCCGGTGCGAATGAGTGACCAGCTGAAGCAGATGGTCGAGCTACATAAGGCGGCCGATCAGGCCATGAAGAGCTTTATAGTCCGGCCGTGGCCTGGTGACGCCCTTCCGAAGAGCTTCTTCGGCCTGGTGAGGCGGCTTGTGGATGCCTGCCCGTGGCTGGAGGTCGTCAAGCGATCTGTCTGCATTGAAGGTACACGCCGGGCTTTTACCCGTGTGAAATTGAAGTGGGTCAAGCTAGACGTCGTGAAGCTGATCAAGGAGGGGCCGCCAGAGGGCAAGGAGCACCGCCACCCCGAGATGTACTATGAGGGTGTTCTGCCGGGTGCCCGTCTCATCGCGGACGAGTGTTCAAAAGATGTAATATTTGAGTAAACTTGCTCGTTTTATCCTATATTTATGAAAACTTGTTTCATATGCGCTATGCAACGCTTGTTTGAATTTAAAATATTACCTTCTGTTTGGCTGTTTATCCAATCTGAGAGATGGCTAGTCCTCGGCTTCTGCCCCCATGCCACGAGTGCTGGGGTGTTCGGGATAAACCTGAGCACTCTTGTTCCCATATTTGGGTCCTTCGAGGGAGGTGCTCAGCACAACGAACAAGGCAACCGGACTAACAATGCTTTATCACTCTCACTTAGCCATAGAATTCTATAATTTTAAATTTCAGCGAAGCCCCTGGTATACGGAAGGCCGAATTCGGGGCGCGATACACGCCTGTAAGCCGGACAGGGCCGGCCCCTCGCCCTAAGCAGCATAAGTCTTTAGGGACTCGAAAAACCTCGCCGAACAGCGACCAGTCTCTCGCCTTATGATGACAGTCAGTTTTAGCTTTCTCTACTGAGGTGCTAAGCCCGGCAGAACCGGGGTACAATCGCAGTAGTTCTCCTAGCGCTACCTTAGCCGATAGAGCGGAACGTAAGGTACCAAAACATAGGAGCCGGGCAAACCCAACATTTGACCAAAGACATGATTCGGAGCTGATGCATATAATGCTATAAGTTCGGGCTGCCGCACTTGTGAAAGTGTTCAGAGTTTTCACACCGCATTGTGGGGTATGTAAGCCCCTGGTGTATTGGTCGTACCATAGTGTACGGTTGCAAGGCGTCATTAATGAACACACACACACACACACACACACACACACACACATATATATATATATATAACAAGAATGCAATAATAGTCGTAATGTCATGCATTATTTATTAAAAAATTGCGTTAAAGCAGAGTGATACAGATAGTGTGATAAGCAAAGACAAGGACTATGTCCCTTCCAAGGGAAAGCTGAGGAATGATGTTAAATTGAATATTTCACTCATTACTGTAATCAACCTGGGAATTCCGTTGTATGACGTACTTGTCTACCTCATTGGTTGTTGCATCGTGTGTTCGGCAATAGTGCTGCCGGACAGTGTTTCCAGAGATTAAGGTCCTGAAAGAAAAAGGAAAATAACCAAACGGGAAGCCCCTAGTGCGGTTTAGGCCGCGTCTTGGGGCGTGCCGCATTTGTGCCCCCCTCCCCACCTGTGCCCATGGTATTTTTAATGCGTAATTATGTATGCGTAGCACGAGTTTTGCCGCTGGGCTGGGATTGGGGTGGCCGCCGTATTGATACGTGAGCTCAGATCGCGCCAGGCGGTCTATTTGCCGATTTCCCCAAGCGCGCTTGAAGGTGTGCGGGCTGTGAAGCGCCGAACTGGTTGATTGCCTTGAGAGGCTGTTTTGCGTTTCTGCTGTGAGGTTTGCGGTGTGCTCCTCTGTTCGGAGAGAGCGCTTTGTGTTTCCATTGATTGTAATAACTCCGCGAGGTCCTGGCATCTTGAGCTTGAGGTATGCATAATGCGGTACCGCATTGAATCCAGCAAATGCGGTTCGCCCGAGCAGCGCGTGATAACCACTTCGGAACGGGACTATATCGAAGATTAACTCTTCGCTTCAGAAGTTATCTGGGGATCCGAAGACCACTTCCAGTGTAATTGAGCCTGTGCAATGGGCCTCTACACCTGGAATGACGCCCTTAAAGGTCGTTTTGGTGGGTTTGATCCTTGAGGGGTCTATACCCATTTTGCGCATTGTGTCCTGATAAAGCAGGTTCAGGCTGCTGCCGCCGTCCATAAGGACTCGAGTGAGGTGAAATCCGTCGATGATTGGGTCTAGGACCAGTGCGGCGAATCCGCCATGACGGATACTAGTGGGGTGGTCCCTGCGATCGAAGGTGATCGGACAAGAGGACCAAGGGTTGAACTTTGGGGCGACTGGCTCCAACGCATATACGTCCCTGAGCGCACGCTTCCGCTCCCCCTTGGGGATGTGGGTTGCATATATCATGTTCACCGTCCGCACTTGCGGGGGAAACCTCTTCTGTCCTCCAGTGTGCGGCTGCCGGGGCTCCTCCTCGTCGTCGCTATGCGGCCCCTTGTCCTTGTTTTCGGCAATTAACTTGCCGGCTTGCTTGAACACCCAACAATCCCTGTTGGTGTGATTGGCTGGCTTGTTTGGGGTGCCGTGTATTTGACACGAGCGATCGAGTATATGGTCCAAGATGGACGGACCCGACGTACTTTGTTTGAATGGCTTTTTCCGCTGACCGGGTTTAGAGCCTCTGAATCCAGCATTGACTGCCGTATCCTCAGTATTTTCGCTGTTAATGCGGCGCTTATGCTTGTTGCAATGTGACCTGCTATTGCCGTCCTTGGTATCTGAGGTACCATGGTTCTTTGATATGTTATTACTGCGAGCCAGCTAGCTGTCTTCTCCCGCACAAAAGCGGGTCATGAGCGTCGTGAGAGCTGCCATAGATTTCGGCTTTTCCTGACCAAGGTGCCGGGCTAGCCAGTCATCTCGGATGTTGTGCTTGAAAGCCGCTAAGGCCTCCGCATCCGGACAGTCGATGATTTGATTTTTCTTTGTAAGGAACCAAGTCCAGAATTGCCTGGCCGACTCTTCTGGCTGCTGAATTATGTGGCTTAAATCATCGGCATCTGGTGGCCGCACATAAGTGCCCTGAAAGTTGTTGAAGAATGCGGCTTCCAGATCATCCCAACAGCTAATGGAGTCTGCTGGCAAGCTGTTAAGCCAATGCCGCGCTGGTCCTTTGAGCTTTAGTGGGAGGTATTTGATGGCATGTAAGTCATCGCTGCGGGCCATGTGGATGTGGAGGAGGAAGTCCTCAATCCATACTGCGGGGTCTATTGTGCCGTCATATGATTCAATATTTATATGTTTGAAACCTTCTGGGAATTGATGTTCCGTTACTTCGTCTGTGAAGCATAAGGGGTGTGCAGCGCCTCTGTATTGGGCTATATCTCGACGCAGCTCGAATGGGTCTTGCCCACTGTGTTCGGCCCAACCGGATTTGCTTTTACTGTATCCGGCGTGACGTTTGTCGTCTCGCAGAGTGGTGCGCCCTCTTGATCCGTAGATCGATCTTGAATGCTTTGCCTTGTCCTCCAATATGTCTCGCAGGTCTGGCGTATCTCCCCATGCCTTTTTATTTGAATGTCGTTGGGGTGGAGACTGATCTTTTGGTTGGAATGCCTCTCTATTGCGGCCACGAGGTGGCCGATCAGCCATATCATACGCTTCTTCCTCGAGTCGGGGTAGTAACCTGCGCCTTGGGTAACTCTTGGAGGGGCGCTCGAGTTTATATTCCTCGGCCATGAGGACTTCAGTCCATTTGTCAGCTAGCAGATCTTGATCAGCTTGAAGCTGTTGCTGCTTTTTCTTCAGGCTATTTGTTGTGGCCATAAGCCGGCGCTTGAAGCGCTCTTGTTCGACGGGATCCTATGGGACGGTGAATTCATCGTCGCCAAGGCTTGCCTCGTCTTCGGAGGGGGGCATGTGATTGTCATCCTCCTCCTCTCCGTTTGCCGCTCTCTCGGGAGAGCTGGCTCCTCCATCCTCCTGCCCTAAATCTTGCTGGAGGGGTTTGTTGTTTTCTTCGGCACTATCCGGAGTGTTATTATCTCCTGTGCCAGTATCACCACTTTTGCTTTGGCGGGACTTAGAGCGGCGCCGCTGACGTCGGTGTTTGGGTTGCTTCTTGGAGGGGTCGTCCTCCGCTATCCCGTCGCCATTGCCTTCTTTGGGTGTATCCACCATGTATATGTCATATGACGAGGTGGCTTTCCAGTGCCCTATAGGTGCTGGTTCATGTTCGTCTCCGACATCGTCGTCCATACCGTCGATGTCTTCGGAGTCAAAGTCGAGCATGTCAGTTAAATCATCGACAGTGGCTACGAAGTGGGTAGTGGGTGGGCGTCGAATTTCTTTGTCGTCCGCATCCCAATCCAGTTGGCCATAATCCGGCCAGGGCTCTCCTGACAAAGAGAGAGACCTTAGTGAATTCAGAATGTCGCCGAAGGGCGAGTGCTGAAAGATATCCGCGGCGGTGAATTCCATGATCGGCGCCCGATCGGATTCGATTGGCAGGGGCGCAGATGGTTCGGAGTCCGGAAAAGAGTCCGGCACCTTGGAGTCACGGGCTGCGCGGAGGTTTAGGCTGGTGTTCGGCTCGATCGCTATTGAGACTGCAGCCCCTGAGGAAGTGTCTAACCACCCGTCCTCGACTGGCGCAGTTGGCTCCGAGCTAAGGGTCGGAGCTGATGCGGGCGCAGCCTCTGGGGTACTGTTCGGCGGCAAAGCTAGGTCATACCCATCGCAACAGTGCGGCCTGCCCGGCTGTGGCTCGAATCCGTCGAAGATCAAGTCTCCGCGGATGTCGGCCGTGTAGTTCAAACTTCCAAATCTGACCTGATGGCCAGGGGCGTAGCTTTCAATCTGCTCCAGATGGCCAAGCAAATTAGCCCGCAGTGCAAAGCCGCCGAATACGAAGATCTGTCCAGAGAGAAAAGTCTCACCCTGGACCGCATCGCTATCAATGATAGTAGGAGCCATCAAGCCTAACGGCGACGACACAGAGGAACTCTCAATGAAAGCACCAATGTCAGTGTCAAACTGGCGGATCTCGGGTAGGGGGTCCTGAACTGTGCGTCTAGGCCGGATGGTAACAGGAGGCAGGGGACACAATGTTTTACCCAGGTTCAGGCCCTCTTGATGGAGGTTAAACCCTACGTCCTGCTTGATTGATATTGATGATATGGGTAGTACAAGAGTAGATCTACCACGAGATCAGAGAGGCTAAACCCTAGAAGCTAGCCTATGGTATGATTGTATGTTATGGTTGTTGTCCTACGGACTAAAACCCTTCGGTTTATATAGACACCGGAGAGGGTTAGGGTTACACAAGGTCGGTTTCAAAGGAGGAGATATCCATATCCGTATTTGCCTAGCTTGCCTTCCACGCCAAGTAGAGTCCTATCCAGACACGAGACGAAGTCTTCAATCTTCTATCTTCATAGTCTAACAGTCCGGCCAATGGAGATAGTCCGGCTGTCTGGAGACCCCCCAATCCAGGACTCCCTCATTGCCTCTAGGGCATATTTCCTTCAGCAGCAACTTTTCCTCTTTATCATAATGCCTAATAGGTATCTCAAAGTGTGCAGCAAGGCGCGAAGCAAAGATGCCTCCAAAGATGGGGCCCTTTGTACGGTTCAGACTTAATCATTTAGAAACAATAGCGCCTAAACTGAAAGTTGTATCATGAAACAAAGCATGGCGCAAAATAAAAATATCAGGGGCACTAAGATTTCCACTATTCTCGCGACCAATTAAGCATCTACTAGCAAAAATTGCAAAGTAACGTAGAACAGGAAAATGTATGCTAGTAATTCTTGCATCGGCAACTTTCCTCGTTTCCCCTACATCAATTGTATCAATAAACCCATCCACATCATTACGATGTGGTTCCTCGATGCTGCCCGCAAAGGGTATCTTACAGACTCGACAAAAATCATATAATGACGTCTCCTTAACCTCATCATATAAGTGAAATTCCACTGAAGGTGGTGATTTCTTAGCATGAAAGTAAAAAATTTGCACAAAAATATTAATGAGGAGATACTGTTCGTGCTGGTCGCGAAGGAAGTCTGTGAGGCCTGCATTCTCAGCCGAATAATAAAAGTCATCATGAATTCCAGTGGCTCTCAGGAACTCATCACAAGGCCATTCGCATGGCCAAACCTCCGTAGTGCGAGGGAGATTATATTTGGGCTTCTTATTCTCTTCACTTTGCTTATCCTTCGAGCTTCGGCTCGAAGAGCCCCTCAACAATCTCTTCATCATTTTCTTTCTCTGAAAATTTTCTGAAATTGTAGTGACTCAAAATAAAAGTGAACCAAACTCAACAAGATTTATAGCAACTACTCCTACAAGTGACTAGAGGCCATATCACGCATTAAAACTACTTTTGACCACATAAATTTGACATGCAAGCTCAACAACAGGGTCACCTAAGCAGCAAAAAATTGCAATAAGTAAAGCACTAGAACAAAAACTAATTGGACCATTGGAGGAGTCACATACCGAAGAACTCCCCCAAAGCAGTTTTGTGAATGGAGCTTTGAGAAAGGAGATCGAAAAGGGCAGCAAGATGAGCTAGAACTCAGGTTTGAGCTGTGGGACGATTTTTTCTGGAGGAAGACGAGGTGTGTGGGTGCTGGAATAAGTGGAGGGGGCCCACGTGGGGTCCACGAGGCAGGGGGCGCACCCCAGGGGGTGGGCGCGCCCTGGACCCTCGTCGCCAGGTGGTGTGGCCCCCTGGTGTGTTCTTAGTGCCAATAATTCTTAAATATTCTAGAAAAAATCATATATCATTTTCAGGACATTTGGAGAACTTTTATTTTCGAGGTATTTTTTATTGCAAGGATAATTCAGAAAATAGACAGAAAATACTATTTTTGCTTTATTTAATCTAAATAACAGAAAGTAAAAGGAGGATACAGAGAGTTGTGCTTTCTAACTTCATCCATCTCATTCTCATCAAAAGGAATCCACTAAAAAGGTTGATCAAGTCTTGTTAACAAACTCTTTCTGAATAACATGAAACTGGAGAATTTTCAATAACACTAAGTTACCTCAACGGGGATATTCATGTCCTCAACAATAAGAATATCATATTTCTTCTTGACAGTAGGAAGAGGGAATTCAAAACCTCCAATAGTAATCGTTGAAATTTTTCCAATAGAATTGATACTGTTGACTTAAGGTTGTTTCCTCGAAAAGTGTATCGTATGCTCATTACCATTAACATGAAAAGTGGCATTGCCTTTGTTGCAATCAATAACAGCCCCTGCAGTATTCAAAAAGGGTCTACCAAGAATAATAGACATACTATCGTCCTCGGGAATATCAAGAATAACTAAGTCTGTTAAAATAGTAATGTTTGCAACCACAACAGGTACATCCTCACAAATACTGACAGGTATAGCAGTTGATTTATCAGCCATTGGCAAAGATATTTTAGTAGGTGTCAACTTATTCAAATCAAGTCTACGATATAAAGAGAGAGAGGCATAACACTAACACCGGCTCCAAGATCACATAAAGCAGTTTTAACATAGTTTCTTTTAATGGGGCATGGTATAGTTGGTACTCCTGGATCTCCTAATTTCTTAGGTATTCCACCCTTAAAAGTACAATTGGCAAGCATGGTGGAAAATTTAGCTTCCGGTATCTTCCTTTTATTTGTAACAATATCTTTCATGTACTTAGCATAAGGATTCATTTTAAGCATATCATTCAAACGCATACGCAAAAAGATAGGTCTAATCATTTCAGCAAAGCGCTCAAAATCCTCATCATCCTTTTTCTTGGATGGTTTAGGAGGAAAAGGCATGGGTTTCCGAACCCATGGTTCTCTTTCTTTACCGTGCTTCCGAGCAACGAAGTCTCTCTTATCATAACATTGATTCTTTGATTGTGGGTTATCAAGATCAACAGCAGGTTCAATCTCTACATCATAGCTATTGCTAGGTTGAGTATCAACATGAACATCATCATTAACATTATCACTAGGTTCATGTTCATTACCAGATTGTGTTTCAACATCAGAAATAGAAATATCATTGGGATTCTCAGGTGTATCAACAGCAGGTTCACTACAGGCATGCAAAGTCCTATCATTTTTCTTTTTTATTCTTTTTAGAAGGAATAGGTGGCCCTCAGGATACAAAGGTTCCTGAGTCATTTTACCCCCTCTAGTCACAACTCTAACAGCATTATCATTTTTCTTATTATTTAATTCATTGAGCAAATCATCTTGTGCTTTAAGCACTTGTTCTACTTGAGTGGTAACCATAGAAGCATGTTTACTAATAAGTTTAAGTTCACCTTTAATTCTAGACATGTAATCACTCAAGTGTTCAATCATATAAGCATTACATTTCAATTGTCTACCAACATAAGCATTGAAGTCTTCTTATTTAACAATGAAATTATCAAACTCATCCAAGCATTGGCTAGCAAACTTAGTAGATAGGATTTCAACCTTATTAAATCTATAGAGAGAATTTACCTTTACTACCTGTGTCGGGTTATCAAGACCATGTATTTCTTCAATAGGTGGTAAATTCTTAACATCTTTGGCTTTAATACCCTTTTCTTTCATAGATTTCTTTGCCTCTTCTATATCTTCAGGACTAAGAAATAGAATACCCCTTTTCTTCGGAGTTGGCTTAGGAGTTGGTTCAGGAAGTGTCCAATCATTATCATTACTCAGCATATTATTCAATAGCAATTCAACTTGACCAATAGTTCTTTCCCTGAAAACACAACCAGCACAACTATCCAGGTGGTCTCTGGAAGCATCGGTTAGTCCATTATAAAAGATATCAAGTATTTCATTTTTCTTGAGAGGATGATCAGGCAAAGCATTAAGTAATCGGAGAAGCCTCCCCCAAGCTTGTGGGAGACTCTCTTCTTCAGTTTGCACAAAATTATATATTTCCCTTAAGGCAGCTTGTTTCTTATGAGCGGGGTAATATTTAGCGGAGAAGTAGTAAATCATATCCTAGGGACTACGCACACAACCAGGATCAAGAGAATTAAACCTTGTTTTAGCATCACCCTTTAATGAGAATGGAAATAACTTAAGGATATAGTAGTAACGAATTTTTTCCTCATTAGTGAATAGGGTGGCTATATCATTCAATTTAGTAAGATGTGCCACAACAGTTTCAGATTCATTGCCATAAAAAGGATCAGATTTAACCAAAGTAATTATCTCAAGATCGACAAAGAAATCATAATCCTTATCAGAAATATAGATAGGTGAAATAGCAAAAGCATGGTCATATTTCATTCTAGCATTCAAAGACATTCCTTTCAGCTTAGCTAACAGTTTCTTAAGATCATATCTATCTTTGCAAGCTAAAAGATCTCTGGCAGTTTCTTCATCCATAACATAACCCTCAGGCACATCAGGAAATTCATATCTAGGGGGAGAATCTTCATCATCACTTTCATCAATATTATCAGTTTCAATAATTTCGTTCTCTCTAACCCTAGCAAGTTGTTCATCAAGAAATTCACCTAATGGCACAATATTATCAAGCATAGAAGTAGTTTCATCATAAGCATCATGCATGGCAGAAGTGGCATCATCAATAACATGCGACATGTCAGAATCAACAGCAGGAGTAGTTGTTGCAAGTTCACTCAAAACAGAAGGTGAATCAAGTGCAGAGCTAGATGGCAGTTCCTTACCTCCCCTCGTAGTTGAAGGAAAAATCTTGGTTCTTTCATCTTTCAAGTTCCTCATAGTGATCAACAGATATAAATCCCAAGTGACACAAAGAATAGAGCTATGCTCCCCGACAACGGCGCCAGAAAATAGTCTTGATAACCGACAAGTATAGGGGGTCACAATAGTTTTCGAGGGTAGAGTATTCAACCCAAATTTATTGATTTGACACAAGGGGAGCCAAAAAATATTCTCAAGTATTAACAGTTGAGTTGTCAATTCAACCGCACCTGAAAGACTTAATATCTGTAGCAAAGTATTTAGTAGCAAAGTAATATGGAAGCAGCGGTAACGGTGGAAAAAGTAACAGTAGTAGTTTCTGTACCAATCGTAACAGTGACAATGCAAAAGTAACTAAGAAAAGATCAATATGTGAAAAGCTCGTAGGCAATGGATCAGTGATGGATAATTATGTAGGATGCGATTCCTCATGTAAAAGTAATAACATAGGCTGACACAGAACTAGCTCCAATTCATCAATGTAATGTAGGCATGTATTCCGAATATAGTCCTACGTGCTTATGGAAAAGAACTTGCATGACATCTTTTGTCCTACCCTCCCGTGGTAGCGGGGTCCTATTGGAAACTAAGGGATATTAAGGACTCCTTTTAATAGAGTACCGGAACAAAGCATTAACACTTAGTGAATACATGAACTCCTCAAACTATAGTCATCATCGGGAGTGGTCCCGATTATTGTCACTTCAGGGTTATCGGATCATGACACATAGCAGGTGACTATTGACTTTCAAAATAGGATCAAGAACTCACATATATTCATGGAAACATAATCGGTTCAGATCTGAAATCATGGAACGGTGAGTTGACCTGCTGACATCACCACTGTGCAATGCTGATGCAGTAAAGTATTTATGGAATTAAAATAAATTAGGAAATGATTTAAGAATTTCAGGAAATACACAAAACTTCATAAGTTCATAGAAATTCAACCGTAACTCCAAATGAAATAATTTATATATGTAAAATTATCAGAAAAATATAAGAATATTTTTATGCCATTATCATGCATGTTTAAACAAGTTAATATCACCAACTAGGGCAATTTATGAATATGTAATATATGGTAATTAGTTTGGAGTTGGAATTTGCTATATGTTTGAATTCCACTTCAATTAATTTGACTAACTATTGCACTAGGTCAATTCAGTACCTTAATATGACATGTCATTCATTTGGATGTGCATTGCATTGATTGAGGCCCTTCTCTTGTTTGTCGGTGTTGTTCCTTCTCATTAGAAGGTGATTTCGACGTTGTGATCGTTGACACCGATGAAGAGCTATACTATCTTCAGAAGTGCCAGGTGATGCGGCTTGAAGCTACGTCGGTATTTTCCTAAAGAGGAAGGGATGATGCAGCACAGTGACTGTAGGTATTTCCCTCAGTGATGAAACCAAGCTTATCGAACCAATAGGAGAACCAAGCAACACTACGTAAACAGCTCCTGCACACAAATAACAAATACTCGCAACCCGACGTATTAAAGGGGTTGTCAATCCCTTTCGGGTAACAGCGCCAGAAATTGGCAAACGGACGTGAGAGAGTTTTAAATATTGATAGATCGAACGCCAAATAAAATAAATTGCAGCAATGTATTTTTGTATTTTTGTTTTAATAGATCTAAAAATAAAAGCAAACGAAAATAGATCGCAAAGGCAAATAATTTGGGAAAGAGACCCGGGGGTCGTAGGTTTCACTAGTGGCTTCTCTAAATAGGGAACAATGGGTAAATAAATTACTGTTGGGCAACTGATAGAACTTCAAATAATCATGATGATATCTAGGCAATGATCATTATATAGGCATCACGTCCAAGATTAGTAGACTGACTCCTGCCTGCATGTACTAGTATTACTCGACACATCGACCACTATCCAGCATGCATCTAGTGTATTAAGTCCATGGAGAAACGGAGCAATGCAATAAGAATTATGACATGATGTAGACTTGATCTATTTATGTAGAAATAGACCCCATCATTTTATCCTTAGTAGCAATGATACATACATGTCGGTTCCCCTTCTGTCACTGGGATCAAGCACCGTAAGATCGAACCCACTACAAAGTACCTCTTCCCATTGCAAGATAAATAGATCAAGTTGGCCAAACAAAACCCAAATATCAGAGAAGAAATATGAGGCTATAAGCAATTATGCATATAAGAGATCAAAGAAACTCAAATAACTTTCATGGATAAAAAGATAGATTTGATCATAAACTCAAAGTTCATCTGATCCCAACAAACACACCGCAAAAAGAGTTACATCATATGGATCTCCAAGAGACCATTGTATTGAGAATCAAACAAGAGAGAGGAAGCCATCTAGATACTAACTACGGACCCGAAGGTCTACAAAGAACTACTCACGCATCATCGAAGAGGCACCAATGGAAGTGGTGAACCCCTCCGTGATGGTGTCTAGATTGGATCTATTGGTTCTGGACTCTGCGGTAGCTGGAATTGATTTTCGTCGACTCCCCTTGGGTTTCCGGAATAATAGGGTATTTATAGAGTAAAGAGGCGGTCCGGGGGGACCCGAGGTGGGCACAACCCACCAGGGCGCGCTGGGCCTCCAAGCGCGCCCTGGTGGGTTGTGCTCCCCTCGGAGCAGCCCCTAGGTGCTTCTTCGGCCCATTGGATATCTTCTGGTCCAAAAAATCCACAAAAGTTTCGCTGCATTTGGACTCCGTTTGGTATTGATTTTCTGTGATGTAAAAAACATGCAAAAACAACAAATGGCACTTGGCACTATGGCAATAGGTTAGTACCAAAAAATGATATAAAATGACTATAAAAATGATTACAAAACATCCAAGATTGATAATATAACGGCATGGAACAATCAAAAATTATAGATACGTTGGAGATGTATCAGCATCCCCAAGCTTAATTCCTGCTCGTCCTTGAGTAGGTAAATGATAAAAACAGAATTTTTGATGTTGAATGCTGCCTAACATGTCATCTCATATTCTTTTCTTTATAGCATGGACATTTGGACTTTCATATTGTTCGAAGCAATAGTCTAGTTTTGACATGATAACTTAAATGCTCAAGCATATCAACAAGCAACCATGTATTTCAAAATATCAATGCTAAAATAAGCTATCCCTAGCCCATCATGCTCAATCATGGATCCATTCATGAAACACACTCGCATATTAACTACACCCAATGCTCAAGTACGATCATAGTGCCTCCTAGTTGGTACTTTTATAAGAGAAGATGGAGACTCAAATTCAAAAATAAAAAATGCATAAAGTAAAAGAAAGGCCCTTCGCGGAGGGAAGTAGGGATTTGTAGAGGTGCCAGAGCTCAAAGCGAAACTTGAGAGATAAAAACATTTTGAGAGGCATACTTTTCCCACCAACGAAAATGACTTAGAGTTCCCAACACTTTCCATGCTAAATATATCATAGGCGGTTACCAAACCGAAATTAAAGTTTATTCCTTTTTCCACCATACTTTCACTTGCCATGGCTAACCGTATCCATGGGTGCCTTCCATACCAACACTTTCCAAGGAATTTATTATTTGACAACATAAAGTAAATTCATTTTTCATCTCGGGACTGGGCATCCCTAATACCTTTGCCTTACTCTCATCATGGGAATAACACATCTAATATGGAAAATATTAGCCATGCACTACTGCAGGATGCTGCTAACGAGACACTACGATCAGAGACCCTTCGACGAAACTGTGTGCGATGCCATAATCGCAAACAGCGGTGTAAAAAAGGTCAAAAAAGGTGCAAAACATTTGCGATGGCGGAGCCATCAAACACGGTTGAGAATTTAGTTGCATGTGCGATGTAGGGCATACGGTTCAGTTCAATTAACTGTTTGCGATGAGGAAGAACAAAAGAAACGGGCAGCCAGATGGAGGTGTGTGCGATATACAGCATATGGTTCACTCGGATGAACTGTTTGTGATTAGGCAATACAAAATAAATGATCAACCAGATGAAGGTGTGTGCGATACACGGCATGCGGTTCACTCGGATGGACTGTTTATGTTGAGACATGAAAACAAAAACATTTCAACTTAACAAGATTTGTGTGATACGCGGCAAACAGGTCTGTAATCAGAAATGTGTGTGAAGACCGATAATAACACAGATGGTTGTTGCTAATAAGACATGTGCGTTGTGCGATGGGATTGCATACAGAACAACAACATATATATATACACACTTATAAGGACATGCTTGCATAACCAAATTAAACATCCACTTACATAGGTGGCTACTACAACCATGGCATTTGCACACACCAAAGTAAATTATTACATGCATAATTACATAGGTGGCTACTACACACATGGCATTTCCACACACCAATAAATTAAACTATATATTACATGCATGATTAACTAGCATAAACGATCATCTGGTCATCATCTACTTCTTGTGACACTTGCTCTGCTTGTGGCTCGATCCGGGCTCATCGATTTGGGTAACGAGGCACTTCCTCAAGTCAACAATCCGCCTGTGCATCTCGTAGCAGGTGTACATGCTCTTAGCTATGAACCTGAGGTGTGGTTCATCCAGTTGCCGCATCCAGGCCCTATGCCAGGATAGGGGACTTGTTCTCTAGGCATCATGCTTCATCTTTTCGTAGTAGGGGTCAATGATGGCCAAGGTGAGTTCGGCCAGGGAGTCCTTCTTCGTGTTGCCCTAGACCCTATAGTGTTCACAGATTTCGATAAGGTTCTTGCAGGCCAAGCCCGTAACACTGAGCGCTTTTACATCGTCGGTAGTTTCCACCGTGGCGAACTTGCAGTCGGTGTTGTTGACAAACCTGTTGAAACGGTCGCAAGGCTCTGTGACCATGCAGTAGTGGTAGATGAGGACATGATGGCGCACGCACAACTAGGCGACGGCAACCTTCTGATCTATGCTGGGACGACCGGCGGTGTACTGGAGCTCGATGCTGACCACCTTGTACTTGTCTCGAGCAAGCAACTGCTCAATGTTGTTGATGTTGCCGTCAACCACAACCGGTTCGATGGTGTACACCACCGAGAGATCCGTCTCCCTCGCGTCCACCGTGGTCGCCTCAACGGCGAGCAACCATATATATGCATATAGCAGTTGAACACGCAAGGAAAAGGTGTCCACAAGCCCACACCGACGGACGCGAGCAGAGCGCGCCAATGGTGTTACAAGGATTGGTAAATGGCAACGTTACTAGATCAACAAATATAAATCTTTCTAGTTTGACAAATGGTAACATACCCAATATAACAGATGCAAATCTTACCAAATTGTTAGTACGTGGTTGCACATGTGTCATCCAAAACAACCGTTTGCGTTGAAGGGATGCAAAAATCCTGTGCTGCAGATTTTCCCTCGACTTAAGGGGGAAGACCACAGCTCTCACTTTGCATACGGGCGTTCTATCTAAACGTTTGCAATCAAGAGCTACAGAAATCCTGCTCGGCACATTTACTCTTGGCTTCCTGGGGAAGTTGTCGGTTTGCATACAGGTGTTCTAACTAAAATGTTTGTGATCAAGAGCTGCACAAATCTTGCTAGGCACATTTTCCCTTGCTTCCTGGGGAAATTGTCGGTTTTGCATACGGGTGTTCTAACTAAAATGTTTGCGATGATTGTTTTATATTTAAAAACCATA
This sequence comes from Triticum dicoccoides, assembly GCF_002162155.2. NCBI lineage: Eukaryota > Viridiplantae > Streptophyta > Magnoliopsida > Poales > Poaceae > Triticum > Triticum dicoccoides. The sequence continues at coordinate 448,710,445 of NC_041382.1, forward strand.
TTAAACTGTGGCTTGGGCGCCATTAATGTAGAGTATGCAAGCAAGGCGGGCGGCCATGGAAGTTAAAGGGCTCGCTTCCCGGTGAGCCTGCACGGCGTATAGCTCGCACGCTTCCCGGTGAGCCTCCGCATTGGAGTACAGCTCGCACGCCTTCCGTTTAGTCAAGCACTCAAGCACCTGTCTGCATGGCACCTTCTAGCTAGCCATAAAAGAGTGAGGCGTGGCATCACGTGAATGGTTAACAGAATGCATACAATTTCAATTATACAAAATGTTTGAGATGTTACGGTGGCAGCTATTTGTTTCAAAATGCCTTTGTTGGCTGTTATTCGAGTGGGCCTCTCTCAAAATGGACACAAAAAATACCACAACATGTCAGGTGCCATTCCATGATAGCATGCCAAGTTTCATGAATTTCAGACGAGTTTTGGATTTATTAGAATTTAAAAACAAAGTATCTCAACATTTTGCCGGCAATCAACAGTGCCCTGGTGTTCGAAATTCATTCCCATTTCTTGCATGGGACCTAAGCATGCCCCGAAGGACACATATTTGATTTTTCAACCAATTTATATGCACTGGAGCTTGTGCATGTAGTTCAAATTTGAATTATGCACATGAAATGCCTAGAAACCCCAGTTAATGTACAAAAATGTCCAAACGAACCCCGAAAAATTCCAAAAGTAAACACAACACTCCTGTTATTCTATGTTGACACTAGAAAAATTTTGAAAGCAACAAGAGGCAACGGATATTGTTTCATCCCCAAAGGTGGCACGTCCCCTACCGAAACATTCATGCTTGTAGTGAGAAGCTATTGTTTGTGAGAAGCTTATACCCAAACCTGCCCCAAATGGGACAAATTTTTTACCACGGCATATTGATGCTGCTCCATGATAGCATGCCAAGTTTCATGAATTTTAGATGAGTTTTGGATTTACTAGAATTTAAAAACCAGGTATCTCAATGTTTTGCCGGCAATCAACAGTGCCCTGGTCTTTGAAATTCATTCACATTTCTTGCATGGGACCTAAGCATGCTCCGAAGGACACAGATTTGATTTTTCAACCAATATATATGCACTAGAGCTTGTGCATGTAGTTCAAATTTGAATTATGCACATGGAATGCCTAGAAAACCCAGTTAATGTATAAAAATGTCCAAACGAACCCTGAAAAATTCCAAAAGTAAACACAACACTCCTGTTGTTCTATGTTGACACTAGAAAAAAATTAAAGCAATGAGAGGCAACGGATATCGTTTCGTCCCCAAAGGTGGCACGTTCCCTACCGAAACAATCACACTTGTAGTGAGAAGCTAAGGTTTGTCAGAAGCTTACACCCAAACCTGCCCCAAATGGGAGAAAAAATTTGCCACGGCATGTTGATGCCGATCCATGATAGCATGCCAATTTTCATGAATTTCAGACGAGTTTTGCATTTACTAGAATTTAAAAACTAGGTATCTCAATGTTTTGCCGACAATCAACAGTACCCTAGTGTTTGAAATTCATTCCCATTTCTTGCATGGGACCTAAGCATGCCTTGAAGGACACAGATTTGATTTTTCAACCAATTTATATGCACTGGAGCTTGTGCATGTAGTTCAAATTTGAATTATGCACATGGAATGCCTAGAAAACCCAGTTAATGTATAGAAATGTCCAAATGAACCCCGAAAAAAATCCAAAAGTAAACACAACACTCCTGTTGTTCTATGTTGACACTAGAAAAAAATTGAGAGCAATAAGAGGCAATAGATATCGTTTCCTCCCCGAAGGTGACACGTTCCCTACCAAAACCATCACGCTTGCTGTGAGAAGCTAAGGTTTGTGAGAAGCTTATATCCAAACCTGCCCCAAATGGGACAAATTTTTTGCCATAGCATGTTGATGCCGCAGCATGATAGCATGCCAAGTTTCATGAATTTCAGACAAGTTTTGGATTTACTAGAATTAAAAAACCAGGTATCCCAATGTTTGCTGCCGAGTGACGGTGGCAGGGTGTTTGCAATTCATTCCCATTTCTTGCATGGGACCTAAGAATGCAACCAAGGACACATATTTGATTTTTCAACCAGTTTATATGCACTGGAGAATGTGCATGTAGTTAAAATTTAAATTATGCACATAAAATGCCTAGAAAACCCAGTTAATGTATAAAAATGTCCAAACAAACTCTGAAAATATCCAAAATTGAACACAACACTCCTGTTGTTCTATGTTGACACTTGGAAAATTTTGAAAGCAATAAGAGGCAACGGATATCATTTTGTCCCCAAAGGTGGCACATTCCCTACCGAAACCATCACGCTTGTCATGAGAAGCTCTGGTTTCTGAGAAGCTTATACCCAAACCTACCCCAAATGGGACAAAAGTTTTACCATGGCATGTTGATGCCGCTCCATGATAGAATGCCAAGTTTCATGAATTTCAAATGAGTTTTGGATTTACTAGAATTTAAAAATCAGGTATCTTAATGTTTGCGGTCGAGTGACGGTGGCAGGGTGTGTGACATTCATTCCCATTTCTTGCATGGGACCTAAGCATGCAACCAAGGACACATATTTGATTTTCAACCTATTTATATGCACTGGAGCATCTGCATGTAGTTCAAATTAGAATTATGCACCTGAAATGCCTACAAAACCAAGTTAATGTATAAAAATGTCCAAACGAACCTTGAATAATTCCATTTTTTACGACACACCTAGAGTTGCATGTTCACTGCAGATAAATGTTCTAGCAATTCAAACGCCATCCTTTGTAGCTGTGACCCCATTAGGTAATTCAAATCAAGAAGATAAATCAAGTAGATCGCACACGGTTTATTGTCACCAACCGTGTGAGATGCAGCACAAAATATCTTGGAGCATCGTCAGTGTATAGTACGCCTATGGCTTACGCGATAAGGTGTGTCGGCTACAGTCCACAGCTGGTGTGTCAAGCACACTAGCTCACTCCCCAACTATCATTTCACTGTTCATTCGTCGCCAGTGAAAGATGGGGACGTGGACCCACGTCGTGAGGGAAACTTTAGCAGCCCACTCCAGCGAGAGCGCGGCCGCAGCCGACAGGTGCGTGCTAACAAGCTTCTTGAGGGCGACCGTAGTCTGCGTCCGGATAGCAAAGGAAGCCCAAATGGCCGATGTTGCTTCTCGGGCGGCGGCAACAACATCTGCCTCGGGGATAGCAACTGGCGAGAGCGGCACAGCAGCTGTCCGTTTCGCAATGGTGGCCTTAGCCCTGATGGAGGCCGCCCACTACCATGTCGAGGTTGTCCACACCCAGCTTGTGGCGGTCACCGCACAAATCTAATGAAGCTTCTCCAACAACGGTCGGCAACCCGCGGCCGAAGAGTTCGAGCAGCCGTCTGTTCCTGCGCGGCATACCTTGCCATGACAGAGCCCGCCAGAGCCCAGATCGCGGCCGCCCACGCCTAGCTCGTGGTGGCCTATTCCAAAGATATGGCGGACGCGGATGGTGAGATGCATGCCAAGTATGGTATAATTGATGCCATGGAGCCCCTTCCCCAGGAGATCGTCGGGCACGAGCTGGACATGGAGGCGGAGGCGGAGATAAGCAAGCACCAGCCGTAGTAGTACTCTTTGTTTTGTTTAATTAAGAGCGCCGATCTTTAATTTGTTAGAGTAATGTTTATGTCAGCTAGCTCTGTTTAATTGCTCAACTTGCTTGATTAAGAAGTTAGTCTCCTTTGTGTACCCAAATTATCCAATGACGTGGATGACCACTGTAACCAGGGAAATTCGAACCAAAATTTTTGACGTTCAAACTCAACACACACGGGTTAAGCTATCTGAATCGTTTGTGATGTTCACATATCGTACACAGTTCTAAATAAGGGACCGTGTCTGATGACACTTTGCGCGCCAGTTTTTTCGCTGAAGCAATTCCAAATTTTTGGCTTTCGCGGAAATATCTACGTCCCCGCCCCCTCCGCTTACCAAAAGCCACATTTCCCCTATTTTCACCTTCCTTTCGAAGTTGAAACCTTCACTCCTTGTTTGCAGCGCGGCCTCCTCGCCGGCGACCCTCCTCCACGCTGCTCGGCCTCGCCTATTGTCGGTGTCAAAACCGGTGGATCTCGGGTAGGGTGTCCCGAACTGTGCGTCTAAGGCGGATGGTAACAGGAGGCAGGGGACACGATGTTTTACCCAGGTTCGGGCCCTCTTGATGGAGGTAAAACCCTACGTCCTGCTTGATTTATTCTTGATGATATGAGTATTACAAGAGTTGATCTACCACGAGATCGGAGAGGCTAAACCCTAGAAGCTAGCCTATGGTATGATTGTATGTTGTCCTACGGACTAAAACCCTCCGGTTTATATAGACACCGGAGGGGGCTAGGGTTACACAAGGTCGGTTACAAAGGAGGAGATATACATATCTGTATTGCCTAGCTTGCCTTCCACGCCAAGTAGAGTCCTATCCGGACACGGGACGAAGTCTTCAATCTTGTACCTTCATAGTCCAACAGTCCGGCTAAAGGATATAGTCTGGCTGTCCGAAGACCCCCTAATCTAGGACTCCCTCAGTAGCCCCTGAACCAGGCTTCAATGACGATGAGTCCAGTGCGTAGTGTTGTCTTCGGCATTGCAAGGCGGGTTCCTCCTCCGGATACACCACAGAATAGTTTGAATAAAAGGATAGTGTCCGACCCTGCAAAATAAGTTCTACATACCACCGTAGAGAGAATAATATTTCCACAAATCTAATCTGCTGACACGTTTTGGCAACATGACATTATGCCATGGCGCGGTGATCATTCGAACCATTTTTCTTTAACTAGCCCCGCACATAACACGAGGCCGCTTCTTGACACGTCTTGTCAAAGCAAAGATTGTGTCCCCCTTATTGTAGGATTCTCATCAATACGGGCATGGGTAACCCAACCGCGCCATCAATTACGACGCTTGGGGGATAAGCGAGTTTTACCAGGCTAGTGGGGGCGCATAGTTTCGGCCGCCCTTATAAGGGGATAAGGTTTAACCTTTCTCTACCCACGCCTTCTTCCTCCTTGCTCATCCATTCTTGCGCACTCGAGCTCCAACGCCCAAGTCTACATCCTTCCCCTCAACCTTCTCCAAACATGTCCAGAGTGGGAGGCAAATGGATGGCTTCCTCCGTTATGGAGGGACACATCAAGAAGCTGCACGGAGCTGGATACTTAGCCGCGAATATCGCGCATCGGCTGCCCGCCGTGGGGCAGATTGTTCCTACCCCTGAACCTCACGAGAGGGTAGTTTTCCTCCACCACTTCCTCCGTGGACTGGGGTTTCCCCTCCATCCATTCGTCCGCGGTCTCATGTTCTACTATGGGCTAGACTTCCATGATCTGGCCCCGAACTTCATCCTCAACATTTTGGCGTTCATCGTCGTGTGTGAGGCTTTCCTTCGCATCCGGCCCCACTTGGGCCTGTGGTTAAAGACCTTCAATATCAAGCCGAAGGTGGTGGGAGGCCAACAAGTGGAATGCGGCGGAGCCATGGTGGGCAAGATGCCCAATGTTACATGGCTTGAAGGCTTGTCGGTGTCAAAACCGGTGGATCTTGGGTAGGGGGTCCCAAACTGTGTGTCTAGGCTAGATGGTAACAGGAGGCAAGGGACACGAAGTTTTACCCAGGTTCGGGCCCTCTTGATGGAGGTAAAACCCTACGTCCAGCTTGATTAATATTGATGATATGGGTAGTACAAGAGTAGATCTACCACGAGATCGGAGAGGCTAAACCCTAGAAGCTAGCCTATCGTATGATTGTTGTTGTGTATGTTGTCCTACGGACTAAAACCCTCCGGTTTATATAGACACCGGAGAGGGTTAGGGTTACACAAAGTCGGTTACAATGGTAAGAGATCTGCATATCCGTATCGCCAAGCTTGCCTTCCACGCCAAGGAAAGTCCCTTCCGGACACGGGACGAAGTCTTCAATCTTGTATCTTCATAGTCCAGGAGTCCGGCTGAAGGTATATTCCGGCCATCCGGACACCCCCTAATCCGGGACTCCCTCAGTAGCCCCTGAACTAGGCTTCAATGACGATGATTCCGGCGCGCAGATTGTCTTCGACATTGCAAGGCGGGTTCTCCTCCAAATTCTGTTTACCTGTTGAATAAAGTCCGGTTTCTTGTAGATGTTGCGCTCCTTGGCTTCTACGCCCAATAATGGCCGCTTCCCACGTGTCAAAAGAATATGAAAAGTCTGAGCGCTTTTACATTCACACCCCTAGCCGCGTAAAGGAGCTGACCTATTTAAGGGGACGAGGATTTAGATCCAAACCACATCTTCCCCCCTTCACGAGTGTTCATCAGAGCGCATCCGACAAAGGTCCATTCCACCATGGCCAGCCATCGCGACTCCTCCTCTCGCCCTTCCAGCCCTCAGCCTGGATATTGGGAGAGATGCTCCATCCCTCATAGCGAGCTAGTGACGCTCCAGACCAAGGGATTTCTCCCCCCGGCCTATATGGTCCCAGTTCGAGCCGGCCTTGCCATCTATAATGGCGGAGAGCAAGCGGAGAGTGCCCCTAATCCCTCCGAAGGAGAGCGGGTGTGCCTTGTCTCTTATTTAATAAGGGGGCTCGGATTTCCAATCCATCCATTTCTCCGGGGGCTCCTGGAGTTCTATGGCCTCCAGCTACACAATCTCACGCCCACCTCCGTATTGCATATCGCGGGCTTCGTAGCCCTCTGCGAGCTGTTTTTGGGCATTGAGGCTCATTTCGGGCTATGGAAAAGGTTATTCTTCCTTGTGCGCCGTTCTAAGAAGGGGTCAATGTATCAAGTGGGCGGAGCCGAAGTGTGGCGCATCGCCGGGACCGGATATCTGTCCGGAACCCCAAAGAAGGCGTCCGAAGACTGGCCCTCGGAATGGTTTTATATAGAAGATGTCCCGCTGCCGGATCCTGTCCAGATCGGCCTCCCTGAATTCGATAGTGCTCCCCTAAAGAAGCGCCTAAGCTGGCGCCCACGGATCCCTCAGAGGGAAAGTGACAGGGACATCATTTACCTGATGAGCCGAATAAGATTGTTAGCCCATTCCGGACTAACCATGATCGGGGTTATCGCCGAATGCATTATGCGGGGGGTGCAGCCACTTCAGTATAGAAGCCACCCCATGTGGGACTTCAACGGGGAGGACGACGCCACCCGCTATGGCCGTAAGGGGCCGGATTTAGCTGCCGCTCTACTAAGGATCTTGTCCACTTTGTATAAGGGAGAAGAGGAGGAATTTCTCCGCGTCAACCCACAGGGTGGATTCTCTATGCACAATCCCCCAAGATGGGTAAGCGGTCGTATTTACTTGCCCATCTGTTTTGTATTCCCATTGTTAAATATTCAGTCTGACGACTTCAACGCAGGAACTGCACCGGGCTGTTAAGGAAATAAGCAGCCCTCCTCCACAACCCGAGGACCCAGGACGGTCCCTCGACCCAGCCTCTCAAGAGGATCCGGACATATCTGTGGAGCTGATTGATGGAGTGTTCCATCAATTGAGCAAGGACAATGCCTTGGTGGCCATTACGGCCGATTACCCAGCGCTAATCCTGGCCCCCCAGGTAACTGAGATCGTAGTCCCAGTACCCCGAATAGGTGTCCGCCCTCTCGTGTTTTCAGTTTCCTGATTACAACCGAACTTTGCAGGGGAGGTTTTTAAGGCGGAAGGCCGAACCTGCGGCGACAAGCCAACGAGGGGCCGTAGGGCCTCGTGGGCAGAAAAGAAATGCAGGCCGGACCGAGGCATCAGCGCAAAGGTATGGCGCGCCCCCTTATCCCAGGTGTTATACCTTCGAGGCACATTGACACTCGTGCTCTCTTCAGGACAAAGAGACCTCGCCGGACTATATCCGGAGAGGCTGCCAATCGCGCCTCCACCAGCCAGGCTCCAAAGCCTGGTCCGGAGGCGGAGGCGAACGCAAGGCGCGTGCCAGATGCTCCTCTGACAGAGGATGTGGACGGTTTGTCTGCCACGAACTCTGAGGTGGAGAGTGCCATGAACCACAGGCATCGCCGGACAATTCTTTGCGACGCTTGTTTCTCCCAAGGGGCGTTAGATGCCTTCAACTCGGGAGACGCGTACATCCGTGCCGCTCAAAATGGTCTAGCCAGAGCCATGGAGCAATATGTAAAAGACATACGGGTAAGAAAATTTTGGTAATTATATATATATATATACCAGTAGCCCTGAGACTTGAAACAGTTAGAATAACTGATTTAAGGATCATTTGTTATGCAGGTTCTTACAGAAAAGAATTCCCTACTGTCCAAGGAGCTAGAAGAGTGCAAAGCCCAACTTGAGGCCGCACTAGCCGCGGCAGGGGAGCCCAAGGAGACCCCCTCTGGTAATATACACTTTGAAAGATAAGTATTTTGCGGAGCACGGCATGGGTGTGAATCTGACAAATGAAATTGCAGATGGCGCCGGATTGAATCCGGAAAGGCAACACCTCCTACGCCAGCTAAGGGCTGGTGAGAAGGTGCTGACAAAGGTGAGGCGGGAGAAGAACGATCTCCAAGATGCCAACACCAAGCTGGGCGTCGAGCTGAAAGATGTTCGTGCCCAGCTGTCAGACTCCGTGAAGGAGAATCAGCGGCTTCGGCGCGGCATATTTAGTAAGTGCTTGAACGAACCTTTGAAAGAAAGTTCCGCGAGGAAGTCGACTAACAGAGCAATGTCTGTAGGTGTGCTAACAGGTCGTCCTGCAGAGGAGATGCCCGGTTCTACGGGTGACCTTCTTCCCGAGCTCTCGCAACTGCTCGATCGAGTTCGGTAGGCGATGCAAGGCGTCGCCCAGGCCCTGTGGCCATCCGCCTCCATGCCCGAAGGTCTTGGAGAGCTTGCGGAGAAGCTAAAGGGAGCATGGCGGCACTTCCGATTGTGGAAGATATCGGCCTGCCGTCAAGGCGCTAGGGAGGCCTGGGCCATGGTGAAGACGCGGTACGCAAAGGCTGACCCCAACCACATGGCCGAGGTCGGTCCTGTAGGGCCTGATGGGAAGGAGATCCCTATAAGCTTAGTATACGGCCAAGTAGAGTTGGCCGCAAAGTATTCCCAGCAGGACTATAAATTAGACAGCCTGTTAGATGGTATTGAAGAGGAATACAATCAGTCAAAATGACTATGTAATTTAATTGACATTTATAATGCCTTCTAGCCGGATTGTAGATCATTTGTCATGGCCGACCTTTTCGCTTCAGCCTCGGGACCTGACGGTCTGAAGTGTGTCCGAATTCCCATGCGGTTATATAGGAACCGGGGAATGCATGGAGACCAGGCGTAGGGGTCATTAGTGCGGGAACAGACAAGTTCCCGACTAGTTATGTTATATTACATGGTTAGTAAGAAACATCTTCCGGGGAGAATAGTTCCGTTAGGGGTTCCTTTCCATGGGAGGCATGCCCTAAGGTGCATGTCCATGCTGCGAAAAGAAATGCAGGAAAAACATCTGGGGTGTATATATAAAAATAAAAAAGATCATCTTTAGTTCACCGACCGAATATTCCCTTAAGAATGCTAGCTTTCGGCTTCACCCAGCCTGAGGTACATGTCCGGCTGACCCGGCAGTAACAATCGCAGAGGTGCTCCCTTTACCACCTAGCCGAACAATCGGGAATGTAGGGGTAAGCACAGGAGCCAGGCAACCCAGCTTGGCCAAAACTTAAGTCATATCGATGCATATAATGGTGAATAAAAGGTACATGCGGAAGTGTGACACATGTGTTGGGCATGAAGCCTGTATGAATAAGCTTCTGTTTAAAGAAGCCCCCAGGTTTA